>NW_020837981.1:11005999-11062510 GCF_003676395.1 Aethalodelphis obliquidens | reverse complement strand
GTAGCGACCTATCCGATGCTGGCTCACAAGTCGCACCATCGGCGAAAACCAATCACAGAGCGACACATGTTCTTAATCCCTATATAAGCAGACTGCTATAGGATTGCGGTGTCTTCCTTCCATCTTTTCTTTAACCAAGCTGTGCTCCAATAAAGTGTGATACGAGAAGAATCTTGCGTGTGGCGACTCGTCATTCTGCTGGTTGGAGGCGGCTCGCCGCACATAATAAAAATGTAAAACTGCGGCAGTGTATAAGTAATTAATAAAAATTACTAACAATGAATATATATTTACATTGTGCCCAGCACTAGGTTTAGAGGTACCTACTTTAATCCTCACAGTGCTCTTATGAGGTAGGTATTATTATTATATTTTCCTCCATTTTGCGACAAAGAAACTGAAGCTCAGAGAGGTTAAGTAACTTGCCTAAGGTCACACATCTTGCAAGTGGTAGAATCAGGATCTTAAACCAGGCAATTATACTTCAATAGCTAAGCTAAGTTCCTTTATACTTTGAGTGAAGTTCTTATCAACTTCTCCAATCCTCTTCCTCCAAATTATTATTTGCAGTTCACTGTATATTAGAAAGATGAAGTTTAATAACTGGAAAATAACCATTAGCTTTCTCATAAAAAAAATCAATGGATCCAGGCATATTATACAATATATAAAACGAATAAAACATATAAATGTAATTAAATACAATTAATTATATATAATTAATCGTATAAAATTAATTAAATATATAAAAATAATGTATTATAAAATACATCAAAATATTCACAGGCCCAGGACTTCCCTGGTGCCGCAGTGGTTAAGAATCCACCTGCCAATGCAGGGGACACGGGTTCGAGCCCTGGTCCAGGAAGATCCCACATGCCGTGGAGCAACTAAGCCCGTGTGCCACAACTACTGAAGCCCACGCACCTAGAGCCCATGCTCTGCAACAAGAGTAGCCACCGCAATGAGAAGCCCACTCACTACAATGAAGAGTAGCTGCTGCTTGTGGCAACTAGAGAAAGCCGGCGCCCAGCAACGAAGACCCAATGCAGCCAAAAATAAATAAATAAATTTATTTAAAAAAAATTCATAGGCCCAGATACCAACACCCCAAAATGAAAACCCACATTCACACAAAAATGTGTACATAAATGTTCATAGTGGCATTATTCATAATAGCCCCAAAGTGGAAACAATTCAAATGCCCATGAACTGCTGATTGATATACAAAATGTGGTGTACCCACATAGTGGAATATTATTCATCAATAAAAAGGAATGAAGTACTGATACATGCTACAACAGGGATAAAACTTGAAAACATTATGCTAATTGAAAGAAACGAGTCATAAAGGACCACATATTGTATGATCCCATTTATATAAATTGTCCAGAACGGGTAAATCAATAGAGACAGAAAGTAGATTAGTGGTACCTACTAACCTGGGAGTGGGTAAATGGGGAGTTACTAAAAACAGGTAGCAGGTTTCTTTTGGGGGCGATGAAAATATTCTAAAACTGCTTGTGGTGATGGTTACATAACTCTGTAAACATACTAAAAACCACTGAACTGTATATTTTAAATGTATGAATTTTATAGTATTTAAATTATATTTCGATAAAGCTGCTAAAACTTCATTCATGATAGTGAATGTAATAATCAAAATCCATTTGGTTATTTCAACCTGTCCTTGAAACCTAAAGAATAAATAAAAATATAATCAAGAATACCTTCATTGGGGCTTCCCTGGTGGCGCAGTGTTTGAGAGTCCGCCTGCTGATGCAGGGGATGTGGGTTCGTGCCCCGGTCTGGGAAGATCCCACATGCCGCGGAGCGGCTGGGCCTGTGAGCCATGGCCGCTAAGCCTGCGCGTCCGGAGCCTGTGCTCCACAGCGGGAGAGGCCACAACGGTGAGAGGCCCGCGTACCGCAAAAAAAAAAAAAAGAATACCTTCATAAGGACTTCCCTGGTGGTCCAGTGGTTAAGACGTCACCTTCCAATGTGGGTGGTGCGGGTTTGATCCCCAGTCAGGGCACTAAGATCCCACATGACTTGGGGCCAAAAAACCAAAACATAAAACAGAAGCAGTACTATAACAAATTCAATAAAGACTTTAAAAATGGTCTACATCAAAAAATATCTTAAAAAAAAAATAGAATACCGTCATAAATCAAGGTAGCTTGCTGTTCAGATATGACAAGGTTATAATGAGAAGACAAAGCAAAATTTTAAAAACCACAAGAAACAACCACAACTTACATACTAGTCACATAGAAGGAAGAAGAGGTAGCTTGTACAAAAATCTAGAGCATGTCTCAGCTTTATATTGCTTTAGTTCACATTTGGCTTTTAAAAGACTACATACTTATTTAACATGGTTTTGAAATATAACACATTTTTGGCAAGGAGACTGGTAAATTAGCTGTGATGCTGTGGCAGCTAAGCCCCAAAGATGGCCCCTGATACACCTCCTGCTATTCATGCTTTTGTGTAGTCCCCTCCCACATAGAATCTGGATTGACCCTGTAACTCATTTTTTTTAAACTACTAATAATTTAAATTTGATTTAAAATGTCATACAAAAATTTAAAGCTAGGTGATGGGTACATGAAAGCACATGTACTTTTAATATGTTTGAATATTTCCCCAATTTTTTTGTTTTGTTTTAACCAATAGAGCACAGTTAAAGTGATGACTAGTTCTAGACCTAAGCCTTAAGAATACGTGGCAATTTCTACTTTTGCGCTTTTGAAAAGAGTCTTGAAATGCCATGTAAGAAGTCTGGCTACCCTCTGGAGAGATCACGTGGAGAAGTGACTTAGAAAAGCCATGTATAAAGGGAGAGACCCTGAGACTGAACGGAGAAAGAGGCCCAACCATCCCAGCAGCCCATCTGAGTCCAGCCTTCCAACCGTCCTCACCAAGGCTCCAGACATGTGAATGTGCTGTCTTGGATGTTCCAGCCTCATGCATCCCCCAAATAACTGCAGCCCCATCTGACATCTCATGGAGCAGAACTGCCCAGCTGAGGCCAATCAATCCACAGAATCATGACAGGTTAATATACTGAAGCCACTGAATTTTGGAGTGGTTTATTATGCAGCCATAAATAACTGAAGTGAAAATTTTTGTTTTGCTTTCCCTAAACCTCCACAGGTGTTTGTGGGCTTTGCTGTTGTTAGAGCTATTTGGGGAATAAGCTGCCATAGTTTTTCATTTTAAAAACTTTTTATTTGGAAATAATTTCAAATTTACCAAAACAACAAAAAAAGTTCCACAATAGTACACAGATCTTCCAAATATTCACCCTGGTTCCCTACTTATTATTTCTGGATAATTTGGGAATAAGTTGTAGACACGATGTGCCATTACCCTTTAACATCTCAATTTGTGTACCTTGAGTGTAAGGATACAGTACAACAATCAAAATCAGGAAATTAACATCAATCCAATAATATCATCTAATCTACAGACCCAATTTAAATATCACCTAATGTCTCAACAGTGTCCCTTACAGGTCCAGGATCCAATCTAGGGTCTCATGTTGCCTTTAGTTGTCATGTTTCTTTAGTCTTCTTCAATCTGGAAGAGCTTCTCAGTTATCTTTCATGATCTTAATAGCTTTGAAGAACCCAAGCTAATTGTTTTGAGAATGTTCCTCAATTATGGGGGTTTGCCTGATGTTTATAATTTATTTTTTTTGGCAGGAATGTCACAAAAGTGAGGCTGTGCTAGTCTCTGGGCATCGTATGAGGAGGCACGTGATGTCATTGTTCCATTACTGGGCATGTTAACTGTCATCACTTAGTTAAGATAGTATCCGCCAGGTTTTCCACTATAAAGTAATGAATAATTATTTTGTGGCAAAAATCTTTGAGATCATGTGACTATCTTGTTTCTCATCAAAATTTCCCCAGTTTTAGCATCCATTAATGATTCTAACCTGAATAAATTATTACTCAGATGATCACCAAATGGGGATTTTCTAATCCTATCATTCCTTCTAGATTTATTAGATAGGATAGGGTTTTCCTTTCTCCCTAATTAAGTAATTAATTAATATCATGATTAATTACTTAATTACATAGGAACTCATGATTTCTCTTTTACTCACAGGGCTACAATCTGTTATCTTTTTTTTTTTTTTGATACTTAAATTGTCCCAGACTTGGCCAGTGAGAGCCCCTTCAAGCTGGTTACTTATAAACATGTCCCCATCATTCTTCAAGCACTTCTTTACTTTCCGGTGTCATAAAATGTTACTAACACACCTTGTGCTTTCCCTGCTCCAGTCCTGGAGTCAGCCATTTAATTAAGAGTCCTGGTTCTTTTTAGTGGATAATGGTACCTAGAAACCAAGATCTAAATATGCTCATTGTTATTGGAATGCCATTGCTTCTAGACCCTCTCAGTAAACAAACAAAACACACACACACACACACACACACACACACACACAAAACTATATTTGTCTGCCTATCTGTCTAATCAGACCACGATACTGGCATCTCCAATTCCTATGCAACACTCCAAGGTATATTCTACACTTCTCAGTTTCCATAGTTGTAATTCTTTTCACAGTGAGAAATCTGTATTCATTTATTTGCTTAACCCCAGACATGCCAACCTCCTTACTGGGTACCAGTGGAAAGGTTGGCCCCAATGAAGGGAAAGAGGAAGAAAAAAGGCTTTTTTTCCTCAATGTGTCAGAAACTTAAGCAATATATAGCAAACATTTATATATATTCAACTATTTTGACCATGCAGTTCAGAGACCATTCATTTTCTTAAATAACAAAAAGGACAATTAAGTTTGCTTAAATCTCCATATATTATCATTAAGAAAGATTTTAGCAAATAAGATTTTGTTTTCTTTGTTTCTGTTTTCTTCTTTTTTTTGGCTGCACCGCACGGCTTGTGGGATTTAGTTCCCCAACCAGGGATGGAACCCCGGCCCTCGGCAGTGAGAGGGTGGAGTCCTAACCACTGGACTGACACGGAATTCCCCAAACAAGATTTTTTTTCCTTTTTAAAAAAAATTTATTTATTTTTATTTATTTATTATTTTTGGCTGCGTTGGCTCTTTGTTGCTGCGTGCAGGCTTTCTCTAGTTGCAGTGAGCGGGGCTACTCTTCATTACGGTGCGCAGGCTTCTCTTGCTGCACAGCACAGGCTCTAGAGTGCTCGGGCTTCAGTAGATGTGGCGAGTGGGCTCAGTAGTTGTGGCTCGTGGGCTCTAGAGCGCAGGCTCAGTAGTTGTGGCGCATGGGCTTAGTTGCTCTGCGGCATGGGGGATCTTCCCTGAGCAGGGCTTGAACCCGTGTCCCCTGCATTGGCAGGCAGATTCTTAACCACTGCGCCACCAGGAAAGCCCATGCCTTTCTTTCTTTCTTTTTTTTTTTTTATACAGCAGGTTCTTATTAGTCATCCATTTTATACACATCAGTATATACATGTCAATCCCAATAGCCCAATTCATCACACACATCTCACGCCCCCTGCTGCTTTCCCCCCTTGGTGTCCATACATTTGTTTTCTATATCTGTGTCTCAATTTCTGCCCTGCAAACCAGTTCATCTGTACCATTTTTCTAGGTTCCACGTATGTGTGTTAATATACGATATTTGTTCTTCTCTTTCTGACTTACTTCATTCTGTATGACAGTCTCTAGATCCATCCACGTCTCTACAAATGACCCAATTTCATTCCTTTTTATGGCTGAGTAATATTCCATTGTATATATGTACCACATCTTCTTTATCCATTCATCTGTCGATGGGCATTTAGGTTGCTTCCATGACCTAGCTATTGTAAATAGTGCTGCAATGAACATTGGGGTGCATGTGTCTTTTTGAATTATGCTTTTCTCCGGGTATATGCCCAGTAGTGGGATTGCTGGATCATATGGTAATTCTATTTTTAGTTTTTTAAGGAACCTCCATACTGTTCTCCATAGTGGCTGTATCAATTTACATTCCCACCAACAGTGCAAGAGGGTTCCCTTTTCTCCACACCGTCTCCAGCATTTGTTGTTTGTAGATTTTCTGATGATGCCCATTCTAACTGGTGTGAGGTGATACCTCATTGTAGTTTTGATTTGCATTTCTCTAATAACTAGTGATGTTGAGCAGCTTTTCATGTGCTTCTTGGCCATCTGTATGTCTTCTTTGGAGAAATGTCTATTTAGGTCTTCTGCCCATTTTTGGACTGGGTTGTCTGTTTTTTTAATATTGAGCTGCATGAGCTGTTTATACATTTTGGAGATTAATCCTTTGTTGGTTGATGCGTTTGTAAATATTTTCTCCCATTTTGAGGGTTGTCTTTTTGTCTTGTTATCGTTTCCTTTGCTGTGCAAAAGCTTTGAAGTTTCATTAGGTCCCATCTGTTTATTTTTGTTTTTATTTCCATTACTCTAGGAGGTAGATCAAAAAAGATCTTGCCGTGATTTATGTCGAAGAGTGTTCTTCCTATGTTTTCCTCTAAGAGTTTTATAGTGTCCAGTCTTACATTTAGGTCTTTAATCCATTTTGAGTTTATTTTTATGTACGGTGTTAGGGAATGTTCTAATTTCATTCTTTCATTCTTTCATTCTCTGTCCAGTTTTCCCAGCACCACTTATTGAAGAGACTGTCTTTTCTCCATTGTATACCCTTGCCTCCTTTGTCATAGATTAGTTGACCATAGGTGCGTGGATTTATCTCTGGGCTTTCTGTCTTGTTCCATTGATCTATGTTTCTGTTTTTGTGCCAGTACCATATTGTCTTGATTACTGTAGCTTTATAGTATAGTCTGAAGTCAGGGAGTCTGATTCCTTCAGCTCCATTTTTTTCTCTCAAGACTGCTTTGGCTATTCAGGGTCTTTTGTGTCTCCATACAAATTTTAAGATTTTTTGTTCTAGTTCTGTAAAAAAGGCCATTGGTAATTTGATAGGGATTGCACTGAATCTGTAGATTGCTTTGGGTAGTATAGTCATTTTCACAATGTTGATTCTTCCAATCCAAGAACGTGGTATATCTCTCTCCATCTGTTTGTATCACCTTTAATTTCTTTCATCAGTGTCTCATAGTTTTCTGCATACAGGTCTTTTGTCTCGCTAGGTAGGTTTATTCCTAGGTATTTTATTCTTTTTGTTGCAGTGGTAAATGGGAGTGTTTCCTTAATTTCTCTTTCAGATTCTTCATCATTAGTGTATAGGAATGCAAGAGATTTCTGTGCATTAATTTTGTATCCTGCTACTTTACCAAATTCATTGATTAGCTCTAGTAGTTTTCTACTGGAATCTTTAGGATTCTCTATGTATATTGTCATGTCATCTGCAAACAGTGACAGTTTTACTTCTTCTTTTCCAATTTGTATTTTTTTATTTCTTTTTCTTCTATGATTGCTGTGGCTAGGACTTCCGAAACTATGTTGAATAATAGTGGCAAGAGTGGACATCCTTGTCTCGTTCCTGATCTTAACTGAACAGTGGCAAGAGTGGACATCCTTGTCTTGTTCCTGATCTTAACTGAAACTGAAATGCTTTCAGTTTTTCACCATTGAGAATGATGTTTGCTGTGGGTTTGTCATATATGGCCTTTATTATGTTGAGGTAGGTTCCCTCAATGCCTACTTTCTGGAGAGTTTTTATCATAAATGGGTGTTGAATTTTGTCAAAAGTTTTTCTGCATCTATTGAGATGATCATATGGTTTTTATTCTTCAATTTGTTAATATGGTGTATCGCATTGATTGATTTGTGTATATTGAAGAATCCTTGCATCCCTGGGATAAATCCCACTTGGTCATGGTGTATGATCCTTTTAATGTGTGTTGGATTCTGTTTGCTAGTATTTTGTTGAGGATTTTTGCATCTATATTCATCAGTGATATTGGTCTGTAATTTTCTTTTTTTGTAGTATCTTTGGTTTTAGTATCAGGGTGATGATGGCCTCACAGAATGAGTTTGGGAGTGTTCCTTCCTCTGCAATTTCTTGGAAGAGTTTGAGAAGGATGGGTGTTAGCTCTTCTCTAAATGTTTGATAGAATTCACTTGTGAAGCCATTGGGTCCTGGACTTTTGTTTGTTGGAAGATTTTTAAACACAGTTTCAATTTCGTTGCTTGTGATTCGTCTGCTCATATTTTCTATTTCTTCCTGGTTCAGTCTTGGAAGGTTACACCTTTGTAAGAATTTGTCCATTTCTTCCAGGTTGTCCATTTTATTGGCATACAGTTGCTTGTAGTAGTCTCTTAGGATGCTTTGTATTTCTGAGGTGTCTGTTGTAACTTCTCCTTTTTAATTCCTAACTTTATTGATTTGAGTCCTCTCCCTCTTTTTTGGATGAGTCTGGCTAATGGTTTATCAATTTTGTTTACCTTCTCAAAGAACCAGCTTTTAGTTTTATTGATCTTTGCTATTGTTCTCTTAGTTTCTATTTCATTTATTTCTGCTCTGATCTTTATGATTTCTTTCCTTCTGCTAACTTTGGGCTTTGTTTGTTCTTCTTTCTCTAGTTTCTTTAGGTGTAAGATTAAATTGTTTATTTGAGATTTTTCTTGTTTCTTGAGGTAGGCTTGTATAGCTATAAACTTTCCTGTTAGAACTGCTTTTGCTGCATCCCATAGGTTTTGGATTGTCGTGTTTTCATTGTCATTTGTCTCTAGGTTTTTTTTTATTTCCTCTTTGATTTCTTGAGTGATCTCTTGGTTATTTAGTAATGTACTGTTTAGCCTCCATGTGTTTGTGTTTTTTACATTTTTTTCCCTGTAATTGATTTCTAATCTCGTAGTGTTGTGGTCAGAAAAGATGCTTGATATGATTTCAATTTTCTGAAATTTACTGAGGCTTGATTTGTGACCCAAGATGTGATCTATCCTGGAGAATGTTCCGAGTGCACTTGAGAAGAAATTGTAATCTGCTGTTTTTGGATGGAATGTCCTATAAATATCAATTAAATCTATCTGGACTATTGTGTCATTTAAAGCTTGTGTTTCCTTATTTATTTTCATTTTGGATGATCTGTCCATTGGTGTAAGTGAGGTGTTAAAGTTCCCCACTCTTACTGTGTTACTGTCGATTTCCTCTTTTATAGCTGTTAGCAGTTGCCTTATGTATTGAGGTGCTCTTATGTTGGGTGCATATATATTTATAATTGTTATGTCTTCTTCTTGGATTGATCCTCTGATCATTATGTAGTGTCCTTCATTGTCTCTTGTAACATTCTTTATTTTAAAGTCTATTTTTTTTTTTTTTTTTTTTTGTGGTACACGGGCCTCTCACTGTTGTGGCCTCTCCCGTTGCGGAGCACAGGCTCCGGATGCACGCGCAGGCTCAATGGCCATGGCTTATGGGCCCAACCGCTCCGCGACATGTGGGATCTTCCTGGACCGGGGCACGAACCTGTGTCCCCTGCAATGGCAGGTGGACTCTCAACCACTGTGCCACCAGGGAAGCCCTTAAAGTCTATTTTATCTGATATGAGTATTGCTGCTCCAGCTTTCTTTTGATTTCCATTTGCATGGAATATCTTTTTCCATCCCCTCACTTTCAGTTTTTATGTGTCCCTAGGTCTGAAGTGGGTCTCTTGTAGACAGCATATATATGGGTCTTGTTTTTGTATCCATTCAGCAAGCCTGTGTCTTTTGGTTGGAGCATTTAATCCATTCACATTTAGGGTAATTATCAATATATATGTCCCTATTACTATTTTCTTAATTGTTTTGGGTTTGTTTTTGTAGGTCCTTTTCTTCTCTTGTGTTTCCCACTTAGAGAAGTTCCTTTAGCATTTGTTGTAGAGCTGTTTTGGTGGTGCTGAATTCTCTTAGCTTTTGCTTGTCTGTAAAACTTTTGATTTCTCCATCGAATCTGAATGAGATCCTTGCCGGGTAGAGTAATCTTGGTTGTAGGTTCTTCCCTTTCATCACTTTACGTATATCACATCACTCCCTTCTGGTTTGTAGAGTTTCTGCTGAGAGATGACCTGTTAACCTTATGGGAGTTCCCTTGTATGTTGTCGTTTTTCCCTTGCTGCTATTAATAATTTTTCTTTGTCTTTAATTTTTGCCAATTTGTTTACTGTGTGTCTCGGTGTGTTTCTCCTTGGGTTTATCCTGTATGGGACTCTCTGCGCTTCTTGGACTTGGGTGGCTATTTCCTTTCCCATGTTAGGGAAGTTTTCGACTATAATCTCTTGAAATTTTTTCTCTGGTCCTTTCTCTCTCTCTTCTCCTTCTGGGACCCCTATAATGTGAATGCTGTTGCATTTAATGTTGTCCCAGATGTCTCTTAGGCTGTCTTCATTTCTTTTCATTCTTTTTTCTTTATTGTGTTCCGCAGCAGTGAATTACACCATTCTGTCTTCCAGGTCACTTATCTGTTCTTCTGCCTCAGTTATTCTGCTATTGATTCCTTCTAGTGTAGTTTTCTTTTCAGTTATTGTATTTTTCATCTTTGTTTGTTTGTTCTTTAATTCTTGTAGGTCTTTGTTAAACATTTCTAGCATCTTCTCAATCTTTGCCTCCGTTCTTTTCCCAAGGTCCTGGATCATCTTCACTATCATTATTCTGAATACTTTTTCTGGAAGGTTGCCTACCTCCACTTCATTTAGTTGTTTTTCTGGGGTTTTATCTTGTTCCTTCATCTGGTACATAACCCTCTGCCTTTTCATCTTGTCTATCTTTCTGTGAATCCACATAAGATTTTTAATAGCATCTCTGAAAATAGTGGAAAGACATGAGATTGTGAGCTAGAAGGAGCTGGGTTTAATTTCTTTCTCTAAGACTTAGTGGAGCAATCTTAGGTAAATTTCCTAATTTCTCTGAAATGTAGTTTCCTCTTCTCTAAAATGGAGATGAATGAAAGACATAATTATTTTTAGGATTAAATGAGACCATATATGTGCAGTGATTATCTTGATAGAGACTGGATTTTGAAATTTGTAAAGTAGAATAAAAACAGTAACTTAAGATTTACAAGCAGTTCCTTCCTGATAAGAAGTGAAGACTTGGATACACATTGAGAATCCACTGCCCTCTTTTCTGGAAGAGTAGCCACTTTGTTTTTAAATTATGCAAATGTACACAAACTATCCACCAATTGTTCTTTGGAGAAAGACTGAATACAGTGACAGAACTCAAATATAGCGGTTTTCCATAAAGAAATTATGTGTTTGATAATGTAAATTGAGTGTATCTTTTAGCTACCTTGAAGGGGAACCTCTCTTTTCCTCCATGAATTTAGGCTGCCCTTTGCCTGTAAATTATTGCTCACTCTTGGAGAATAGTGTAATTTTTTCCAGTTGTTTTTTATGAGGGAACCCTGAGAACTGTAGGAGGGACTGCAGGCATGAACTTCATCTCATGTTGGAGGAGAAACTGTACACAGTGACAGCTGTTGGCAATTGCTGACCTTCACACAGTAGTTTTTTTGTTTTTTGGGGTTTTTTGAGTGGCTCAAACAACAGAAATTTATTTTCTCCTGGTTCTGGAGGCCATGAGTCCAAGATCAAGTTGTTGGCAGGCTTGCTTTCTCCCGAGGCTTGTCCTTGGCTTGAGATGGCTGTCTTCTCCATGTCACACAGTAGTTTTTAAGACACAATAATCCAGAATGTACTGATGCTGGATGTGTTAGTCCAGGTCCTCTGAGAAGCAGAATCAAGATGGTATTAAATGTGTAAGAAATGCACTAATGAAGATGTCTGTGAGAGAAAATGGGGAGGGAACCAAGAGAGCTGAGGCAGTCATTTTCATACTGTGGATGAAAAAGGAAAGAGAGTCAGTACAGAGGGAGGAGAATGAAGCAGGAGCCCTGAGAAGATACAGATATAGATAGATATCTGCCATTGTACTCGGCCACTCCATAATCCCTTTTGTTCTGTCACTGATGAGGCTAGGCTGCACCTCCTAACTTTGATTCTGTGAGATATTCTTCTATCTATGCAACACATGTCTTTTTTGGGTTTGTTTGTTTAAGTGCATTTGACTCCTAAGAACTGCCATGTGTGGGAGAGGTAGCTAAGAGCAGAGCAACACCCCTTTCCTGGTGCCAGACCATGGATACCCGTGGGGAGAACTGGGGCAGAGGTGTCCCCTGCCTTGATGGTCTCATCAGGGTCCCTGAGAGAGACCACAAGGTGAGGAGGCCAAAGTAGCAGAATCCTACAGATCTATTCCTGACCCCCAAGAGCTAGCCCTTCTCACCAGGTCATATTGAAAAGGTGACTTTTTGGTATTCGGAGGAATGAGTATTAAGTATTTGTTTTAGTATTAATGGACACATGGCTGAAATTTGTAAACTTAGGCTGATGAAACCCAAGCATTTGGACTACCTAGGTAAAATGAGCGCTTCACAACAGGCCTATAATTAATGCTAGTTATTTTCCACCTCCTTTCCAAGATTCTCTGTCATTCTATAAAATGCCATGCTCCAGGGTCAATTATCTACGAATCCACTCTGATTTCTGGAGAAATCACTTCTGAGTACATAAAGAGTAATACAAGTCTCCCTTGCTTAGGAGAATGAATTGCATTTTAGGAATTTTGCTAAGTGGCTTACATTCTCACATTGACTTCCATTAAAAAATTACCAAATCAGGGCTTCCCTGGTGGCGCAGTGGTTGAGAGTCCGCCTGCCGATGCAGGGGACACGGGTTTGTGCCCCGGTCTGGGAAGATCCCACATGCCACGGAGCAGCTGGGCCTGTGAGCCATGGCTGCTGAGCCTGCGCGTCTGGAGCCTGTGCTCCGTAACGGGAGGGGCCACAACAGTGAGAGGCCCGCGTACCCAAAAAAAAAAAAAAAAAAAATTACCAAATCAGGGGGCTCTAAAACATGCTGATTATAAGTATTCTTAGAAAACGTTTCAAAATAAAAATAAACCTCTTTATAAAAAGCAAGGCTTGTATAGGTCACATATTGGAAAGAAAACAAGAGTTCTCTTAGAAAAGATAGTAATTATTCACAATACTCCAAAATATAATCCTGTGCCGTTCTCAAACTGAGTCCTCAAATAAAAATATTAAATGTGTGCCTGATGCTGTAGGGTGTGTATTGGGGGTGGTAGGAAAAGGGAAGAAATACCTCTCCTGTTTGGGTGATCTGAATACCTTTACCTTCTCAAGCTGGTGCAAACCATTTAGTATATAGTTTCTTCCCTTTTCTCAGGCTAGGGACACAGACAAGACTGCGGAATAGCAATGTGTGTTAACCAGGGCTCTTCTGACTGCTGATGAGATAATCCTAACTTAACTTAGCTAAAGCCAAAGGACATTTATTGGTTCTTACATTTGAGTGGTTCAGGGCAGGCTCTGGCTTTAAGCATAACTGGATTCAGGGGCTCAAACAATGGGACAAGGTTTTCTTCTTTCCCTGTCTTTGTGCCTTGCTTCTCTCTGTGGTTTGGCCTCATTTTTTTCTACTCTAGATAGCACTCTGGGGAAATTGTCTTCAACAACTCCAGTTTCACATCTTTCAAGTTTAGTATGTCCAATAGAGAATTTCTCTCTGTCTCTCACAATATCCATAAGTCAATTTCAGGGAAGGGTTTAGATTGGCTCTGCTAGGGTTGTGTGTCCTTTCTTGAATGGTTGACTATTACCAAAGAAGTGGGATATTATGACTGGCCAGTCTTGGGTATAGTCACTCTACTTTCGTAATCGTGAGGGGAAAAGGTTAGAGAAAAGGGAAAACTGTAATTAAGAGCCCCACCAGGTCATATGAAGTAGGAGAGGAATTCTCCAAAGCAAAAGGGTATGTACATTAGGAGGAGGATAGGAGAAACATACTGAGTGTTAAATGTTATAGCTCCCAGAGGGTAAGAGGTAGAATCCAATCCAGATTTTTCTACCTTTGGTCTCTCTATGTCTCAGTTTCTTGGGCTAATAACTATAATTTGCTTAAGCTGATGAGATTCTTTTCTTTAGTTCCAAACCACATGATAAAATACTTTTTTGTTTTTTCTTCCTATAGCTTTTGAACTTACTGCTCTTTCCAGACTCCTCTGCTCAGCAATATCCATACAAATTGTTAAGTTACCTTTGGACTTGAAGAGACAGTGGCATCTAAAGTTAAGATGCAAAGTCTGTGAGAAATGAATTGGGTTTTAATTTTATTTTTTTGTATTTATTTATTTATTTATATTCATTTTTGGCTGCGTTGGGTCTTTGTTGCTGCACGTGGACTTTCTCTAGTTGTGGAGAGCGGGGCTATGTTCATTGCGGTGTGCAGGCTTCTCCTTATTTGGGCTTCTCTTGTTGTGCAGCGTGGGCTTTAGGCATGAGGGCTTCAGTAGTTGTAGCACATGGGCTCAGCAGTTGTGGTGCATGGGCTTAGTTGCTCCGTGGCATGTGGGATCTTCCCGGACCAGGGCTCAAACCCATGTCCCCTGCATTGGCAGGCAGATTCTTAAACACTGCGCCACCAGGAAAGTCCCTGGTTTTAAATTTTAAAGCCCTCATCAAGTTTCTTCAACTTTCCTTCTGCTTTGACCAAAGGCTACTTAGAAAAGATGCAAGAACAAAGGCAATGACAGGAAGTACGTGGAAGCAATGACAGGAAGTACGTAAAATGTGTGAACATTTTACCAAATTTATAGATTTCAGGCTTTCTCTTAAGTGAGTTTCTGAAGATCATAGCGTTCCTATACCAGCCAAGAAAGTTTTCTTTATAGACACATAGAAATCCACACTGTAGCAAGTACTGTTCTTACAGATGGAGCGGGTAGCTTCCTAGGTTAGTGTTTACCAAATGCCAGAGCTGGGACTGATTGTGTCGGGATCACCAAGGGATCTTATTAACAATACAGATACTTTGGCCCCATTACAGACCTACTGAGCTTCTGGACTTCCCTGGTGGTGCAGTGGTTAAGAATCCACCTGCCAATGCAGGGGAGACGGGTTCGAGCCATGGTCTGGGAAGATCCCGCATGCCGCGGAGCAACTAAGCCCATGCACTACGACTACTGAGCCTGCGCTCTAGAGCCCAAAAGCCATAACTACTGAGCCCGTGTGCTACAACTACTGAAGCCTGTGTGCCTAAAGCCCGTGCTCTGTAACAAGAGAAGCCACCAAAGTGAGAAGCCTGCACACCGCAATGAAGAGTAGTCCCTGTTGGCTGCAACTAGAGGAAGCCCGGGTGCAGCAATGAAGACCCAATGTAGCCAAAAAATAAAATAAAATGAATAAAATTTATTAAAAAAATAATAAGGGAGTTTACCTTTAAAAAAAAATGCCTTCTAAGAAAAATGAGTGTATCTCTCCAACCAAAAGACATATATGGGGCTTTCCTGGTGGCGCAGTGGTTGAGAGTCCGCCTGCCAATGCAGGGGACACGGGTTCGTACCCCAGTCTGGGAAGATCCTACATGCCGCAGAGCGGCTGGGCCCGTGAGCCATGGCCGCTGAACCTGCGCGTCCGGAGTCTGTGCTCCGGAATGGGAGAGGCCACAACAGTGAGAGGCCCGCATACAGCAAAAAAAAAAAAGACATATATGAGTGTTCATAGAAGTTTTATTCATATATAGCCAAAATTTGGGAGAAAAATCAAATGTCCACCAATAGCAGAAAGGCTAAATTTTGGTATATTCATGAAACGAAATACCATACAACAACAAAAGAACAGAATACTGCAGGATGTACGCATCTGGATGAACTTCACAGCTATAATAATGAGTGGAAGAAGCCAGGCACAAAAGAGTACATACTGTGTGATTCCATTTGTATAAATATCAAGAACAGGCAACACTAATCTACGATGACGAAAGAAATCAGATTAGTGAATACTTCTGGGGGAAGGGTGTATTAGATATCTATTCCTGTGTATCAAATTACCCCAAATCTTAATGGCATAAAACAAAAAAAACCATTTATTATCTCACATAAATTTCTCTGGGTCAGGGATTTGGGAACAGCTTATCTGGGTGGTTCTGATTCGGGGTCTCTCATGAGATTGTAGTCAAGATGTCAACCAGGCTGCAGTTACCTGAATGTATTATGCTTTAATAACATTTTTTTTTTTAAAGCAATGACCTTCCTACACACGCTGCTAGACTGTAAGCTCTGTCTTCGTCACCACTTTTGTGCACCTGGCACAGTCTAGCACACAATAGGTGCCCTGTATCAAGTTAGCCTCTTTTGGTTGCAAGTGAAAGAAAATCAAATCAGGAAGTTCCCTGGTGGTCCAGTGGTTAAGACTCTGAGCTTCCACTGCAAGGTGTGCAGGTTTGATCCCTGGTGGGGGAACTAAGATCCTGCATTTCATGTGGTGTGGCCAAAAAAAAAAAAAACCCAAATCAAACTGACTTAAACCACAAGATTAATTTGCTCAGTGTGCTGGTTAATTTTGTGCCATCTAGACTGGGCCATGAGGTGCCCAGATATTTGGTCATTTTCCTGGGTGTTTCTGTGAGGGTGTTTTTGGATGAGATTAACATTTAAATTGGTAGACTGAGTCAAGCAGATTGCCTTCCCTAATGTGAGTGGGTCTCATCCAATCAATTGAAGGCCTGGATAGAACAAAAAGGGTGAACACCGCCCAGGGAACAGAGAATTCTTTCCTGCCCGCCTTCCAACTGGGACAAGGCCTTTTTCCCTGCCTTTGGACTAGAACTGTAACATGAGCTTTTCCTGGGTCTTGAGCCAGCCAGCCCTTGACAGGAATTATACCACTGGCTCTCCTGGTTCTCAGGCCTTCAGACTTGGACTAGAACTAAATCACTCTCCTGGGTCTCCAGATTGCCAATTCACCCTGCAGATCATGGGACTTGTCCTCCTCCATAATGAGCCAATTCCTTACAATAAATCTCTTTGGTTCCTATTGGTTCTGTTTCTCAGGAGAACCTTGACCAATATACTCAGTAACTGAAAAATCCTCAGGTTAGACTGGCATCAGGTGAGAATTGAGTCCAAAATAAAAATTTCACTGAGGACATATTTCTCTCTTTCTCTCTTTCTTTCTGCACAGTGTTGCCTTCATATTCAAGCTCTTTATGGTGTTCCTCAGAGCTCTAGACTCTCCCATCATGGAAGTGAAATGGCTGCATATGCTTCCATTTTTACACCATACCTTGAGGGAAAAGAAAGCATGTCTCTGGTAGCTCCTATACCTGGGAGTCACTCTTTCTCATATTGGAACAAATTGGATTAATTGCTTACTTTTTTTTTTTTAACGTCTTTATTGGAGTATAATTGCTTTAAAATGGTGTGTTAGTTTCTGCTATATAACAAAGTGAATTAGCTATAAGTATATATATATCCCCATATCCCCTCCCTCTTGAGCCTCCCTCCAACCCTCCCTATCCCACCCCTCTAGGTCGTCACAAAGCATCAAGTTGATCTCCCTGTGCTATGCATCAGCTTCCCACTAGCCATCCATTTTACATTTGGTAATATACGTATGTCCATGCCACTCTCTCACTTCGTCCCAGCTTACCCTTCCCCCACTGTGTCCTCAAGTCTGTTCTCTACATCTGCGTTTTTATTCCTGCCTTGACACTAGGTTCATCAGTACCGTTTTTTTGGATTCTATACATAGGCGTTAGCATATAGTATTTGTTTTTCTCTTTCTGACTGACTTCACTCCGTATGACAGACTCTAGGTCCATCCACCTCATTACAAATAACTTAATTTTGTTCCTTTTAATGAATGAGTAATATTCCATTACATATATGTGCCACATCTTCTTTATCCATTCATCAGTCATGGGCATTTAGGTTGCTTCCATGTCCTGGCTACTGTAAATAGTGCTGCAATGAACATTGTGGTACATGTATCTCTTTGAATTATGGTTTTCTCAGGGTATATGCCCAGTAGTGGGATTGCTGGGTTATATGGTAGTTCTATTTTTAGTTTTTTAAGGAACCTCCATACTGTTCTCCATAGTGGCTGTATCAATTTACATTCCCACCAACAGTGCAGGATGGTTCCCTTTTCTCCACAGCCTCTCCAGCATTTATTGTTTCTAGAATTTTTGATGATGGCCACTCTGACCAGTGAAGTGATACCTCATTGTGGTTTTGATTTGCATTTCTCTAATGATTAGTGATGTTGAGCATCGGTTCATGCGTTTGTTGGCAATCTGTATGTCTTCTTTGGAGAAACGTCTGTTTAGGTTTTGGGCCCATTTTTGGATTGGGTTGTTTGATTTTTTGATATTGAGCTGCATGGGCTGCTTGTATATTTTGGAGATTAATCCTTTGTCTGTTGCTTCATTTGCAAATATTTTCTCCCATTCTGAGGGTTGTCTTTTCATCTCATTTATGGTTTCCTTTGCTGTGCAAAAGCTTTTA
Source organism: Aethalodelphis obliquidens (assembly GCF_003676395.1). Taxonomy (NCBI): domain Eukaryota; kingdom Metazoa; phylum Chordata; class Mammalia; order Artiodactyla; family Delphinidae; genus Aethalodelphis; species Aethalodelphis obliquidens. Next base: position 11,044,251 of record NW_020837981.1, on the reverse strand, counting down.
AGTTACATTAGGTCCCATTTGTTTATTTTTGTTTTCATTTCCATTTCTCTAGGAGGTGAGTCAAAAAGGATCTTGCTGTGACTTATGTCATAGAGTGTTCTGCCTATGTTTTCCTCTAAGAATTTTATAGTGTCTGGCCTTACATTTAGGTCTTTAATCCATTTTGAGTTTATTTTTGTGTATGGTGTTAGGAAGTGTTCTAATTTCATTCTTTTATATGTAGCTGTCCAGTTTTCCCAGCACCACTTATTGAAGAAGCTGTCTTTTCTCCATTGTATATTCTTGCCTCCTTTGTCAAAGATAAGTTGACCATATGTGCGTGGGTTTACCTTTGGGCTTTGTATCCTGTTCCATTGATTTATATTTCTTTTTGTGCCAGTACCATACTGTCTTGATTACTGTAACTTTATAGTATAGTTTGAAGTCATGTAGCCTGATTCCTCCAGCTCTGTTTTTCTTTCTCAGGATTGCTTTGGCTATTCGGGGTCTTTTGTGTTTCCATACAAACTGTAAAATTTCTTGTTCTAGTTCTGTGAAAAATGCCATTGGCATTTTGATAGGGATTGCATTGAATCTGTAGATTGCTTTGGGTAGTACAGTCATTTTCACAATGTTGATTCTTCCAATCCAAGAATATGGTATACCTTTCCATCTGTTTGTATTGTCTTTGATTTCTTTCCTCAGTGTCTTATAGTTTTCTGCATACAGGTCTTTTGTCTCCTTAGGTAGGTTTATTCCTAGGTATTTTATTCTTTTTGTCAACTGCTTACTTTTGAACCAATCACTATGAGCAAGTGGAGAGACTGTATTGATTGACTCATGTCCAGCAAGGACTACCCCCTGGAGCTGTGTTCTTGTGCATCAGAAAGGGGCAAGTATCTATCTCAGAAAAGCCAAAGTTTTAGATCTCTGAGTTTGGTTTCATTGGGAAGAATTGATCCCTTGGCTATTCTAGCTGCAAGAAAGCCTGGGTAATTTAGTATAGTTAGCTGAGTTCTGATAGGAGGAAGGGGAAATACATTTTGGGTGGACAACTAGTGGTATCTTTTATACCAACAACAAAGAGTGGGATTATCATACTTGGTTCAGAGAAAGCATCGTTCATCCCTTAGGTTTGGGGAGAGGCCCACCTTCTCTCAGCATATTTGCCTCCTTTGACAGATAACACTTTTCAAATGTTCTCCTTAAATGTGAATTGATACTTCTCCTTCAAGAAGTGGGTCTATGTTCCCTTCCTGGAATCTGGGAGGACTCATGTATGATTCAGGTGAGAAGTGATATTTGTGACTTTCAAGGCTAGGTTAGAAAAGGCAATACAGCTTCTGCACAGCTCTTGATCTCTTGGGAGATGTGCCTTTGAAATTCTGAGTCCTGTAAAGAAGTCTGGCTACCCTGAAGTCATCATGCTTGAGAGCCCATGGGAGGGACCACATAGAAATAGAAAGAGATGCTTGAAGGGCTCCATCACTTAAGCCCCCATGATCTTTGAGTCTTCCTAGCCCAGGTATCAGACATATGATTGAAGAAGCTTTTCAGATGACCCCAGCTGTAGCTACTATCTGACTGCAGCCTCATAAGAGACTCTGAGCTAGAACTTCCCAGCCAAGTTACTTCCAAATTCCTGAACCACAGAAAACATGAGAGAATAAAAGATTATTGTTTTGGAGTAATTTACATGCAGCAATAGATAACTACTATACTTCTCCAAAGTATTAGATTCTACAAGCTAAGGATGAAGGAGAGAATGCCTACTGAGTAGGTAACCAATGGTGTTTGTTCGACTCATAAGTAGTAAAGGTGTTAAAGCAACAATTCAATGCATATAAAAATAAAAACTCAAGGCTATTTTTCAAAGCACTATTTACAATAATAAAAAGTTGGAGACAACCTAAATGTCCAAAACTAGAAAGTTTTTTAAATAAATCATGGTTCTTGCACACTTTAAATGTAATATGTCTATAAACCAACTGTAAAAATCAAGGTTTGAAGAATATTCAATGTCATGGGCATATGTTCTTGATATAATAATGTTAAGGTGAAAATAGTAGGAATAAAAATTGAACACTATATTTTAAAAGGGTGAATTTTATAGTATGTAAATTATCTCAGAAAAAAATTGTATGAGAAAAAATTGAACATACACATAAAAATATATATGAACAGAAAAAAAGGCTAAAAGGGAATATATTAAAATGTTATTAGTAGTTATCTTTGGAAGCTGAAATTCTCCATAATATTTAATACCATTATTTGTAGCTTTGTCACACAATGAATAAGGTTGAAGTGCAATAAAAAAGTGAGAAAACTGGAAAAAGGTGTAAAGTTGAAAATGATTTAAATTCACATTGCATTTTTAAAAGCTTGGTCAAGAAAGAGCAGGATCATATGGTAGTTCTATTTTTAATTTTTGAGGACGCTCCATACTGATTTCCATAATGGCTGTACCAATTTACATTCCCCAAAGTGTATAAGGATTCACTTTTCTCCACATCCTCACCAACACTTGTTATTTTCTGACTTTATGATAGGAGCCATTCTAACAGATATGAGGTGATATCTGTGTGGTTTTGATTTGCAGTTCCCTGTTGATTATTGATAGTGAGCACCTTTTTGGATGTCTTCTTTAGAAACTGCAATTCTACTTCTGGGTTTATATCCAAAGGAAACAAAATCGAACTCTTGAAAAGATATCTGCACTCCCACGTTCACTGCAGCATTATTCACAATAGCCAAGACATGGAAAGAATCTATGTGTCCACGCAATGATAAAGAAAATGTGGTATATGTATACAGTGGAACATTATTCAGCATTAAAAAAGAAGGAAATTCTGCCATTTGCAACAACATGGATGAAACTGGAAGACAGTATGCTAAGTGAAATAAGCCAGACACAGAAAGATAAATACTGCATGCTCTCACTTACATGTAATATCTAAAAAAGTGAAACTCGTAGAAACAAAGAGTAGAAGGGTGGTTACTATGGGATGGGGTGGACGGAGTGGGAGAAATGGGGAGATGTTGATCAAAGTGTACAAACTTTCAGTTATAAGATGAGTAAGTTTTGGAGACCTAATATACAGCCTGGTGACTATAGTTAATAATACTGTATACTGTTAATGTATTGTTAATGTATTGTATACTTGAAATTTTCTGAGTAGATCTTAAGTATTTTCAACATACATGAAAAATGGTAGCTATACGCGATGATGGATGTGTTAATTAGCTTGATTGTAGTGATCATTTCACAATGTGTCTGTATATCAAAACACCACATTGTACACTATAAATGTATATATACATATATGATACCATATATTTTATATAAATAAATAGTCTTTATTTGCGAATTATACCTTATTAAAGCTAGGGGTAAAAAAAAGAAAAAGAACCACATTGTTTTCAAAATGATGGCGGAAGTGGTTGTGGTTTTGGGTGGGGGTGGAGGGTGGGGTGGGGTGTGCATGCAGCATTTGGGGAAGGAAAGGAAGAACTACTGATTGAGCCACTGTGTGGTTCTTATGTGGGGACAGCGTGGGGAAAGGGCTGGTGACGTGTTCTAGAGAGAGAAGGTACATCTGTGGTGAGATGGGGGGATGCAGTGTGTATAAGTTGTAGATTGACCCACGTGGGGGCGTAAAGTGCACTGGAGTGTACTGAGTAGGTGTAAGTAAATCCTTAGACACATGACCGACATACAGCAGTCCAAAACCTCACCAGGAGGAGAACACAAACACGGAGCGAAACTGAGCGTCCCAACTAAATATAGAAGAATCTCTATCCTTGACTAAAATTTCCACAAATTGTACTCACACTGACAGTTGCTACTATGTCTCAATTTCCCAGGCTGTGTAATAAAAGAGAACTGTACTTCTTGTTTTCTACCTACCTCAGAGAATTGCTACGGACTTAAAAGAATCTAAAGTTTCCCATGTCATTGGCACTGTGTAAAATAACTGCCAGCATAGAAAACTCTTCCCCAGTTTCCTCTAACTGGAAAATGCTAAATTTTTACATATCTTACAATGTTCCCTATCATTAGTGGCCTTCAGACTAATTAACACAGCAAAAAGTAACGTTGAGTTAGCCACGACCATGAGCAAATGTCACATAGTCCTTAACCTCTGTAGGTTATAATCTTGTGGAAATTTACCTTTTCATCTTTTTTTTTTTTTTTTTTTTTTGCGGTACGCGGGCCTCTCACCGCTGTGGCCTCTCCCGTTGCGGAGCACAGGCTCCGGACGCGCAGGCTCAGCGGCCGTGGCTCACGGGCCCAGCCCGTGATCCCACATGCTCCGCGGCATGTGGGATCTTCCTGGACCGGGGCACGAACCCGTGTCCCCTGTATCTGCAGGCGGACTCTCAACCACTGCGCCACCAGGGAAGCCCTCATCTTCATCTTTGAGTTGTATGAACATTCACTTCCGTCTGACTAATTTAATCACTCTCCCGAACATGCTTCCCTCCAGGTCTTGCTCATTCTGGAATGTCGGCCAGCTGTCTTGCCTGCCTAACCAAACATTATTCTTCCTTTGAGGCCAGATTTAATTCCACCATCCCATAAACTCTTTCTTACCCTCAGGCCCATGGTGAGCTCCTCTTGCTTGGAACTTGATCACATGATCTTCACCACATTATTTTTGACTTACTTTCGTGATGGTTCTTAGTCTAGTGCAGGTTATGAATTGACCTCTCTCTCTCTGGTAACATTTTTTGGGTGCTTATTATGTGCTAATCCTTTGTATTCAATAAGATTGAAAACATTATTATCCCCATTTTAGAGATGAGAAAACCGAAGCTTTGTAACTTGCCAAGTGTCAATTTGAAACCGTATGGCTAAGTGCCCAGCTATAAATCTGGGGTTCTGTTATTATAGAGGAAGAGCAGAACAGGTATTGGGGACATCTATCAGTCTCTGTCATAGAGAGATGTGAGAGAAATATAAAATGGTCATCTAATAAACGGAAAACTGTGATAAGTGCTACGAAGCAAAAAGGATTGTATAAAGAGCTCATGCCAGGGCTTTGCAGTGGGAAGTCATAGAGAAAGAACTAGAAGTGGGCTTTGAAGATAGGTGCATTAGTTATTCTATTGCTATGTAACAAATTACCTCACAACGCCCATTTATGTTTTTATTTTTTATATCAATTTATTTATTTATTTTTGGCTGCATTGGGTCTTCGTTGCTGCGCGTGGGCTTTCTCTAGCTGTGGTGAGTGGGGGCTACTCTTTGTTGTGGTGCTCAGGCTTCTCATTGCGGTGGCTTCTCTTGTTGCAGAGCACAGGCTTTAGTCGCGCAGGCTTCAGTAGTTGTGGCTTGTGGGCTCTAGAGCGCAGACTCAGTAGTTGTGGCACACAGGCTTAGTTGCTCCGTGGCATGTGGGATCTTCCCAGACCAGGGCTCGAACCCATGTCCCCTGAATTGGCAGGCGGATTCTTAACCACTGTGCCACCAGGGAAGCCCACAACGCCCATTTATTATCTCAAAATTGTATATGTCCAAAGTCTTGTGTGGTGTGGCTGGATTCTCTGCTCAGTATCACAAGGCTGTAATCAAGGTGCCAACTGGACTGAGCTCTCATCTGGTAGCTTTGGGGCAAATCTGTTACCAAGATCGTTCTTCTTGTTGGCAGAATTCAGTTCCTTGCGGCTGTGGGAATGAGGTCCATGTTTTCCTGCTGTCTGTCAGCCAGGGCTAGGCTTAGCTCCTAGAAGCTGCCTGCATTCCTTGATATGTGGCCTCTTGCATGTTTAATCCAGCAATAGCTTGTCAAATCCTTCTTGTGCTTCTAATTTTTAATTTCCTCTTCTGTGACCAGCTGGAGAAAATTCTCTGCTTTAAGGGGGCTAATGCGATTAGGCGAGGCCTGCCTCGATAACCTCCCTATCTTAAATTCAATTGTACTATATAACGTCATCTAATCATGGGAGTAAAATCTATTATAGTCGTAGTCCTGGGGATTATACCAGGGGCCGTAAATCTAGGGGCACATCTTAGAATTTTACCTACCAGAGTAGATAAGACATAGACAAACAGAGAGAACTTTCTAGGTGGGAAAGAAATGCAGGCAAAACTCAAAAGTGAAACTCCACCACAGATTTTTGGATATTAGAATATGTCTGTTTGTGACTGCTCCAATAATAATAATAGCTTCCTTTTACTGAGGTCTCCTTGGTGTTTACACAAATTCATTCACCAATCCATATATCAGCTCTATGAGGGTGGTATCATTTCACTTTTACAAAGAAAGAAATTCAGGCAGAGAGAAGAAAAGCCACTCACCAGAGTTCTATCCCAATCAAGTTGTGAAGCTGGGATTACGGCTTGAGCTCTGGATGACTTCCGAGTTTGTGCTCTTTGCATTGTGTAACCCACCTGACTGTGGGTCTGGATGGGAAAGCAGAAGGCAGTAATGTTGGTCTGAGCCCAGTCTGTGGAGGTATTGACGTTAAAATGCATTAAAATGTGTTAACAGGTGCTGTGGAAGATTTTAGAGGGTGCATGTGAATTGTGGGGGAGGAAGGGGACAGAAGTGGATATGGATGTGGATGGAGGGGAACACATGGACTGGATATGCAATATGGTATCTTAGGGAGGTTAACATGGCCAGTCAGGAGGAGCCTGGATTACAAGATTGTAGGCAGGGATGATATGTTACAGTTGACAACTACATGATCCAGCCTCTGAATCTCGCTGCCAACTTGCAGGAAATTCACAGGACAGAAGAACGTGTTAAATTGCACATAAGTATACAATCAGCAAAGTGGAGGCAGCGTGAGGATTATAGAAAACAAATCGTATACAGTTCCATCACCCCAATATTATTATTACTAATGTGAAATACTGAACAGAGAAAAAAGCTTTGGTAGCTATGGTAGGACTAGAGAAAAATTTTAATAGATTTGATAAGAAACTCCATAAGGAATGGAAGTTCCTAGGGAGTTGTTTAGTAATTAAGGCAGTCATGGTCAGACCTATGTTACCAGCTATGTAACTAGGGTCAGGTTCATGGGTGTACAATCAATGTAGTTACACAGGGCCCTGCACTCAGAACTTCACATTTGGGGTTAAATGCTCTGCAATCATTGTCTGTATTCTTAATAATTTTATCTTTGAATTTGTATTTTAGAAGAGAAGTCCAATGGGACAATTGGAACAGGCACTGGGGGCTTGGAACCTCAGCTTCTACATGGTCCTCCCTTCTACCACCTCTCTTGGATGGGTTTTCAGCTTGCTTGCTCTCCCAACCTCTGGCCCCCTGACCTCACCCAGCCTCCCCTGCCCTTGTCCAGTGACCACTTTTACCCTCTACTCTACCTTGGGCAGGGCTCTGTGTGTGCCACCGATAGTATCTAGGGGTTAGGCAAGGAGGTGGTCATTCTCAACCCAAGGTATCAATGCCACTGCATTTTTTTGTGCTTGACTTGGTGGAGGTGAGTCTCTTGCCTTCCTTTGTCCAGTTATTGAGAGAGTCTCAGTGTGGAGGTTGTAATACCTTTGGAGGCCACCCATTTGCTGTGGGTTGGGGAGGCAGGCCTGTGGTAAGGAGAGATGCCTGGTTTGGCCTCCTGTCCCTTGCTGGGAATAGTATGCCAGTCCAGCGGCTAGCAGGAGGGGGCTTCAGGCAGCCAGTGGGTTGCATGGGCCCCCAATTTCCTATGGGGGGATCTGTATTTATCCCAAAGGTATCTCCCTACCCAGGAGTGTGACATTAGATAGCAAATAAAAAATACTCTGACAGGTTGAGAGAGAGAACCCAAAAAAGGAGTAAGCTTTACATTTTAGTATCTTTAACAGCACTTTTTTTCTGCTTTTTGAGCCACATTTTTATTTTGCACTGGGTCCCACAAATTGAGTAGCTCGTCCTATGTGTGATCTTAGAAATTACAAAGTACCAAATTTAAAGTTTCTTAGAATTTAGAAAGTACCAAATAAACGTTAGCTTAAAACAGAGGAAGAAATCCATTGCCTCTAAGGACATGAAAGCAGTAACAAAAAAGTGGAGGTATTTATGAGAAGGAAAAGTACAGGACTTGGTAACACACATAGTAGAAACAGGGGATATATACCACTAAGCAAAAATAATTTCAAGAATTGCACAGGGCAACCGACACTAGTTTAGTCTCTTGCAAAACATGGGTGCTTGAGAAATATTTGCATTTGACTTGAGCATCTTCAGCTTGGAGGTATCAGCGAAACTGTTTCCTCTTGGAATGGGGAAGCTTAGGCAAAAGAGATTTTGAGGTGAGGAAGACATTTAGAAGATGTCATCTACAAAGCATGCTGTGAGAGGAATAGGCAATTTGGTCTAATCTATCAAAATGTAAAATGTACATAGTTTTGCATTTTCACTTCATTTCTAGGTCCTCGATAAATACACATGTGTACAATACAGAAGCAAGTACAATGATGTTCATGCAGAATTGTTGAATAGGGGCTTCCCTGGTGGCACAGTGGTTGAGAGCCCGCCTGCCGATGCAGGGGACACGGGTTCGTGCCCCGGCCCGGGAAGATCCCACATGCCGCGGAGCGGCTAGGCCCGTGAGCCATGGCCACTGGGCCTGCGCGTCTGGAGCCTCTGCTCCGCAACGGGAGAGGCCACAACGGTGAGAGGCCCGCGTACCGCAAAAAAAAAAAAAAAAAAAGCAAAACTCAGAAACCAACCTAAATGTCCATAACTAGGAAACTGTTCGATTTCAGGCAATGGCGTACCATGCAGCCATTAAAAAGAATGAGGTAGACCTGGACCTATATTTACCAGGAGTGAGACAACCAGGGGATTTTAATTAAGGGGAAAAAATATCAAGTTCTAGGAAAATGCTTAATCCCATTTACTTAGAAAATATATATGTACAAGATAATGAGTAGATAAAGGTCTAGAAGCCTGAACACCAAACTTTAAACTGTGAGTATCTCTGAGCTCGGGAGTGGGTGGAGCGTGTGTGTGAATGAATGGGACGCTTATGCTTTCTCTGTGCACTTCTGTGTTTGAATGTATTACTGAGAGGAAATGGAAAGAGTATTTTGAGGGCGTCGTGTGAAGGGAAAAGTTGGGGAGCAGGGTGAAGACTTACAGCTCCCTGGTCTCTTCAGACTCCAGCGCCGTCTGAGGTAAGAAGACCCCACCCCGCTGAGGTGATTCTGCAGAGGGGCGGAGCTCTGCAGAGCCAACACTGGAGGCGGCCCCGGGGGGCGGGGCCCCGACTCCAGCCGCACGCTCCGCTCCCACCATGCCCTTATAAGGAGCGCCCGGCGTTAGGGCTCGGGAATCCGGTCTCAAACCCCGCGGCTCAGCCCCGATCCCAGGCCCCTCCCTTGGGAATGGGGGCGGGGCGGGGCCTTGGCGGCGCGGTTGCGTGGGCGGAGCATCTCAAAGAGGGACCAATAGGAGTGGAGGTCCGGGTCTGAGCGGCGTTGCCATTGGGCGCGGCGACGAGAGGGGGCGGGGCGCTCGCGAGACTGGTTACGCCGAGGGAAGCCCGGACTCCGTAGTCGCCGCTCGGAGTCCGTCTGTCCGCGGATTCCCGGCCCCGCCGTTCTCAGATCTCTGTAGCCCGCGGTTCGCCGCCCCGCTCGCCGCCGCGATGCCGGTGTTTCATACGCGCACGATTGAGAGCATTCTGGAGCCGGTCGCGCAGCAGATCTCGCACCTGGTGATCATGCACGAGGAAGGCGAGGTGGACGGCAAAGCCATCCCTGACCTCACCGCGCCTGTGGCCGCCGTGCAGGCGGCCGTCAGTAACCTCGTTCGGGTGAGCGCGCTGGGCCTGGGATGGGAACGGGGGCGGGAGACGTCCCTGGGGTTCCGGCTTGCCTTGCGGCTCCCCTGCGCTGCCTGTGGCTTTGCCGGTGGGCTCGGGAGCCAGACCGCCTCGGGTTTGAATCCTGACGCCCCCGCGTTGTGACCTTGAGCAAGCCCCCGAGCCTCTCTGGGTTTCAGTTTCCTCACCTATAAAATGGGGGCAATCATAATAATGCCTGCCTTGCGGGTCTGTTGTGAAGATTCAGCGAGGTGGTATTTATAAAGTGGCTAGCGCAGCTTATGACCCATAGTAAGCGCTCAATAAATGACAGGCGTTAGGATGTCTGATAGCCCCTTTCCCTCAGCAGGCTGTCGCCCCTCCCGTTGACAGCCTTGCTTTCAGCTCCTTTTTAGGCCTCCTCAGTCTGGCCTCTGGGCTGGCGGGCTCCTCTGATGATTCCCTGACTTGCCTTCCAGGGATTCTTATTTGAGCCACGTTCTCCTTTCTAATACTTCTGCCCCTTACCTTGAAACCCGCCTCACCCACCTCTGAGCCCTCCCCAGAGCTCCCCGCGTCCGGCCCTTCTGTCCACTTGTTTTAGTGGCCACTCGTCCCTGTCTCCTCCTTTCCCGGGCATTCTACCTCTGCTCACACCTCTGGCACTCACAAACACCGGGTGATATCTTTATGCAGTAATTTATGACTACGAATCCCTTTTCCCCTTTCGCTTAACCCTGTTGCCTTTCATCCCCCCCCTCCCCCTCCAACTCCCGTGGAGATTTCCACCTGGCTTTACCTGCTGTCAAACGGCTTCCTCCCACTGGGGCCTTTCCAGACTCGGGGGCCCTCTTCATCGGCCCCTCCTCCTGGCAGGAAGCAAGATGGAGAGGCCTGTGGAATCTGGGATCTGCGGCCCCTGCCGGAGAAAAGAGCGGGGCGTCTCCTCCCCGAGCCACAACTTTCCTAGATGGCGAAGTGGCTCTGCAGACCCCTGTAGCCCACAGCTGTGACTAATAACTGAGGTGATTCCTGGAGGAGGCGGAGTCCACTTCTGAAAGGGGAAAAGAGGTGCTGTGACCAGTCTCCTAACACTCTGCTGGCTAATATCACACTTTTCTTTCCCACCCTGGGTGGGTGACTCAGACTGCTGCTGCCTGTGGGGAACAAATTTGGAAAAATTTTATACGGCTTCCCCACTGAGCTGTGTAACTAGTGTGTGCCAGGGTAGTTAGAAGGCTGGTAGGCAACTGTGGGTCTGGGTGGGGCTTGGGTTCCGTATCTGTTTAGAGCACTTTAGCACACTTCAGCTGCTCCAAGTCTTCCTCAGTCTTCAGGGGACCAGTTCAGGAGACAGTTCAGGAGACTGGTACTAGGAGAATGCTACTGACCAAATTCCCCATCTGCCTTCTGTGTAGATTTAGTTAGACTGTATTCAGGAAGAATACTGAATTCATTCAAAATGTCTACTTCTACACTGTTCTTGTTCTTTTTATAACTAATTTTAATCTAAGACTCCAGAGTACATTCTTATGTAGTGTTGTCTAACATGGCTGCATTCCAGGCCTCCATTACTCAACAAATAGGAAACAATGTAAAGAGACAAGGTAATAGTGTCCCTCCAAGGAGTACTTCAGGAAATGAAATCTTAAAACCACATGTTGCACTTGGAGCAGAGCTAGTGTATAGTCTAGGGGCTGATATCTGGTTAGGCTATTTAGAAAAAAGTTATTTATGAGCTTCAATGCATGAATTAATAAGAACTGAATGTCTGCTATATAGGGAGCATTTTAATAAATCAGTGGTTCTTAGGTTGAGATATGTATCAGAATCACCAGTGGGGCTTTTTAGAAATAAAGATGTCCAGCTCCCACCCCAGACTTACTGAGGAGCTCTTTAGGGGGTCAGGTCAAGGCCTTTGTGTTTTTGAGAAGCTCCATAGGTGACTTTCATATAGTCCCTTAGTTAGGAAACACTAATAGATACTGTGAGACAAATACCAAAAAAATGAGGCCATTGATAAACTGAAAACAAAATTACATATAATTGCAAACTTCCCAATACATTACAAAAGAAGGGACTTGAGATTGGTGGTACATAGGAGTTAGCAGAGAGAAAGTGGGGAGGGTTGTGTTGATAAGTAGTTAATCATGAACAAAGGTACTTGTGAATAAGTGACTTCCAGATTACAGCAAGTAGATTGTCTTGCTTAGCTCAGGAGGCAAGTTGGAGAGAAACTGGAGATGAAATTGGTGCATGCCATATGGGCACTTTAACAGAAGGCCAATAAGATGAACAAAGAGAATGGAAGGGATAGGATGAGGACAGTGTGTGAGGGAGACTGTATAGATTGTGTTCTGGGGAGGCCCGAGGACCTACCCATTGCTTGGAATCCTGGGTGTCAGTTGTGGCCCTGTGTATATGCTGCTGAATATTGTAATGAATCGTGTACATGTATCAAGTTCCCAACTAGATTGTGTCTGGAGAACAGGCCTCGTATGTGCTTCTCAGTTCCTACCCTCAACAGTGGCCCATGGGATGGCTTGATATTGTTGAAGGAAAGAAGGAACTATGGGAAGGAAGATAAATTAGGAGACTTTTAAAATTGGTTGGTAATGAGGAAAATGAGGGCCTGGACTTTGGGTGTGGCAGGGAAAATGGAGCAGGAATTAGAACCATATTACAAATACAGTAGAAGAAGAATTAGTAGAGCTTGATAATAGAACTCTCAGGAAAAAAACACACGGTGCTATTATAAATTAACGAATCTGATTTTTGAACAAATATTCTGGAATTTATACAATTCAGGTTTCTTTCAGTTACCTTGGGAGGCTATATCCTTATTCCAGTGCTTCTCTTTGGGAATTTCTTACAGATTATTTACATATATATGTCAAATTAATTTGTTTTATTTTGGTCAAGAAAATTTTGTCTGAAGTCGGCATTTTTTAACCCTACTACTTTATATACCATTCTTGAGTCTAAAGTGACTTTTGGATATTTCCAAAATTAAAATTTACCAGGTGATGATGAAATTCTGAATTGTTAAGCTGTAGTCATCCACTTATGAGGTAGGTATTTATTGGGACACATTCCTTCTAACATCAAAGCAATAAGTATGATATTGGGCAGAATACGTGTAATACTGGATTGAAGGTCCTAAGTGGCCCGGAGGAAGTGAAGTATCATGGAAGTTCAGAGGAAGGTAAGGTTGCTCTTCTTGAGAGCATGGGGAAGGCTTCATGGAGGAGATAACCTCTGAGTTGGCCTTAAAGAAGGTGGGATTGGAACTTTTTTTTTTTTTTTTTTTTGGGTACGCGGGCCTCTCACTGTTCTGGCCTCTCCTGTTGCGGAGCACAGGCTCCGGACGCGCAGGCTCAGCGGCCATGGCTCACGGGCCCAGCTGCTCCGCGGCATGTGGGATCCTCCCGGACCGGGGCACGAACCCGTGTCCCCTGCATCGGCAGGCGGACTCTCAACCACTGCGCCACCAGGGAAGCCCGGGATTGGAACTTTTAAAGACATGGTAATAAAGGCATTACAAGTGGAAAGAATACCTAAACAAAGGCATCGAATTATTGAGAATCTGAGGACCAAGTTTTGACTTAGGAAATCATTAAGCAAGACTCATTTAGATTTGTAATTTTTCATGTGTATTTGTTAAACAAAAGTAGCCTGGTCACTTTATATATATATATATCATCACAATTGAGTCATCACTTTTACTCCACCCTTAGGGAGAGGGTAGGATGGGATTATTTACATGTTCCTTTTTCAACTGACTACGACCATTTTTAAATTTTTATTATTTTTATTTTTTTGCGGTATGTGGGCCTCTCACTGCTGTGGCCTCTCCTGTTGCGGAGCACAGGCTCTGGACGCGCAGGCTCAGCGGCCATGGCTCACGGGCCCAGCCGCTCCGCGGCATGTGGGATCTTCCCGGACCAGGGCACGAACCCGTGTCCCCTGCATCTGCAGGCGGACTCTCAACCACTGCGCCACCAGCGAAGCCCAAGGCCATTTTTTAAAAAACAGCTTTGTTGATATATAATTCACATACCATACAATTCACTCATTTAAACACTCAATTCAGTGTGTTTTTTTTTTTTTTTAGTATATTTACAGAATTGCACAACATCACTACAGTCTAATTTTAGGACAGTTTTGTTCCCTCAAAAAGAAACTTCATACCCATTACAGTCACTGATTCTCTCCCATCCCCCAACACCCCAGCCCTAGGCAACCACCATTCTGCTTTCTGTCTTTGTGGATTTGCCCTTTCTGGACATTTCATATAAAAATGGAATCAGAAAATAATGTGGCCTTTTGTGTAGGACTTTTCACTTAGCATAATGTTTTCAAGGTTCATCTGTGGTGTAGTATGTGTCAGAAATTCATTCCTTTTTGTTGCTGAATAATATTCCATTGTATAAAATAAGGCCATTTTAAACACAGAGAATGATTCTAATGCAGTAACAAAACAAGGAGGGGGCCTAGGAGAAAGATGGATGGGAAGGGAAAAATAGAGGAGAGGTACAGGTTCCAAGGATGGGATTCAGTCAGCAATGTGAAAAATTCAGAAGTCTTAGACTGTCTTGTAGCATGGTATATAAATTTTTCTTTTTTCCCATTGAAGTGGCCCATAGAAATCTGACAGTCTTTGTGACCATATAGTCGTGCCAGTTTTATTAATGGGGGTTCATACACTTTGCTTTCTCCATTGTAGCATCTGAGGGCATGTGTTGTAACTACTCCTGGGACTCATGAAATATTTATTTCGGACGTTTTTCTGGCCTTTACTTTTATGAGCCTCACCCATATATCATACCCTGTTGGGACCAGCTCTGGGACAAATAGCAGCATTGTCTTTAAACTGATAGTTGGGAAAGACTGTTCTGCTCTTAAAAAGAAATCAATTTTGTCTTTTATAAATTATCTATATTAACATCTGAAATTATTCCTACTTTAATTTCTTTTGGTTGATATTGGATTTATTTCAGTTAAAATAAATAACAGTGTTTGGGTGACAGGCCTGTGGGTGATTTTCTTCTTCTTCATATTCTGTATTTTCCAATTTTTAAAATGAACATATAAATTCCTATATTAAGGAAAAAATTAATACGGTAAATAATAAGAATGTATAATTCTTTATCGTTTATAAAATGCTTTCATATGTATAATCTCATAGCTGTCCTTTAAGGTAGGTATTGCTATGGTCTGAATTTTACAGATGAAGATACTGTAGATCAGGGAAGTTAAGTAACCTGCCCACAGTGGCACAGCTAATTAGTGGGGGAGCTTGGACTTGAGCTCTGTTTCACTTACTCTGGACACTCTGCTCTTTTCACTCCACCATTCTGTGTCCACTTAGAACAAAGTTGTTAAATATCACTGGAAGTTTTCTAGCTTGAATCAGAAGCAATGAGAATGTTGTTAGTCAAAGAGTTTCCATTTGTCCTGGGCTTGGCAAGATTATCTGTTTAAAGGTTCGTTTTGGCATGGCCTGTGTGAAGGGCCTATATTAAAAAAATGATGTGAAGGTAGTGTTCTGTTTCACAGTGACATTCAATTTTGCAGCGTTAAAAAAAAAAGACTAGATACAGGTAACACAAAAGTATGTCTGCCAAACACGTAAAGGCTTTTCTAGTATTTATGGCTGCTTAGCTTGAAGTCTATGAGAACTAAATAGTATTTAAAGTAGGTTTCTAGGATTTCTGTATTTAAATAGTATTTATAGTAGGTTTGTGGATTCTTTGGGGAATCGTGAAGTTTCATTTGAAACACTTTGTCTCTAGATCAAAAGAGATATACAAATAGGACTTAGCATTTACTCATGATCGAGAGAATGGAAGAGTTTTGGAGATTGTATGTTTCTACAACTATGTTTATAATTTTAATGGAGCCCCAATTTAAATATTTGTTTATATATATTGACACAGTGGAAAGTTGGGCTTTTCTAAAGCTGTTTTGTAAATAGCACTGGTATAACAATGGACAAAATAAAAGTTATTTTATATTTTATGGACAAAATAAAAGTTAGAGTAAAAGTTTTGTGGTATCAACCACAGTATCATAAGTTGACTCCTTCTGCTATAGTCCGGAGTAAGGGTAGCATTAAGACAACTGTTTTTATGGAGATGGGACTTATTTGGATTTTAATATTTCTGGTATATTGGTTAAAAAAGGAGTCTGGTTATTTTATATACTTAATTACCGGTCACATATATATGTGTGTGTATGTGTATATGTATATATAAAATACTTATGTTTTGTATGTATCACAGCTGAGAGGGTCGTTATTTTAAAAGCTTTCTGACAACTTCCTGGTCTTTTACTGGCACACCTAGAAAGAGGGTAGGATGGGAATATCTTAATTATCCACAGTCTAAAGTCCATCATAGCATGTATTTTTTTCTCTTGTGACAGTCATCATACTTGGTCAGTGTTTGTCTTCATTGGGTTGTACGTTTCTCAGTGGCAGAGGCCGTGTCTGTTGTGTTTGCTCCTTTCAATGTCAGGCTGGTCATAGGTGTGCAATATAACTTTTTTTTTTTTAATGAACTAACTATATATATATATGTGTGTGTGTGTATATATATATATGGTATTCATTTAAAAAAATAAATTTATTTATTTTTATTTATTTTTGGCTGCATCGGGTCTTCGTTGCTGCGGGTGGGCTTTCTCTAGTTGCGTGAGCAGGGGCTACTCTTCGTTGAGGTGCGCAGGCTTCTCATTGCGGTGGCTTCTGTTGTTGCAGAGCATGGGCTCTAGGTGCACGGGCTTCAGTAGTTGTGGCATGTGGGCTCAGTAGCTGTGGCTCACAGGCTCAGTAGTTGTGGCGCACGGGCTTAGTTGCTCTACAGTATTTGGGATCTTCCCAGACCAGGGCTCAAACCCGTGTCCCCTGCATTGGCAGGTGGATTCTTAACCACTGCGCCACCAGGGAAGCCCATCATTCATTTTTTTGTGCACAAAATATTGTAATAGGAATTTTTGTGCAGTGACAATTTTCCATCCCCAGCTTTCAGACATCCGGTATAGCTGAATTTGAACAGTCTCTTTGAATTTATAATGGGCCTTGTCTGAAACAAGTAGAATATATACTAGGAGGGAGGAATGAATGGCTAACTGCCCATTGTTTGAGATAACGAAAGTGTTCAGGCTATTTTGAGTTGTGGTTCTCTGTTTCAGAATCATTTCAACTATGCAGGCCACTTACTAAATTCATAATGTGAGAATATGTTGCCTCCTATCTGAAAGTAGCATTGGGATTTTGCATTCTTTTTGTCTTTTTAAAACATAACAATTTAGACCAAGTGTTCTGCTGGTTACAGTGTAGTATCATACTGAGTCATGAATTCCTCATTAAGAGATCTTTATTTCCTTGAACCATATGGCAGGAGACAAAAGATATCAGAAAGTTGATCTGCTGCTTTTTTGTTTTTTGGCTGATCCAGGCCCAAACTTTTCATTGAACCTTATGTCATGGTCATGACACTGGGGTATACTTTTTACATAATAAACCAGCTTTAGAGCAGTATCAAAAGAAGTAGCAGTCCTTAAAGGGTGAACATCAGAGATTAGCTGGTATCCCAGCAAGGTTTCTCTCTAGCATAATGCTCTGTGCTCTGGACTGTTGCTGAAAAAGGGCCATTCTATTAGTTTATGTTGCTTTCAGGCCAGTCTGCTCTTAAACCTTCCCATATAGACAGGACTAAAAGAAGAAAACAAATTTCAGCCTTGGCTTTTTTAAGCTCCAACAGCCTTCAGTGCTATGTAGTATAAATACTTCAGAGTGAAATTTAAGGAGTAAAGTTCAAATCTGTAATAAGACTCTGAAACACCCAGAGACAAAAGTTGGTATATGGGAGGAAGGACCTCCCATTGCAGGCTTTCATCGGTCGTTCTGTTCCTCGTACATTGGACCTGTAGAATTCTTAACAGTATGCATTTGGGTATATTGGGCCACATAGACAGTTTAGTTTGGATAACGTAAGTTTTGAGTTATCTAGGCTCCTGCTTCTCTGTTTTTTTCTGTCATTTTCGTATTTGTTCAGTTTCCATTTGGAATGATTATGAGAGGAACGCTATCTTACCTGTTTCTTCTTAACAATCTGCAAAAAGGTTTTAGGGAAGGAAGCTGAAATAAATATATAAGTAGGGGATTTTTGTTCATTTGTATTTTTATCATCGTTAATGTTTTATCTTTAACACTAAAAATATGTATACTATTAATAATCATTTTTGTCATGCTGAGCTTTGTATAGTCTTTCAGAAAGAACAGAATTTCTCTTGTTACAAAAGTATTACATTTTTATCGTTGAAATTTTAAAAAATCTATCTTTAGTCACAGTCGTCTCCAGTGTTTCTCAGCCTTTTACAGTCTGTTTGAACTTGATTTGTCTTTTTGTCTTTTCTCTCTACTCCAAACCAATTTGTTTCCCTAGATATAAATACAAACTTAACTATATATAGATGCACCAGCTCTTATCCCTTTTCACCATTAACACCCTTCCCCCTGCAAACCATTTAATTCACTTTCCTGCTCAAGAATTTGCAAAGAAAAGTGAGGAAACCCAGTCAGTTACAACAACCCATGACTTTCTCTGTCATGTGCTCTTTAGGGAGCCATGCTGTACTTAGCTAACTGCTCTTTCAGTAAGTGTGGAATGAAATAAGTTCAAAATAATGGGCTAGATCTTGAAAGAACTTCTAATCTCAACATCCTTATTAAAGATATGGGGTCTTTACATTGATTAAATCTATTTAAGTATGTGTATTATGTGCAGACAAAGGGATAGAGTATGATAGAGTAATGGATAAAAGGGGACTTGTATAATTAGACATAGGCAGTTGGGGATTCCTCGCCTTCCTTCCAGTCCCTTGGTAAGGCTTTGTAGGTCTTGTGTCCTTGTATGCTGGGTCATCAGTCTTTGGATGATTGAGTTGATTGTGGGTTTGTTTTTTTTCTCCCCTCCTTCCTTACTCCCCTAGGGTGTCTCCCTTTAAGACTGTTTGTTTCTGGAGGACAAGGACTGGGTTATATTCTTCTTGATATTCCTGGTGCCGTGCTTATCCCAGTCTCTTGCTCATGGTATTCCTTTGATAAGTATGTTGTGCCTTGATACTCTCTATACCTGCTGGTCATTCTAGGCTCATTCATGATGAAGATAGCTCACTATCTCTTGCCTCCATTGGATGGCTTGGTGACTCTTCTTCTGCGCTCAAATGTTGCTATATGCAGATGCCTGCATAATCACAAAAAGAAACAAAGGTTCATAAATATTATATTGTGTTGGTTACATATTGGAACTTTAGATTGCAAAAAATTCCATCACTTCTATGAGAAGGCAGCTCATTGGATGGGTATGAGTGTGCAATGTGTGTATGTATAGAGGATGAGAGGTAGTGAACCTTAGAACTAAAAATGTTTTACAAATATCGTTAAGTTGCAGAAAATAGAGTCTTTGGCCCTTAGAGAATTTCCCACTGATAAGATTTCCAGTTGGATGACTTTTAAGGGGAAAGTGGCTGAATTTCATTGCAGTTGGCCACAATCCAAGCCAAAGTCATTCCTTCTTTTTGAAATAAGCTTAACTTATTCCCACAAGTAGGCTTTCTGTGAAGAAAGAAAAATGGTATATTTGTTCTTAGAGTTGAAAGTTGAGGGGCCAGCTTTCAACTTATCTAGCTTCTCTATATTTCCAGCCTTCTTTCTGTCCCCACCCCATCCCTGGAGAACTGGCTCATCTTTTATCTGTAAGGTGGACAACATGTTTTTATTCATTTAATTAAAGTAGATAAGGATATATAAATGTGCTAGTAAATCTCTAGTAACACTTAAATTTCTTATTCTGTGGCTTTTCCCCCCAAACCACCAAAATTAGTTATGACTCTAGCTGTGCACATTGCCTGGTGTTCTGAATAATAGTAGGGTATATAAGACATGGTCTGTGGCCTCAGGTTGTTAAAATACAGATGAAATTTATGATCTTATAAAAGATTTAGCTTATCTACATCTTCTCCATCCATGAAATTGTTGCAGAATTTAAATTATTTACTTTAAAGGGTTGTACGCTAGTACTGTAACTACAGTTTTCATTCCTTGGAGCCATGGAGAAAATGTGAGTGGGCCAGCAGCAGAATAAGCAGGTGGTGGGCCCCCTAGTTAGGAAAAGACCGCTGAGCATCAGCTTCAGCTGCCCTCTTCTTGATTATTTTTTTCCTTACTGTGCTTTTCACAGTTGTAAGTAATTATTTGTGTGATTATCACTTCTTGAACATCTTTCCCCCACTAGAGCCCCCCGGGGCAAATATTGGCTCTGCCGTGTTTGCCCCTGATTTTCAGCACCCATCAAAGTGCTTGGCACATAGTAGAGTCTTGAGGAATAATTGTTGAACAAACAAGTGGGAAGACCGTTTGCTGCTTCCGTACCCCAAAATGTTTTATGCTTCTTTGGAAAAATGTATATCATGCTGTGGGTGAATCTTGATGAAATTTAACTGCGATTAGGAAAGCAGCAGTAAATCATTGCTTAGCACAGGGTATTGCATGCAGTAGGATCATCCAATTCATGTTTCCTGAATGAATAAATTCCAGGGATAGAGTCCTGGAGTGCAGATGGGGATAATCCTGCCCAACATAGGATTATGCAGGATATTTAAGTTTAAAGAAATACAGAACATGGGTTTGGGATTCTCTATTAGTTTTGATGCTTTGCAAATGAACAGAATGGCCAAATTTGGCAAAGTGCATCTGGTATGAGTCAGCAAATACCAAAGTCAGACTTTAGATATAGATATAAGATAAATTACCTATAGTGTAATGGTTAAGTGTAAAGGCTCTAGAGCTGAACTGCTGAGGTTTAAATCCTACCACTGACTAACACCTGCAAAGTATGTAACATTGGAGAAAGTATTTAATTTCTGGTTCTCATAGTCCTCATCTGTAAAACAAAGCTAATCATAGTATCTGACTTGGAGTGTATTATTGTGAAGATTAATGAGTTTGTAAAAATGTTTAGAACTATGCCTGACACATAGTTAAAGATTTCAGTGAGTGTTAGATATATTAATATATTTTTCCATGATTTTTAAGTCATATTTTAAATGTTAGTCTAATGAAAAAGCAGTGTTGATTTTTTTTTTTAATGTCTAAGTATAACTTCTAACTTTTACTCAACAAGGCAAAATGCCAGTGAAAGCTTTCAGTAGAATTCCATATGTTGTGAATATACAGTTTTATCAACTGTGGGGAAAATATTCACAGTTTAGGTGCCTAAGCCTTTGATTGCCAGTTTCCCATGAAAAATTCAGACATCTGAGTTTATGATTGATATCTCCTTTGTTTGGAGCAATAGTGAGAGTAAAATTGTATCTCTCCCCTCTTCCACCCCAGTTTAGAAGCAAAAATTGGGACTTAGGATTTGGGATTTATCCCAAACATTCATTGTCCTATTTTCTAAAAAAGAAAAAGCTGAAGGGGTGGTCACTAAAGTAAATGGAATTGGCCCTTCCAGGTAGAGTTAAAAAGTACAATGCATTTGTGAAATAGAATTCATCTTGTTCTGGAACAGCCAAATTAATTTAACAAATATTTAATGACTACATAATATGCTGGATACTGGAAGAGGTTAGTATCTCTAGCCTGAAAGGAAGGATAGAATCTCTTTCAGATGTCCTATTGATATAGGAGTAATAGAGTTGAATGTAAAGGTCAGGGGACCTTAACGACTAATTTGGAAGGTATGCCTGTTATTTCTAGTCTTTCAGTGGTTTTCTGGAAAATTTTTAACATGCATATTTAACTTCAAAGTCTTAAATTAATTGGCATCTTTACTTTCTACTTGAATAAAATGGTAAAATACTTGTAATTCCACTGTCCCCTTATATACGGTTGTCTGAGATTTTGTTTCTCTCTTGATTTTTTTTTGCCCCACAAATTAGACACTATTGTATTATACAGTTGCTTTTTTCCCCATTTACCTATATGTTTACCACTTTTTTTGAGATATAAGAGAAACGATGAACAGACCTCCCTTCTTCCTGAAGTCTGTCCTACACTAATATCTTTAGGTCGGTCTTTGGGCAGTACACACTCTAAGTTTCATTTGTCTGAAAATATCTTTTATTTTGCCATCTTTTCTGAAAGATAATTTCATTGGATATACAAAATTGGGCTAATAGTAATTTTTTCCCAGCATTTTGAAAATATTACTCCAGTGTTTTCTGCATTCAAATCTGCCATCAGTCTAATTGTTATTTTCCTCTAAATAATGATTTTTTTCTCACTGGGGCTTTTAAGATATTATTTATCTTTCTTGGGATTTTTTGGGCTCCCTGATTTTGAGGGCTGATTTCTTTTATCAGTCGTAGAAAATTCTTAGCCATTATCTCTTGGAATTTTCGCCTCTTCCTTCATTTTATTCTTACCCTTTGGAAGTGTAATTAGAAAAATACTGGACTTTCTCTATCCTCTGTATCTGAACAGTTTATATTTTCCATATGGTTATTTTTTCAGGTCTTCCAATTTGCTAATTCTCATACACCTGGGTCTAATATGCCATTTAATTCAGACACTGAGTTTTTAATTTAAATGGCAGTATTTTTTACTTCTAGAATCGTATCTTTTTCAAAATCTTGTCAGTATTGTAGTCTCTTGCTCTTTTATCATTCTTTTAAAAAAAAGATTGCTTTTATTCTCTCTTTTTTTTTCTTATTTAATGAAAAACATCTTGGAGTGTAAGGAACTACAAGAGCTTAATACTAGGATGAAAGTAGAAAGGCACTTTTTTTTTTTAGTAAACTTATTTATTTATTTTTGGCTGCATTGGGTCTTCATTGCCGCGCGTGGGCTTTCTCTAGTTGTGGCAAGCGGGGGCTACTCTTCGTTGCGGTGTGTGGGCTTCTCATTCGGTGGCTTCTCTTGTTGCAGAGCACAGGCTCTAGGCGCACAGGCTTCAGTAGTTGTGGCACATGGGCTCAATAGTTGTGGCTCGCAGGCTCTAGAGCACAGGCTCAGTAGTTGTGGCGCACAGGCTTAGCTGCTCTGCGGCATGTGGGATCTTCCTGGACCAGGGCTCGAACCCGTGTTCCCTGCATTGGTAGGCGGATTCTTAACCACTGCACCACCAGGGAAGTCCCTAGAAAGGCACTTTTAAAATCTGATGAAATGCCAGGATAACATTACTGTCTTGAGATTGTAGAAGTTGCTGATTCTTTCATTTTTTAAAGTTTTTTATTGCAGTAAAATATATGTAACATAAAATTTACTGTATTAACTTTTTTTAAGTATACGGTTCTGTGGCATTAAGTATATTCACATTTTTGTATAGCCATCACCACCATCTCAAGAACCTTGTATTTTCTCCATTTGAAACTCTGTAAGCATTAAACCCTAACTCCCTATTTCTCCCTCGTTTGGGTCCTTGGCAACTGCTATTCCATTGTCCATCCCTAGTAATTTGACTTCTCTAGGTACCTTATATAAGTAGAATCATACAGTATTGTTCTTTTGTGAGTGGCGTGTTTCACTTAGCATAATGTCTTCAGATTTCATCCATGTTGTAGCATGTGTCAGAATTTCCTTCCTTTTTAAGGCTGAATAATATTCCATTGTATGTGTATATCACATTTTGCTTATCCATTCATCTGTTGATAGACACTTGGGTTGCTCCCAGCTTTTGGCTAAGGTGAGTAATGCTGCCATTTCATCATACTTTTAATGCCTGCTGAGGTCTGGACTCTGTCCCTGAAGGGATATAAGCTTCTGATGGACTCATGGAGGACTGTGAACCCAGCTTCTAATGCCAGGGAGCAAATGTGTAATCAAAGTCCAAAGGCCCTTTTGAAGAATAAGTTGGGAAGATAGGAGGGGGAGTTCATTCTGTCTTAGAGAGGCAGTGTTTGAAGCATGAGGGAGTTTGCCAGCCGGAGAAAAACTGGAAAGCCTTCTGAGCAGAGAGAATGAAATGATTGAAGGGTGTGAATGTACAGTAGGGAGTGGGGAAGCTTTAGTGATGACACTATTAAGGTAGATTGTGCTAGTTTGTAAAGGGACTTACATGCCATATTAATCACTAAACAAACAAACAAAACCTTCAGTTTTTGAATAGTGAAAAATTTATCTGGTTCAAAATTTAAAAGGTACAGCAAGGTATATAGTGAATAGTCTCCCTCTCACCCTTGAACTCCAGCCACCTGGTTTCCCTCCTCATAGGAAACTAATGGACAAAGGAAACCAAATGTCTTGGGTGTGTTTCTAGAGATAGTTATGCATATTTAGGCAATATGTATTCCTTTTTTTTTTGCGGTACGCAGGCCTCTCACTGTTGTGGCTTCTCCCGTTGCGGAGCACAGGCTCCGGATGTACAGGCTCAGCGGCCATGGCTCACGGGCCCAGCCACTCCGCGGCATGTGGGATCCTCCCGGACCGGGGCACGAACCCGCGTCCCCTGCATCAGCAGACGGACTGTCAACCACTGCGCCACCAGGGAAGCCCTATTCCTCTTTTATACAAAAGATGACCTGTTATACTGTCGTGTTCCTTGATTTTTTTTCCCTTAACATATTTGGGAGAACATTTCTTATCAGTTTGTATAGAGCTTTCTCTTCTTTTTTATTTTATTTTTATTTATTTTTAATTTTTGGCTGTGCTGCATGGCATGTGGGATCTTAGTTCCCTGACCAGGGATCAAACCTGCGTCCCCTGCAGTGGAAGTGCAGAGTTCTAACCACTGGCCCACCAGGGAAGTCCCATCTTCTTTTTTTAAAAATTGAAGTATAGTTGACGTACAATATTATGTTATAGGTGTACAATAGAGTGATTCACAATTTTTAAAGGTTAGAGTCCATTTATAGTTATTATAAAATATTGGCTATATTCCCTGTGCTGTATTACAATATATCCATGTAGCTTATTATATACAAGCTTTCTCTTCTTTTGATAGTTACATAATATAATCCATTGGTGGTTGTAACAATTTATTTAACTAGACCCTTGTGGAAGGACCTTATGTTACTTATGATCTTTTATTAATTCAGACAGTGTGGCAATGAATGACATAGATATGTCATTTTATGCATGTGCAAATACATTTATAAGATAATTTCTAGAAGGGGAACATTCTAAGCACTGGATGTCAGGCAATGGAGGGATTTTAAGCTGAGGTATAACGTGGATAGCTTTGGGTTTTGGTAAGATATCCCTGGTAGTGGCGAGGAGATAGATTGGCAAGTGAGACACAGGAGCTGGAGAACTATCCATCTAAGATGGTAAAGGTTGCCTCAAGCAGTGGGAAGAAGGCAGATAAAGAGGGGCCAAATTCTAGAGACAGCCTCTTTATTACTTAATTTACATTTGGATTCATAGTATTCTCAATGTCAAAAATACATCAGTAAAACAAATTATTTTATTTATCCTCAATTATTTTATTTATACTATGTGGTTATTACTCCCATTTTACAGGTGGGGTAACTAAGGCTCATAGAGCCTTGAGCTGGTAAGTGGCAGGACCAGAGCTTAAGTATTTTAATTATACAAATGAGATCACTTTGAAATGCAGGACAGAAAACCTAGAGTCCTTATCAAATTTAAAAGAAGTCAACAACGATTTTATTGACACAAGTTATACCCATACCTTTTTGTTCTCATGTGGATGCAAGAAAAATCTTGGAAAAAGACAAAGAAAAGATCAAATTGAAATTGGGAGCTCAAAGGAAGGTCTGTAAGGGAAGGGCTATACTTACCCTTGAACTCAGGTATGCCAGTGGTTTTTAATCATTCCAATGTATATTCTGAGCTGGCATGGAAAGATATCCATGCTGATGTTATGCAAAAAACAGGAGGCGGATATGTTTAGAATGATCCCATTTTGTATTATTTTATATGTGAAAGAGCATATACTAAAATGTGGTGGGATTGAGTGGTGGGGTTTCAGGTTAAAATTTTTTGTTTTTCTTACCATAATTCATGTTTGTCTCCTAACAATAAACATGTACCACTTTTGAGGTAAAAAAATAAGTCCAGTGTTTTCCCACGTCTTTTTATTGTTATTATTTGCACTATTCTCACTGCCTGGAATTATTCTTCCTCTCATGTTAAAATGGGCCTAGTGTTGATGTCACTTTCTCTATGAAGCTCTGTCCAGGCTGCTTAGTTGAAATTAATGTCTTCTTTTGCTGTGTTTCCATGAGGCTTGACTATGTTTCCTATCAAACTCTACCATGAGTTAGAGCTACTATGTGCATGTCTGTTTGCACCCCTTCTTCCTCCAGCCCCACTCAGCTTCCAAATTTGAGTTCTAGAAAGCATGTAGTGCTTCCATCGAGTTGGATTACTCACACTTGATAGATACGTGAATGTTGAATTGGTTGTATTTGCAGCAGTGCAATTTTTTCCTCTGTCAGAACAAGGAAAGATAGATATAAATTCTGAGTCACAGTCAGCAGGGTGATTTTAAAATTCTCAAAGCAATGATATATCTAGGTACACTGGATGAATACTCTTTCCTAATTTGTGAAGGCTGCTGAAAATTCTCTGGAGTAAAAGGAGCCATAAATAAATAAACACCATCTCTAAAACTGCCATCTCTATTGCATCTCTAAAACCAAAACATGAAGGCTACATTTTACCTGATATATACTCAAGAACTCTTATCTTGGAATTGGAAATTCCAACGTAGGCTGTTTGTTTGAAAGCTTCCACAAAAAGGCAAATTCCTCAGTCTGCTGCAGTCATATACTCTACTGAAGGCTGAGGAATGGCAATGCAAAAATCATCTTTTCGGGCTTCCCTGGTGGCGCAGTGGTTGAGAGTCCGCCTGCAGACGCAGGGTACACGGGTTCGTGCCTCGGTCCGGGAAGATCCCACATGCCGCGGAGCGGCTGGGCCCGTGGGCCATGGCCGCTGAGCCTGCGTGTCCGGAGACTGTGCTCCCAACGGGAGAGGCCACAACAGTGAAAGGCCCGCGTACTGCAAAAAAAAAAAAATCGTATTTTCCCCCCTTTTTGTCTGGAAATTGACCTCTTTTATTACGTTCGTGAAATAAACTTTTTCCTCATCTTTTTTTCAAGTAGTATTTTGTTGATTCTTCCATATCTTTTTTTTTTCTCCTTTCTCAAAGCTACCAGCTTAGATTAGGCTTTAATATTTTCAGTTCTTGATAGTTATCTACTAATCTCTCATTCCCATCCATTATTGCCACGTAAAGCTTCTAATACAACTCTGATCTCAACATTTTCTTCCCAGAAATTGGCACCTCCTCCCATTGTTTTCTAAATTAAATTCCTTTTTCTAGCTCTTTTTAAAAATTGAATCTTGCTATAATATTGTTAAAATTCAAGGTATACAATATTTCTTTGATACATTTATGTATTGCAATATGATTGCTGTTGTGATATTTATCACATTGTATAATTATAGTACAATATCGTCGATCTTATTCTAGCTCTTGAGGGCTATCACACGCTAGCCCTTTCTGTTCTTATTTCTCTGTGGAGTGGAGAAACCAGCCTATAGCCTGTGGGCCAAATTTTGTACTGCCCAGGAGCTAAGAATAGTGTTTACATTTTCAAGTATTTGAAAAAAGTCAAGAGAAGAATAATGTTTTGCTGCACATGAAATTATATAAAATTAAATTTTTAATATCCATAAATAAAGCTGTATTGGAACACAGCCATGCCCATTCATTTACATATTTTCTGTGACTTTCACACTACAGTAGTGTTGAGAAGTTGTGGCAGAGACCATATGACCCACAAAGCCTAAAATATTTACTCTCTGGCCCTTTATGGAAAAAATTGCCAACCCTCAACCTAGAGTCATAGAGTTATAAAGTTGGAAATAAGATCTCAGAGATCTTCTGATCCAACTCTCTCGTTTTAAAAATGAGAAAATGTATTCTCAGATGTAATCAACAATATGTCTAAGGCAGGTACCTTCGGCAGTGGAAAAGCCAAAATCAGAATTCATTGCTGGTCCTACTCCACCATATTGCCCTTCCCATGAAGCCTGTACTAGCCCAGTAGGACTGCTGGCTCTTTCACGAACAAACTCCAGGTTGTCTCATCTCTGCCTCTATGTACATGCTGCATTTCCTTCCATCTAAGATGCCTTCTTCCCTCCAGAAATTTTATCTATGCCTTAAGGCTCAGCTCAAATACTGAAAACTGCCCTTATCTCAGCAACTGTTTGAGCTCTCTGTCCACATGCCCCCGTAGTGCTAAGTTCTATCTCCCCATTAGCACTCACCAGAGTCATTTATGTAGTTCTGATGCTATTCCAGGCCATAAACTTC
This sequence comes from Aethalodelphis obliquidens, assembly GCF_003676395.1. Taxonomy (NCBI): domain Eukaryota; kingdom Metazoa; phylum Chordata; class Mammalia; order Artiodactyla; family Delphinidae; genus Aethalodelphis; species Aethalodelphis obliquidens. The sequence goes on along the minus strand of NW_020837981.1, from coordinate 11,016,214 downwards.
CCAACTGTGCATCTTTATGTCACCTGAGGTGTAATTCTGCCTTACACACAGAATTCTTAGGACATAATTTAAAGAATGAACCAATCTAAAAATGTAAGGATACCAGAGACACCTTCAAGATCTCTGGTTTACTTCTCTTCTATTAAAAAAGAAAGAGAAAGACTATAACACCACTGAGTAATATTTTTTGATGGGATCAGCTATATAGAAGAATTCGTAGGGAGTTTACTTACACCATGTCCACCTAGCAATTGATGAAGTATATACACCCTGGAGAGAGAACTTGGATTTGTCCTAAGGAGGATTACCTAATTTTGTGATGATTATTTAAGCCTTTAGTATATTTGTTGATTGCTAGGCTTATAGAAACTACCTGCTAAGGTAGGAATTCACACAAATTCAACAATGAAATCCTTCCACATTCTCTGTCAATCTCCAGGGATTCTCTGCTGTTATACCTTCCATATAAACTCTCAGTTTGGGATGGTTTCCATCTATGAACTAAATATAGACTTGTATTGTTCTGTGATGAACCATTAGGAGTGAACTTGATATTTAGTAAGAACTGAAGATAAAAGGAATGTAATTTAGTGTTTAGGTGCATTGCCACCATTGTCTTTACTTTCCTTAAAACAATAACAACAACAAAACAAAGCCACCCCCCCAATAAAAAAATGATGATGGACTCTTATTATGCTGTAATTCTCTCAGTTCTAATTCTATTTCTTCCTTTTGCCCAACTGGGAATAAGTTATCTAAGATGGTAGAGCCAGAACTTACTAAAGGTTTAGTTGTCTGTGGCAACTGTTGAACATCTAGGCTGCATCATTGATAGTTTGTATTAGGAAGCAAGTGAAACAAAAGGAAATCAACTTTAATATTCCTGTAAAAGTCTTTCTGTTGGTTAGACAGAGGGTATGTCTAATTTGTTAATGTTATAGAAGAATGGTGATGAAATGCAATCTGCAAAAGGCACAAACATGACTAGTATTGCTGGGGATGGTTGATAGCTTTTTTCTGTCTGTACATCTTAGCCAGTTTGGTCTGGATGTGCTGTAGCTGTTCTCTTATTTCACTTTTCAGCATGTTTAGAATTAAGTCTGTGTTCAGCGCATATGTAGTCACACTAAATTATATTTGTAGTTGTTGAGAAGAAAAAGTAAAAACATTAAGAAGAAAAGCCTAAAGGTAAAACTTTGGGGATTTTCTAGGTACCGTAAAACAGGAGTTTTTCCTATGAGCATTATAATTGGCAGCCTTAACCATTTGACACATTGATATTACAAAATATTGAATTTCCAGTTCTGGCTGCTTGTAAGAAGTGTGTTTGTAGCTTGGGCTAAGAAATGGAGTAATTTTACTTATGACCCTAATTTAATGGGTCAGAGTGTCTATTATAGCCTAGAGCCAAATTCAATTACTATACTGCAAAAGTGACTCTGAATAATCTCCAATTAACAAGCAGGATGGTTCCCAACAGTAGTAACAATACTTACTTTTGCCATTGGGTTACTATTTCAAGTTTTGACCACACCTATTAAAAAAAAAAAGGTTGCATTGTTAGTCCTGGTTCAATTTTGAAAGCTAACTGCAGCCAGGTTGACTCAGTTGATCATCTCTAAGCAAATAACAGTTAAGGAGCTTAAGCAGCTGAACCCCTAGTGAGTCTGACCCATGTTGTTGTGGAAACCTTCCAGCTTCTGGGAAGGAAAATCAAACAATTGGACATCAGTAGTTTAAACTGCATCTTGATGGTTTATATTTGCCCATTGTGAGCTTGAAGTTTTTATATTTGCCTGGTTGTGAGCTTGAAGTTTTCTTATCCTTCTTGCCATCTGAAAGTTCCAAAGAATTGTAAAATCATGCAGTATTACAGCAGAAAACTTTAGCCATCATTAAATTTGTTTTCCTCGTTTTTGAAAAACAGTATAATGGCTTAGGATTAGAGCATGGATATGCTGAAGTCAACACCACTATCTGAGTGATTTTAGGCAAATCAATTAACCTCTCTGTGCCTCTGTTCTTCATCTGTAAAATGAGATAGTAGTGGTACCTCCCTCATAGAGTTGTTAAAAGGATTTAATGAGGTAATAAGGGGGCTCCTGACTTATAGCATGTGCCCAATTAAAAAAATTTTTTTTTTCTTTTAAAGGATAAAATGGAAGTCACAAATGAGTACCGCAATGGCAGAGGGAAAGAAAACACGACTAATGTTTATTTAGCACTGTTATCTTTCAGGCCGTGGAAGATGCGTATGTATTAGGTGATTTACATGTGTATTACTATATCCCTTAGCCATGAGAGACATTTTACTTTTTCCATTTTACTGATAAGGAGACTGAGGCTTAAAGAGATTGTTGCTTGCCCCAGGACACAGAACTAGTAATAACAGAGCAAGGTAAGATTCATTCCAAAGCCCCAGTTCTTTTCCCACCACTCTATGTTACCTTCCAGGATGGGCCCTCCGTCTCAGTTTTCCAAACATAAAAATGGGTGATGTTTCAAAATTCATTGACAAATTAGTTTGGAGTTATTTTTCCATAGGGACAGTGTGTATAACAAACGATATGTTATATACCCAGGCTTATCTGCAAAAGCTGCAATGTAATAGAAATCCTTCACATTTGTGAACTAAATCTGTTAAGAAAAAAATGCATTTGCTAAAAGAAAGTGCGTCTAGCCATTAAAGTAGAAAAACAAGAAAAATAAGAGTGTATTTTAAGTTCTGTGGAATGTTTGAGAAAAGCAGATTTGGTTAGAGGGCAGTGAGGAAGATAACAGACTCTTGATGCTGATGGGGCCTCTGGGATACTTAAGGGACTAAACATTTATATAGCACAGAGACATCCTGCATTTGATAACACCTTAATAGTGTACAAACACATTCATATGCATTGTTTCCTTATAATCATGTATGAGACAGGACAGATGGTAGAGTTGACCTAATTTCTCTTAGCAATATTTAGCTTTCTTTTTTTAAGTTTTTAATCCATGATTTTTGTTTAATGGCCTTTGGGAGCCCAGCTAGTCACCTTAATAGAGCCATAGAGGATTAGTTTATAGGTATGTTGAAGAAATAATGAAAATAAGAATGGAAGATCTTTCTGAGTTGATTGTGGGAGAAAGTGGGTGATGGGGAGAAGTTTCCTGTGCTGATGATTTGCTTGCTTGTTAAATTGGTGGCCACCCAGAGCACAAGTGTTTGTGGTTGTGTCTACAGAAGAATCCTGAGTTGAGAGAGAGAATAAAGTATTTGCAAATTGGAAGCCTGCCCACAGTATCTTCATAAATAGGGATCTGGTGAGCAGGGCTTCTCTGCTAACATTAATCTAGCCTTCATTGATACACTCAATCTCCTGTTGTGTTAGAATAAGCAGCTGCTGCCAAGGCAGCTTAACACTAGTTGTAAGGAAAGTATGTTGCATCAAATGAGCTTGCTTGACATTAGAACTTGCCACCCATGTAGTTCACCTGCTCTTTAACCCATTTGATTGTGTTCTTATTGATGCACATTTAAGTTTTTGGCAGTTGGTCAAAATTTGAAGCTTTTAGGCACTGGTGGTGTCTCACTTTATAGATTGTTGTGTACCAAGAATGTTGTTAGTACATTTTAGAAATTTAGCACATATTTTTCTGATTATGAAGGCATTGCATACTCAGTTTTTAAAAAATCTGGAAAGTTGGAGAAGGATTAAGAAGAAAATAAAAATCATCTGAAGGTCTAGTCTCCATGTTGTAATTCCTTCCAGTCTTTTTTTTTTTTGATGTGGCTATATATTGGGGAGAGAATGGGATGTTTCATTATTAGTGAAATAGCTGAGGCATAAGTAAAATTTTACATGACACTCATGATATTGCAGAGCTTGCCTCCTGTACTGTGCTAATTAAGAACGGAATCTTTTTGCTAAATCAGGTGGCACAAACTCAAATACCTGCAGGGTCAAATAGGTAATGAGTGAATCAGGTGGGTTATAGGGCACCAGGGAGTGGTAGGGACTGTGGTAAATTGAAAAATGCAGGCCCTGATTGAAGAAAACTGCTATCTTCATCTTATTGTTGCCAAATGGAAACAGGGCCTAGTGTTACCAGATCTTCCTGATAGTCAATAAAATCTGGAAATCTCTATTTCTTTCAATGTGAAATTTCCCATTTAAAAAGAACACTGAGCAGGTCAAACAAAATAGGTCTGTGGGTTGCACTTGACCCATACACTCCCATTTTGTCATTCCTGACATAAATACTTCTCAGTCTTTCTCATAGTTCTCACAAGAGGAGTACTTTTAGAAAATATTTAGAGAGGAGCTGGATAAGGATTTTCTAAGAGTGGCTTTCCTGGCCTAGATCACCATTTCCCTAAGTATATCCTACAAATTCTAATTCCGCCATAGGTTAGTAGGTGTTAGAAAAGAAACAATTCTTGGTCAAATGAATTTGGAAAATAATGGATTAAACAAAATTAAACTGATTTCTTGTCTGAAGGTTATCTTAGATCCTTAAATATACTAATATGCCTTGTAAATTCCTAAGAAGAGCATATAGCCCATAGACTCTACAGTTACAGTTATCTCCGTATCTCCACTTATTTCTCCCACTACCCCCTTTGTCTCTTGAGGAAGAGGTGGCTTTCTTTCTGGTAAAGGCTGATCTCTACCTACTCTTCACATTCTATCCCTGCCTCTTCAGAGACCTTGCTTCATAATCAGGGTCTTGTTTCCTGCCTCTCTTCTTTCACCCTATCAACATGCTTAATTTTCTCCTGTTTAAACAAAATAATAGCCCTTTCCTTACACCATACACAAAAATTAACACCAAATAGATCATGGACCTAAATGTAAGAGCTAAAATTATAGAATTTTTAAAAAACAAAGGAATAAATCTTCGTGACCTTGGTTAGGCAAAACCTAAGATACTGTATCAAAAGCACAAGCAACAAAAGAAAAAAATAGATAAATTGAACTTCATCAAAATTAAAAACTTTTGTGTTGCAAAAGGCACTATCAAGAAAACAAAAAGACAACTCACAGACTTGCAGAAAGTATTTGCAAAAGACACATCACTTAATTAAAATATGAGTAAATGGTTTATTTATTTATTGGCTGCACCGCTTGGCTTGTGGGATCTTAGTTCCCCTCCCTTGGCAGTGAAAGCGCAGAGTCCTAACCACTGGACCGCCAGGGAATTCCCCTGAGTTAAGGGTTTAAATAGACATTTTTCCAAAGAAGATATACATATAGTCAATAAGCGCATATAAAGATATTCAACATGATTAGCCATTAGGAACATGCAAATCAAAACCACAGTGAGACACCACTGCACTAGAATCGTTATAGTAATGAGAAAGGCAGATAAAAACAAGTATTGCCAAGGATGTGGAGAAATTTGAACCTTCGTACATTGCCTGTGGGACTGTTAAATGGTACAGCCTCTTTGGAAAACAGTCTAGCTATTTGTCAAGTGGTTAAACATAGAGTTACCATATGATCTAGCAATTCTACATCTAGGTATATGCTCAAGAGAAATGAAAACATATGTCTACACAACAACATTTACACTAATGTTCATAGTAGCATTATTCAAAATAGCTAAAAAGTGGAAATAATCCAGATGTCCATCAGCTGATGAATGATAAACAAAATGTGGCATAACCATACAATGGCATATTATTTGGCAATAAAAGGCAATGAAGTACTGATGCATGCTACAACATGAAAGAAACCATTCATTAAAGACCACATATTGTATGATTTCATTTACATCAAATATCTAGAATAGACAAATCTATAGAGACAAAGTAGATTAGTGGTTGCCTAAGGCTGGATGGAGGTGGGGAAAGGCTGGGGATAAATGAAGGGGGTGGCTGCTAATGAGTTTCTTTTTGGGGTGATGAAAGAGTTCAAAAATTGATTGTGGTGATGGTTGAATAACTCTGTGAATATACTAGAAACCATTAACCTCTCTCTAGCAGTTGACACTGTTTTTCACTTTCTTGAAACTGTATTCCTTTGGCTTTCATGACACACAGTTCTACCATTCCCCCTACCCCGCTCTCAGACATTCCCTTCTCGGCTCTTTTCATCCGCTGGTTCTTCCACCAGCCGCGGTCTATTCTTCAGCCCAGGCAAGTAAACGGAGGAACCGTCTCTATGATTCCTCCTTTAACATTTCCTTATCTCCATCTGAACATCCCATACCTTCTGATTAGTTTCTTTCTCAGAGCTGGCTTTCTTCCTCCATTGCATGTATTACCAAGTCACTTGCATCAGGAGTCTGGGTGTCTCCATTACCCTCTATGTGGACTGAGTGTCATGTAGATGGATTTCTTACATCTACCCTCATATCCATCCATACTGCTGCTGCTTTAGTTCATCTTTCACTAAGACTCTAAGCTCCACGAAGTCAGGGGCCATGTGTATTTTTTTCATCACTGTCTTAATACTTAGCACTGGTGTGTTATATAAATATTTGATTGAATAAATGAACTAACAAGTGAACTTGTATTCCTAGTTTTCTTCCCTCTGTTCCATTCTTGCTGCTGAGTTTATCTTGTTGAAATGTAAACCTAAGAATGTCTTTTGCTTAGAACCATGAAATAATTTCCCACTGCTTAGAGAGTAAAGTCTAAGCACGCTGCACACAGGGCCCTCCCTGATGTGGCATCTTTCTGCTTCTTCAACTTCCTATTCTCTATACCTCTTCTCCACCCAATACCCTGTGTTCCAGCCAGGTGGGTCTGTGTTCCCTGAACTGGCCATACTTTCACATATGCTTCTCCACTATTGGAAACCTCTCGTTTTTTCCCCAAGTCCCATTATTCCTGGAGAACTCTTATCAGCCTTCCTAGAGTTTCTTTTCCTCTGTGAAACTTGGATATAACTCTTGTTAGAGCATTACCCTGTGTTACAATGATTTGTTTAAGCATTTGTCCTGTCTGTGAAGGGCGAGGCCTGAGTCTCACTTATTTTTTGTATTCCCATCACACACAGTGTTGTACATAGTGCCTACCACATGGGAAGTTCTCAATAAGTGCTTGATTAAATGAATGAGTGAGTTGGAAATCAGAGTAGCTTAGAGAGTCCTGGTTTTTCTGGTATATATGGCTTTTTTAAACACTTGGCTCTGGTGTGCCCTCTATGAATGATACAAAAGGTACCAGTGAGGGGGTGGATAGATCACAAGTCCATCACCAAGCACTGCAGGAAAACAACCAAAAGTGTTGCTGATGTTGGGTCACATACATTATTATTTTCCTTGTATGACCCACATGTGGTACTGGACACAGCTGCCTATCAGAATGGCTGTTCAGTATAATAGATTGATACTTATGCCGTAAGAAACACTGATTTGAGCCAAACTAATAGACAGATGGATGCACAGTCCCTTGTCTGGTCATAATCAGTTGGTCAGTCAGTTGATCTCATAGCTTGGCTTGGCCTACTGTAATTTTAAGTTAGGCTTACATTTTCATCATTTGTATCTTCTTGTCTAAATACATTAGCAACTTCTGTTGATTACCATCTCCCTGCCACCTTTTTAACATAATGCTCTATAGTTACCACTTATACTGTACAAATCGCTAACACAAGTCCTCCCTACTGTGTTTTGTCTTCTTGTTTTCTTATATCTAGTCTAGCTAAGGGAGACACCTACATTAACATATTTTTTAGTCTGGGTAGTGACTTGAACCAGCCAAGCTTTTTTTTTTTTGCTGGAAAGAAACCAAGTCTCTCTACTGAATTACTGAACCAAATCGAGTAGATTGTGATAAAAGGAGTAATAACAACAGCAGAAGACAAAAGGCCTCTCACATAGAATTTTGAACTGAAGTCATGTAGTGAACAAAAGATATTTAAATTAACTACGGAACAAAGTAAGAGCTCTTCAAAAGAAACATCTTCCTGCAAAGCCCCCTAAAAATGCCCCCAGGCCTTTTACTCATTCACTACCATTATTTCAGTTGTATGTCTAAGGATGCTTTATTTCTTCTCTCATTCTCTTCCCACCACCTAGCGGACACATAGTTGGCACTTACTGCCTGTTTATTGAATTGAATGGAATTGGGCCTCAGGAGTTAGAAGCAATTCTCTGAAGAAGAAAATAAAAGATATAATTTTAGCAGTGAATAGAACCAACAAATCTGAGTTTCAGCAATGGAATAAAGTTTGGAAGCAATAAAATGTATTTACTGTAAAGTTAGATTACTTTGAAAGGGTTGTTGTTAAATGCTGACCTGGAAAAGCTGCTGAGAACTTAAGACTATAACTAAGACCTATTTGTCATTCTTTTCTCTGCGTTTTTTTTTTTTTAAGCCCTTTAACATATAGGTCTTTTTTTCCAGAGGGAATAAGACTTATTTTAAGGTTAAAAAAATCAGGCATCAACTTTAGTTTAATCTCATACTCATAAAACATACAGATAAAATGTGTAGGAAGTGAGAGCTTTTAAATTTTGTATTTATTAATCATTTTATACCTTGTTCTGCAAAAGAATTTGAGGTAGAAAATGAGGACTTAAGGTAGAAAATATAAATTTAAAAGTAAGTTTTCTTCATCAGAGAGCTAAAAGGGAGTTTGGCCAACACACAGTAGATGAGTAAGAAGACCCCCAATGAGATCATGTAGTATAGAAGAAATAATTGAGTAATCAAATGATTTATTTGAGGTTACATAGCCGTTTATTAGCTAAGCTGGAACTAGAAATCAAGTCACCAAATTCCCATACATGTGCTCTTAACATGTATGTAGCAAAAACATTTGGCTTAACTAGCCAGGAATTTTGATGACCTGGTGATGCACAGGTTCGAGAAGCATTTGTCAAGTTGATCACTTCCCACTTGTTTGCAAAGTTGTGGCCTGTACTAGGAAATCATATGCTTCCCCATACTAAGGTTGACCTCCAGGAATAATGTTTTTCCACAAGCCGTGAAGATTCCTGCTAGTTAACAAAGAGCATTTTGTGAATCCCTTTCTGAATTGCTCTACTCTTTTAATTTGGAAAAGATGGCTGCTGTAGAAACTTTTTGTTTTGATAGTGTGGGGAGAGCAAAGGAAAGCGCATTTCCTGTCATCTCCTGGTCCAGCTCTCCTCAATAGGTTTTGCCAGCTGTTTACACATAGAAGATGCCTTTCTGGTCCTGCATATCCTTAGAAACTGGCTTCTTTGGAAGTTCTTGACTTGATACTTGATACAGCGATAGAACTGAATTGAAAAGATCTAGATCTAGAACAAAGGATGACAGCCTTTGAATAAATGGGCAGGTTAAGTTACATAATCCTCTCTGCCTTCCCTTGGCACACAAAGCCCTTCCCAGGCTGACTCCAGCTTTCCTTTCTAGCCTCATTTCCTTTGCTGAAGGCACACCAGCCTGTTTTTTTTGTCTAGTCAACCGTGTGCTCAAACACATTTGAGGCTTGGTCTGTGCTCTTCTTTGTGCTTGGGCTGTCTGATCCCTCTCTCCTCCATGTGGCAACTGCTGTCTCTCTAGGCCCAGCTCCCTTCTTCTCTGAAGACACCACGTAGCAAAGGTAAAAATCAAGGTTAATCTAGCAGCCATGTGAAGAGTGAATTAGAAGAAGGAGTTTGGAGGCAGGAAGACCAGTTTTAGGAGACAGTGCAAGTCCCATAGACCTCAGCTGTCCAGTATTGTAGCACGTGTGGAATTTAAATTCAAATTAAATGAAAGAAGACAACCTGAAAAGGCTATATACTGTATGATTCTAACTATATGACGTTCAGGAAAAGGCAAAACTATGGAGACAGTAAAAAGATCAGTGGTTTTCAGAGGTTTGGGATGGAGGGATGAATAGGCACAGCACAGGATTTTTAGGGCAAAACCCTGTGTCATACCATGATCATGGATACCTGTCATACATGTGTCCAAACCCATAGAATGTGCAACACCAAGAGTGGAATGTAATGTAAACTATGAATTTGGGGGTGATTATGATGTGTCAATGGTAGGTTCATCAGTTGTAACAAATGTACCACTCTGGTGGGGGGCATTGATAATGGGGGAGGCTATTGGTATGGGGGCAGGGAGTATATGGGGAAATCTCTGTATCTTCTCAATTTTGCTGTAAACCTAAAATGGCTGTTTAAAAAATAGTGTTAATAAAAAAGATTAAAATTAAATAAAAGTAATAATTCAGTTCTTCAGTTGCACTAGCCATATTTCAAGTGCTTAGTAGCCACAAGTGGCTAATGGCTACTGTACTGGAT
>NW_020837981.1:10693286-11005989 GCF_003676395.1 Aethalodelphis obliquidens | reverse complement strand
ACCTGACAGTGCCAGCTTTGCTTGGCACTATGGGCCTCGACCGTGCTAAAACTTAAAGGTACTTCCTATACGGCTCCCGGCACTGGATAGCACAAATTAAATAGAACATTTCCATCGTAACAGAAAGTTCTGTTGGACAGCATTGCCCAAAATCAATTCTCCGAGTAAAAATGGCATTCATTCTACATAGTCACGTTTTATGTGTTATGCCTTAAAAACAGGACCATTCATTGTGTGTAACCTAATTATAGGCTGAGTGTATTGAAGATCAAAGTGACTGTGGATACTATCACTGCAGTTATGAATGCAGCTTAGAATAATAAATCAGATTTAGTTCACATCACTTAAATACTTAAAAATAGTTTTAAAATAAGTAGCCCTTGGGCTTCCCTGGTGGCGCAGTGGTTGAGAGTCCGCCTGCCGATGCAGGGGACACGGGTTCGTGCCCCGGTCCGGGAAGATCCCACATGCCGCGGAGCAGCTGGGCCCATGAGCCATGGCCGCTGAGCCTGCGCATCTGGAGGCTGTGCTCTGCAACGGGAGAGGCCACAACAGTGAGAGGCCCGCGTACCGAAAAAAAAAAAAAAAAAAGTAGCCCTTGAGTATGTTTTTATTGTCTATTTCTGTTTCCTCACCAACCCCCTACCTTTACCAAAGAGACCTAAAATAGTTAAATAGAATTCATTCTTTAGTAATTACCTCTACTGGGGTCAGAATAGTTGCTATTGAAAAACTGTTTCAGTGGTTTTGCCTGGTTTACTCATGATTGTTTTATCCTTTCATGTTAAATCTTTGCTATACATCAGCCTTTTAGCATTGCTGCTTTTGAAGACATTTTACTTAATTGACCTACGTGTTATTTTAAATTTTTCTTTCTGTCAGTCCACTCCCCAACCCCTACTTCACCCATTTCAAGAGCAAGTCCCATTAGCTCTTCCTCCAAAAGAACTAATTCTCCATGTCCACTTTTGTGTCTTATTTTAAGTCACTACCATCATTGCCCTGGACAACTACAGTAGCTTCCTAACTGGTCACTCTGCTTCTCCTTGCTTGCTAAGATCACTTCTCCTTTTAACAGGCAAAATGTCCTTTAAAAAAAAAAACATCATGTCAGTCTCTTGTTTAGCACTCCTGCTTCCTGTTGTACTTAGGAAAGATTCCGAACACCTTAACTTGGCCTAAAAGGCTCTTTTGTGATACGACCATTGCCTTCTTACCCAACCTCATCACCACACCTACCCCCCTCACTGAGCTTCAGCCACTCTGGCCTCCTTAAGGCTCTTTTAGTACACCCAAACTTTCCTGCCTTTGGGCCTTTTTCTTGCTTCTCCCTCTTGATTGTTCTTTCCCAGCTCTTGCATGAGTAGTTCCTTTTCAGCTTCAGAATCTCAGCTCCAATGTTACTTCTTTGTCCACTGTTTTTTTTTTTTTTTTTTTAATTGGATTGTTTGTTTTATCACTATTGAGTTTTTTAAAAAATTATTTAATTTATTTTTATCTTTGGCTACATTGCGTCTTCGTTGCTGTGCAACAGGCTTTTTCTAGTTGTGGCGAGCGGGGGCTACTCTTTGTTGCAGTGGGTGGGCTTCTCATTGTGGTGGCTTCTCTTGTTGCGGAGCATGGGCTCTAGGCGTACGGGCTTCAGTAGTTGTGGCACATGGGCTCAGTAGTTGTGGCTCATGGGCTCTAGAGCGCAGGCTCAGTAGTTGTGGCGCACGGGCTTAGTTGCTCCACGGCATGTGGGATCTTCCCGGACCAGGGCTGAAACCCGTGTCCCCTGCACTGACAAGTGGATTCTTAACCATTGCGCCACCAGGGAAGAAGCCCTGTCCACACTTTTTAAAGTAGGCCCCCTCTACTCCTACCCCATACTCTTTATAGCATCATCTTTACTATTACCTGGAATGATTTTGTTTATTTACTTGTGTGCTCTCTCTCTGTCTACTCCCACTGGAATATAACTTCCATGAGGGAAGGAAACTTATTTTTACTCCCGTTCTGTCTAAAGTACCTGGAACAGTGACTGGCACATGTAGTTGCATTCAATAAATGTTTAATAACACTGAATAACTGAATACTTTCTAAAGGAGATATAAGGGGAACTCTTCCCCACTCGCCTGGCTTGCACACTCTCTCTCTCTTTCTCTCTACCCCTGTCTCTCTTTGGCTCTCTCTGTATATGTACACGTGGTGTGTAAAATAAAAGGAATTGCCGTTGCTCTAAGTGTGAATATCCTTGTAGACCCTTTATGCTTAGTATGAACGAGTGACTGTTGCTGCACTTCATCTTTTCCTTCATGAAGTCATGGCCCACAGCTTTTTGAATGGCTGATTTTTGTTAGAAACTATGGTGAACAATACATCTGGAAATATTCTGTCATGATTTGATCTGAGAAACTCTAGAGAACCAGCTGCTGATTTGAAAGGGTTTTATTATGATACAGACAGTCCATTGTCTACAAAAGCACTGGCTATTACACAGTGGTATATGTGTCTTGCTTTTTTCTGAGCTATTAACTTGAGAGAAAAAACTTGTATTTATTAACTCATGCCTGACTGGTATTCCCTGAGAATAGTTTATTGTGTTATTTGCTTAAGCTGCTTTACTGTGCATTTAGGAATTTTTTAAACTCGTTTTTCTTCTTTAAACTCAATAAAAGTTAAACGGTTAAATAATAGGATTGCGATACTTTCCATTCTGGGTTTTAAAAATTTCACAGATTTCTGCATTAAAATGTGGTTTATATTTATGATTTAATATTCCTAAATAGCTTTATATTGATAAAAGGGTGAATTTCACTATTCCTTATATTAAGGTTTGCTTCTTTTAGAGTGCTTTGTAATATATGATATAGTTAAAGAAAAATTGACATCCAAGCCCTACATAGGAATGATTTTAAAGAAAGTGAGTATGTATACCATTTGTGGTATAATAAATACATGTGCACATGCACACAATCCGGTTAGTGTGGCAGTATTTTGATATGTTTTTAAAATTTTTTGCCATTACTTTTGGGGAAGATTTATATAAAATGATAGATAATTAATAAAATTTTTAGGTAGGAAATAATTACACTTAAGTAACCAAGAGTAACATTTTAATGTTACATTTTAAATTACAAAAATTATATATACACATTTCAGAAAATTAGAAAACAGGAAATACAGATACAAATTCACTCAAAATTTTGCAAGCATTAATAAACACATTTTGTTTTATATTCTTTCAGTATTTTGCCTTGTACATAATGAGTTTTGGGTTTGTTGTAATCATAGTGTATTTATTATTTTTTATTTCTCCTTTTAAACGAAGTATAATGTCATAAACATTTTCCCATAGTGCTGAGTCTTTATAACCATTGTTTTAATGGCCCTGTAGTACTAAGTCTAAAGATATATCTTAATTTACTTAACTGTTCCTCATTGTTGGTAAGTTATTTTGAAAATGTTTTTGCTTTTTTAACTAACATGATAGTGAATATTTTTGTAAATATTGTGATTACCACACTTGGTATTATTGCTTATAGGGTGTATTCTCATAAGTGGAATTCCTAGATAGGACGTTTTTGTCTGTTAACACATACTAGCAAATGATTTTCCAAAGAGAATATACCAGTTTACATTGCTACCAGCAGGGTGTAAAACTATTCCATTGCAACATTTAGCATTATATATTATTTCTTTTTAAGATGCTCTATGATTAGGGAAAACATCATGTTGATTACTAGTTAAGTTGTGTACTTTCATATGTTTGGTTTCTAGTTTCAGAGTTATTGTTTCACATATTTTTCCAGTTCCAGTAATGTTAGTTTTTTTCTGAATAGACATTTTTAGCTTACCTAACTGGATTCATGTACTTAATGTACTCCATGTACTCTTTCAGAGATGTAGCAGTTTGTCATTAAACATAAATACACACAAACATATATATTCTCAATGATGAATTTTTTTTTTCTCACTGTGCTCAATGATGCCTTCAAATTAATTACTCTGGAACAGGGTTAATACATTATGTTTGCACTCTATATTGTTATCCAAGTGTATTATGGAAACATATGTGGGAGCAATCTTGATAATTTCAAAAAATCCAGAAATTTTCTTCAAATCTATCATTTTCAATGATAATGTGTAATGTATGTGTTTCAAATATGTTTAAATAATAGTTTTAAAAGTCTGAGAATTTAAATTTGAATTGTGAATCGTTTTTCCCTGTAGGTTGGAAAAGAGACTGTTCAAACCACTGAGGATCAGATTTTGAAGAGAGATATGCCACCAGCATTTATTAAGTAAGTAATTAAAACATTCTTCTATTGCTAAGCAGAATAATCCTCTTGTTAGGAAAGGAAAAATACTGTAGGAGCAATTTTTTTTTTTTTAAATATAAAGCTCTGTTTACAGTTGAAATTTTAATTTTTCATTTTTCAGCAGTCAAATTTCCTACTGTTGATTTTATTCATTGGTGTTAGGCATTTTTGACATAATTTTTAATCAAACTGTGACTTCTGAATTTTGTTTTTCAGAATGGAAAGGATTCAGAAACATTCTGACCTTAGCATGCATGAGTCTGGATTGTGTACTAAATACCTTTGCTTGGAGATAACAGTGGATACAAACTTAAAAAAAAAAAGTGTTTTGTCACATATTTCAGTAGCGTTTTAAATTTAAGTTATATTTACATATCACTTAATACTCCTACAAATAATTGCTGGACATTTTGGCCTATCCTATGTAAAGTAAGCAGAGATACTAACTTTTGATTAGTTAAAGCTTCTCAGGTTCTTGATTATGTTGTCTTTGATTAATGACTTTGTTTTTTATGGCAGTCACGTCCTAAGTAAAAGTAAAGCCTGATGCATAAGACAAAAAAAAAAAAAGTAAAACCTCTACAAATCAATAAGAAAGAGATAAGTCTATTCAGTTTTAAAAAACAAGGGCAAAGAATTTGAATAGGCACTTCAAAAAAGGAAATCCAAATGGCCAGCAAACCTGTGAGAAGGTGCTCTATCTCAGTAGTCATCAGAGAACTGCAAATTGTTCTATTATAAGCTCCTAAATTAAGAAGTCTGATAATATCAGTTGTTGGTGTGGATGTGGAGCAATTGGGACACTGCTGCTGGGAATGTAAATTGGTGCAGCCACGTTGGGAAAGAGTTGGGCATTAGTAAAGTGGAAAATAGGCAATTTCTCTGCCTCCCGGTATGTTCCCTAAAGAAACTTATGCCCATGTACACTAGGATCCATATACAAAAATACTGATATCAACATTGTTCATGATGATACCACTGGTCTATCTACAGTAGAATGGATAAAAATGATCATGGTATAGTCATCAATTGGAATATTAATCAGTAATAAAAAGGAATGAGAATATTTCATTTTAAAATGGTTAATTTTATGAATTAAAAAAGAATGAATGAATCTGAAAAATAATTAAGGGAAGTGAATGATAGAGATATAGATATGTAGGTAGGTTCCATTTATTTAAAGTTCAAAAACAAATAAACTGTTGTTTAGGGATGCCTATTTATAAGGTAAAAAGATAAAGACGAATAAGGAAATAATGAACACAGAAGTCTGCATAGTGGTACTCCGGGAGGAAGGAAGAGGGCTCTACTCAGGGAGAGGCATGCAGGGGCTTCTAAAGTGGTAATAATGTTCTATTTCTTGATTTAACTGTTCAGTTACATGAGTGGTTGTTTTATAATCACTCATTATATTATATATATGTTTTGTGCAATTTTCTGTATGTATGTTATATATCACAATTTAAAATAAAGCAAAAAGTGTTCCTTTATTTTTATCCTCCTTATGGTCTATTATTTTCATTGAACAGATGAGAATTTCACCCATATTGGTATCTTCTTATTTCTAACTTACTTTAGTGGGTGCTTCTACAGAACTGTTTCTGTTAATTCTGCAAAATGTTCATGTGTCAGGAAGTAAGGTACCAGAAGCATCTGTTTTTTGCAGAGTCTGTTTTGTGGGAGTCTCTTTTTAAACTTGCCCTCTTTGGACTTGGTGGCATCCTGGGTTTCTTCCAGCTCTAACCAGTATGAGCCTACTTTATTTATGTGCCATTTCATCAGCATGGTAATATTAAGAGTCCTATGCTGTCAGTTAAACATAGTGTAATTAAACTTGCATTTACTGTACATTAAAAACACAGCTCTAGCTTGTACCCATTTGCCCCTCACCCCCTGGAAGGTACAGAGCATGGGGAGATAGTGTATAGGGAGATTCAATATCAGGGAAGTATGTATATGTATAGCTGATTCACTTTGGTATAAAGCAGAAACTAACACACCATTGTAAAGCAATTATACTCCAATAAAGATGTTAAAAAAAAAATATCAGGGAAGTTGGACTTGATGACCCTATAAAAAGTTCCTTTTAACCCTTCACATTCAAGCCTATGAATATCATTTGACTGGTAAATGAATTTCTTCAGGAAACTCATTTCTGCTTATTCCCAGAAATATACCTTTGAAATATGCTATATGCTCTCTCACAGGCTTCCTTGGGGACTTAGAAAAATTAAGGAGTACCCTAGTTGTGATGATATTTTCAGAAAAGTGGGTAACTTTAAAACAAAACAAAACCTCATTGATCACCCTTGGTGGTAACTAGGACACCAGCCCCTTACTCTGGTAATGGGAAGTTTAAAGAAAAGAGGCATTTGTCCTATCTTTCCAGAGGTTCCTCAAAAAATTAAAAATAGATATATCACATGATCCAGCAATTCCACTTCTGGGTATTTATTTATTTTAATTTTTAAATTTTATTTATTTATTTTTATTTTTGGCTGTGTTGGGTCTTTGTTGCTGTGCGTGGGTTTTCTCTAGGTGCAGCAAGCGGGGGCTACTCTTTGTTGCGGTGCGTGGGCTTATTGCAGTGGCTTCTCTTGTTGCGGAGCATGGGCTCTAGGTGCGGGGGCTTCAGTATTTGTGGCCCTTGGGCTCCATAGTTGTGGCTTGCGGGCTCTAGAGTGCAGGCTCAGTGGTTGTGGTGCACAGGCTTAGTTGCTCTGCGGCGTGTGGGATCCTCCTGAACCAGGGCTGAAACCTGTGTCCCCTGCATTGGCAGGTGGATTCTTAACCACTGCACCATGAGGGAAATCCCTGGGTATTTATCTTAAGGAAATAAAATCACTTATCTTGAAAAAAATATCTGCACCCCATGTTGATTGCAGCATTATTTACAATAGTCAAGATATGGATACAACCTAAGTGTCCATCAATGGGTGAATTGATAAAGGTGTGATATATATATAATATATTATTCAGCCATAGGAAAGAAGGAAATCCTGCTGTTTGTAACAACATGGATGGACCCTGAGGGCATTATGCTAAGTGAAATAAGTCAGAGAAAGACAAATACTATATGATTTATATGTAGAATATTTAAAAAAATGAATTCATAAGTACAGAGAACAGGTGGGTGGTTGCCAGAGGTGGGGAGGTGGGGGGGTGTGCAAGATGGGGAAGGGAGTCAAAAAGTATAAATTTGCAGTTATAAATAAGTCATGAAGATATAATGTACAGCATGGTGAATATAGTTAATAATACTGTATTATATATTTGAAAGTTGCTGAGAGTAGATCTTTTTTGCAGTACGCGGGCCTCTCACTGCTGTGGCCTCTCCCGTTGCGGAGCACAGGCTCCGGATGCGCAGGGTCAGTGGCCATGGCTCACAGGCCTAGCCGCTCTGAGGCATGTGGGATCTTCCCGGACCAGGGCACGAACCTGCGTCCCCTGCATCGGCAGGCGGACTCTCAACCACTGTGCCACCAGGGAAGCCCTGCTGAGAGTAGATCTTAAAAGTTCTCATCATAAGAAAAAAAAAATTGTAACTATCCTTTCTCTCTTGGGCATACTTTATTTCACAGTAACCTAATAGCTCTAGTTGATGGGGGAAATTCTAACCAATAAAAGTGGAATAAATGACAGAATTAGAAAGTCATGATTATGCAATGTTTAATGAAACCACTGATTTAGGTAAGGATCATTAATGGATATGAAACCATTCAGAGGTTTTAACCTTTATCATGCCATTCAGGGAGAACCCTGGTCGCCTTGAGGAGTCAGGGAAAAACATTGTGTTATGACCAACTGAAATATTTACTGAGCAGTGTTTAAAAAGTACACGACTTAATATGCCACACTCTGAAATGTTACCTGAAAATAGCCTGGAGTACAAAAACAATATGGCTGTTATTATCAAACAAATTTGGGGGACGAATAAGTATTCCGCAGTTTAAAACATGAGGGCTCTTTATGCTTTTCTTTAGAATGCAAAATGAAGCAAAAAATAACTTTACTAGGTTGGGGAAGAGACAGAGAGGGAAACAGATGGAAGCAATTAATGACATCCTTGGAACTGTTGAGTAGTACATTCTTTTGGGCTGTTTGGTTGATGTTTGGAAGTTTCCAGGGCATGACAGACTGATGCTTCTGCTGTCTCTACTTTGACAAGGACTTCTAAATAGTGTCTGCTTTGACAACGCTAAAAAATAAGTTTAAAAATTTATTCTTGGATCAATCTCTACTCCTAGAATGTTAGAATGTCAGGGCTAGAGAAAACAGAAGACTGTTGATCTCTAGATGGATTTATACATAAGCAATCTGATGTAGATTTAGAGATTTTTCAGGGAAGGCTATGTCATTTTCAGAATTTTTGACATTTTCAGGATTTGGGGGGGCTCTCAAAATCAAATCATAGTCTATTTGTGTGACTGGCAATTAAGGGCATGTTGGAATGTTGGAGAATGGTTTAATATCAGTTAAAGATCATACATTTGGGTTGTAACTGTTGATGAGGGACTCCAATGCTTGGGCAATTCCTTACTGTAAAAGTGAGGGCCATTTTAATATAGAACAAGATTTGCATTGTCACAGGAAGGCTTTCTCTTGGGTGGAGCAAAAGTTATCTGATCCCTGACTTTACTGGCAAATAGAGTTTACAATTTACTAATTTTACCAGATTGCATTAATAGCCACAGTGTTGCACAGGAGGTGTAGGGTTGCGTGATGATTGCCACAGAAACTGCTGTGATCTTTGTAGACTTCAGGAGTGCCACGGTCATGCTGTACTGTTAAAATAGTGGTTAGACTCACCCTATAAGAAGTCATTTGGTCCTTTAGAGACTGTCAGCAGGAGATTCAGCTACTGTTCTTTGTGTTTGTACTTTGCATCATTGTCATCAATCATTATCATCAGGCAGCTGCAGCAGCTGTAATAGTTATGTGCGATTTATTAATGGGCTAGACACACTAATTGGTTAATAGAATATTTATTGATTGCTTTCTATGTGTCTAGCATGCTAAGTGCTACATAGAATAGCAGTTTTTAATTGTCCTTATTATGAATGATCACTTGTAAGATGTATTACAAGTTATTTATTAATAGTAATAAAGTGCCAAAGTTTGCAAATGCTTTATTTAAAAAAAGTAAATTGAGCATATTCAAGATCACATATATAATAACATTCCTCTCATTCCCACTCACTAGGTTTTGTTTTTTCCTTTTAACTTTTATTGAAATATAATATATTCACTGGCTTTTTATTATGCTTTCTTTAGTGCAGGAGAAATTAGTGGAAATATCGCTGTTGCGGCTGGAAATTGTGCATAATTGCAGGTACACCCAAAGGGATAGGTCATATATTGAGAGTTTTATTCTTCTGTGTATCATGGAGGCACTAAGGTGAACTGCTGCTACAGAGAGATTTTTAAGAAAGTGCTTTAAGAAATTTCAAATTGAAGAGCTGTAAAACAGACTGACTTTATAATAGGAGAGAAGGAGTGCTACCATTGTAGGTAGGAATAGTAGAAAGAGGCTCATTTAGGAAGTTGGACTTGGGAGGACAGATGTAGGGAAAAAGGAAAGTACTGGAAGTGGGGGCAGGTGTGGGAAGAAAGGAAAATACTCCAGGTGGAATGAGCAGCATGAGTCAGTCATGGGGGCTTTGAGGAGAGAAACAGTCATGGTGGGGGTGGTAGGAACTAAGCTTAGGTAGTTGGGTCAGATGATGAAGCCCTTGAAAGCCAGGCAGAGGAATTTGGAATTGGGTGGTAGGGAAGCTTTGCGCTTCTTGAGCAGTAACTCAAATGACAAGATGAAGGTGGTTTTTCAGGAAGAGTCATAGCCAATACAGGATGAATAATAGGTGCTAGTGAAGGAGAGTAAGCTGTGTGTCAAACTGACCAGATTCATTTCCTGTCAGCAGGGATTTGCTTCAAGCTGATTTCTTAATAGGTAAAAAATGTTTGTGGCAAACTATTTTCTTAGCCTCGGAAAAACTGCTATTGCAGTATACGGTGGAATTTCATTCTTATTTCTGCAATGGAGCAGAAATGGATAAGGAAGGCAGTGCTTGGCCCGTATCCAGGGGTGTTTAGTATCTGAATATATCAAAAGGTGTCACTTGTGAGGTGGTCTCCGTGGTATGAACTCCTTAAAAAGGGCATAAAGCGCTTTGTCTGTTGGCAGGCAAATAGTTTCATTTTAGAACTGTGAAGTGTCGCCACTCTGTCTCAGCGCTGCTCTGAACAGTCTGCTTGAAATCATCAAAACTTGGATTGATTCACCAGTTTGGACTATTTTTGAAACATATTGTAATGTCTAAGCCTATCAAATAAAAGAATGTTCCTAAAATACTTTGTGAAAGGGTGTATGTAGTGGCAATCTACATAATTGCCATTAATCATATTTCCTAGGAAATTGCCATGTTTTAACCCTTAAACTTTATTAGTTAAGCACAATTATGGTCTGTATTTGTACAATTTTACCTTGACTGATACTCATGTACAAAGAAGAAATTTGAAAAGGATTTAAACATGCTTACACTTAATTTAGATTTCTTTTGACTTAAAGTAGTAGTGTCATGTTTTTAGATCATAAGCCCTCATATTTAGCTTTTTTCTTTGCTTTTGATCTTGAACAATCAGAATAATTTGTGAGGAAATTTGAATTTTCAAACACTCTTTTTGGTGAAAGTGGCCAGAATATCTTTTTTTTTTTTTTTTTTTTTTTTTTGCGGTATACAGGTCTTTCACTGTTGTGGCCTCTCCCGTTGCGGAGCACAGGCTCCGGACGCGCAGGCTCAGCGGCCATGGCTCACGGGCCCAGCCGCTCCGCGGCATGTGGACTCTTCCCAGACCGGGGCACGAACCTGTGTCCCCTGCATCGGCAGGCGGACTCTCAACCACTACGCCACCAGGGAAGCCCCAGAATATCTTTTTAAAGTATTAATTTTTGGGCTTCCCTGGTGGCGCAGTGGTTGAGAATCTGCCTGCTAATGCAGGGAACTTGGGTTCGAGCCCTGGTCTGGGAAGATCCCACATGCCGCGGAGCAACTAGACCCATGAGCCACAACTACTGAGCCTGCGTGTCTGGAGCCTGTGCTCCGCAACAAGAGAGGCCGCGATAGTGAGAGGCCCGCGCACCACGATGAAGAGTGGCCCCCGCTTGCCACAACTAGAGAAAGCCCTCGCACAGAAACGAAGACCCAGCACAGCCAAAAATAAATAAATAAATAAATAAAATATTAATTCTTTGAGCATACCACTCAATGCACTGTGCTTCTCTGGGCCTAATGTGTGATTCTAATTTTTGTTTTTTAGTTTTTTATTTTTATTTATTTATTTATTTATTTTTGCGGTACACGGGCCTCTCACTGTTGTGGCCTCTCCCGTTGCGGAGCACAGGCTCCGGACGCGTAGGCTCAGCGGCCATGGCTCACGGGCCCAGCTGCTCTGCGGCATGTGGGATCTTCCCGGACCAGGGCACGAACCCGTGTCCCCTGCATCGGCAGGCGGACTCTCAACCACTGCGCCACCAGGGAAGCCCTAATTTTTGTTTTTTAAACTTTGAGTTTTTAGTGATCCTTCCATTGCTACTTTAAGAGAAGATTTTTGTTACTTAACATAGATGACCAAGTAACTATGAGATAATCATTCACATCTGTCAGCTGACTTGTTGCATTTTTGACCTAGAGCAAGCACTCAAACTTTAAATAGTTCACCTTTGAACTTGCCACATTAAACATAGTTGAGTACTACTATTTTTCACAGACTTTCTCAAGCAAAAGTGATTTAAGTTTTGAGTCTTTTCAATAATGAACTCTGGGTATTTTATTAACTTGTGGAAGAGTTCTAAACAACTTGGCAGGGATTTAACTCTTATTTTAATTTGTATACACTTCATGATTAAGAAGTAAGCAAATAATACTTTAAACATGTAATACTTTGGTTTCCATTGTCAACAGAGTGATCAGTCACATGATTGAAGGGAACTCAAGGGGCCGAGGGAACTCACATTTATTGAGTATGTATTATTGGGAGAGGTACTTACATATTTTTATTTTCTCATGTAATTCTGAGAACATCAACTTCAAGGTATTAATACATTCATCTTACGGATAAGAAAACTGAGGTTTGACAAACTTTAACTCACCCAAGTTTTCTCAGCATGTAAGTGGCAGAACATGTTTCCTGTTGGTGGTCTCGTGGCTTCCAAGTCCATGTTCTTTCCATAATCTGACTTCCAAGAAGTCAGGTGGTCCACCACTCTCTTTCCAGGCACTACTAACTTTATACCACTCGTAGAGGATAACGATTTACAGTTTTCCTGAGTATTTCCAAAGAAGGAATTTTATGTATGTAATTTGTGATGTACTGCAGTGTCTTACACCTCCTTAAGCTATAAAGAAGTTAAAGTCATAATATTTTAAAGTTAAAAAGAATCATAGAGATTATTTAATCCAACTGCTTTATTTTATAGATGAATTGAGGCCGTTGGCTGCCCCAACCCTACCCTGCAAATACAAACAGAAACACTCAAAGTAATTAGACACTAGTATTCCCTTAATGATTACCTTGACTATATAGGTCCAATCTCAAATTAAGAAGTTCTCAAGGTTTAAGTTTTTTTTTCTTACCTCTATTTAAAATCTTTCTTGTTCTTTCCTTAATAGAAGCAAAAGAGCCTTGTAAAAATAGCTCTATTTCTTGAGTACCTTTTATGAGCTGGGTACTTTATACTGTGGTTTGTGTGTGTGTGTGTGTGTGTGTGTGTGTGGTACTAGGGCCTCTCACTGTTGTGGCCTCTCCCGTTGCGGAGCACAGGCTCCGGACACGCAGGCTCAGCGGCCATGGCTCACAGGCCCAGCCGCTCCGCGGCATGTGGGATCTTCCCGGACCGGGGCACGAACCTGTGTCCCCTGCATCGGCAGGCGGACTCTCAACCACTGCGCCACCAGGGAAGCCCTATACTGTGTTTTTTAATGCACCTCGTCTTGCAGTTGAGGAAGCTGAGAGTCAGAGAAGCTCACAGTAACTTGTTGAAAGTTACCTAGTACATAAACGGCAGAGGTGAGAGTCAAACCCTAAACTATCTGACACCAGGCTTGTACTCAATCCAGTATGCTAAGACTCTTTCTCACCCTTCCTTGTAAGAATCTCTTCTCATAATGTAATAGTTATTGTGAGGCTTAAATGAGTGAGATAATGTATGTGAAAGTACCTGAAAAAAAAAGATATTTGGTGAAAATTAGCTTTCTTCTTGAGCTTCTCAATCTTTTTTTCTCAGTCATTTTCTCAAAATAAACTCAGTTACTTTTTAAGCTTTTTCATAGAAAAATTTCCTCTCATTTATTGTCTCCTGTAGTAAGACCTTGTTAAAAAAAATCTGATTGCTTGTTTTCATTTAATACTTTTTCTGTATCTGTTGAGATAATCATGCAGTTTTTATCCTTTCCTCTATAAGATGGTCTCTGGTCTACTCCGTAAGTATCAACTGTTCTGATGGTGAACCGTCTATGCATTTCTTTCTTTCTTTTTTTTTTTTTCAGCCACATTACACAGCTTGCAGGATCTTAGTTCCCCTACCAGGGATCGAACCCCGGGCCCCAGCAGTCAAAGCGTCGAGTTCCCCCATCTATGCATTTCTAAGATAAACCCTATGTAGTAGTGATTTAGAAAAGAATATACAATGCTAAATTCTACTTTAATATTTTAAAAAGATTTTGCTTCTTTGTTCATGAGGAGTCTTGATCTATAATTTTCTTATTTTGTTTCTTATTCTGTTATCAAGGTTATTTTAGTTTCATAAAATAAGATTTCTAGTCTTTGAAACATTTTATATAAGAAAAGGATTGTCTGTCCTTGAAAGTTGGGCAAAACTTGTATCTAAAACTTTCTTGGGTCTGGTGTCCTTTAGAGGAAGAAATTTGATTACTCTTTCAGATTCCTTTTATTATCTAATTCAGGTTTTAAATTCATTTTGAGTCAATTCTGATAATCTGATACTTTTCTAAGAAATTATGCATTTCCTCTAACCTTTTTTGTTCAGTATTATCTATTTCTACCTTTTTTTTTTCTTATCACTCTTATGGGAGATTTATGTTTTATTATTAGTTTTTTCCCCAAAGATCTATTTCATTAAATTCTGTTCTTAGGTTCATTATTTATTTTGTTAGGTTTATTATTTGAATATCTTATTTTCAATATTTCTATCTTTTAGTATTTCTTGTTTTTAAATAAATATAATATTTTGGGCTCTCAATTTTGCTCTGATTACAAGTTTAGAAACAGCTGTGTAGGTACTTTAATAGTTGTTCAGCCCTAAATATTTTGTAATTTTGTTGTGAATTCCTCTTACCCATGTACATTATTTAGTAGTACATTTAAAGATTCTTTCTACTACAGGCATATTTCAGAGATGTTGTGTGTTCAGTTCCAGATTACCATAATATTCGCAATAAAACAAGTCACATGAATTTTTTGGTTTCCCAGTGCATATAAAAGTTTTTTATACTACACTGTAGTCTGTTAAGTGTGCAATAGCATGTGTCTAAAAAAACAATGTACATACCTTAATTTAAAAATATTTTATTGCTAAAAAATGCCAAAACAATCACAGTAATAACATCACAGATCACCATGACAAATATCATAACAATGAAATATTTTGAAATATTGTGAGAATTAACAAAATGTGACACAGAGACATGAAGTGAGCAAATGATGTTGGGAAAACGATGCCTGTAGTCTTGCTCAACACAGGGGCCACAAACCTTCTAATTTGTAAAAAACACAGTATCTGCTAAGTGCAGTGAAGTGAAGTGCAATAAAATGCGGTATGCTTATATCTTTTAATTGTTATATTTCTAATTTAATTGCTTTGTGCCCAGAAGTCTTGGTTGGTATGTGATCAATTCTTCGAAATTATTCTGTGACATAATAAGTGGTCAGTGTTGGTAAGTGTACTACTGTGTGTGCTTAAAAAGAAAGTGTATTCTCTTCTGCTTGGGTATAGGGTTCTCTTTTTATCAGTTAGGTCAACATATAAGTATTATTGATCAGACTTCTATAGTCTTGCTATAAATCATAAACTGTTTATGATTGAGGTCTGTTGAAATCTATAATAATTGTAGATTTGTCAGTTTTCCGCATAATTGTCAGTTTTAACTTTATATATTTCAAAGCAATATTATAAGTGGTTACAAGCTTATGATTCTCTTGGATCATAAAT
The DNA here is from genome assembly GCF_003676395.1 of Aethalodelphis obliquidens. NCBI lineage: Eukaryota > Metazoa > Chordata > Mammalia > Artiodactyla > Delphinidae > Aethalodelphis > Aethalodelphis obliquidens. The sequence goes on along the minus strand of NW_020837981.1, from coordinate 10,990,458 downwards.
TCTGTTAATTATTTTTTTATTATCTTTTTTTAGGATGATTGTTGACTGCTGTTCAGCCTACTGTTGACTTTTATCTCCAGATTTTGTTCTTTTTTTTTTTTTAAACCACATCCTAGTTTTTGTCAGTTTTCCTCATAAGTAAAAATATTCTCTCATTGTGTGTCTATTCCACTTCACTTTGTGTTTAGGTATTTACACCTCTAGCTCATTCATTACATTCTGCTGTAGAACAGTGATTATCAACTTTTTTCAGCATAAGGAACTTCAAATAATAATGGTGAGACTCTTTATTATTAGTTGATTAAGAATGTATAAGAATAAAAGTCACAATGAATTTGTAATGTTTTAAAATAGATTTTTATTTTATTCATCACGACAGCATCAACATACATTTGAAAACTACTAGTATCTGTAAGACGCACTTGCTTATATGTTTATCTGTTTCTGCTGTAACCACAGCATGAGTTGGAGGAAGGACCAGAGGAGCTGATAGACCTGTAGGTAGCAGAGTTCTTGATTGAACCTTGCAGGATCAGAATCTCTTCTCCCTTCACAGATGCTAGATTTGAACAAGGGGTGAAAGAAGGTGGGGAGAAAGACTAGGACTAGTCATTCAGGCTTTATAGGATTCAAAGGTTGTGACTCATAAGCTGCCAGCAAGCCTTGAGGAGGATGTAGCTTGGGCAGCAGTGACACTTCGAACCTTCCCATCCCCGACATGCTGCTTCCCTTTTAGTTATCTCTGGGCTCTGGCAGAATCCTGTTTTGTTTGAAGGGAAGTTGAAACTGGCTACATACCCTCCTAATCTCATCTGAAATAAAAGAATTTAGTGAGCCTTTGATGTTTATGTGTGTTTTAGCTTTGTTATCTCAATGTACATGTTCTAGCAAAAAGAGTGTGGTGTTGCTGTTAAAGGGTTTTGAATGTTTTCAGTATGACTCATTGTGGTTTTAAAGTTTAGTTTTGGGTGTACACATGCAGTGTCTGGTACTGTCACTGAGTTAGGTCAGGGAAAGGAATAATTTGTGGATGAGGCCTGTAGGATCTTTAAATCTAGGAGCACAGGGTTGGAACAGGATGTTATAGTGTTACCACACAGTATACACGGGGGTGAGTTGGTGCTGGACACTTGCTACTTGAACTAGATTAAAGTTTGTCATTGTACTCAGTGTTCCTAACTTCCTCCTAAAAACTAACTGCTTGTAGCCTTCACTCAGGTTTCTGAATGACTAATGGCCAAGACTCCTTGACCTTTCTCAAAATGGCAGTGCCAGGAGCAAAGCGTATTGGCTGGTACTGGGAAGCCACGGAATGACTCTGCTTTTTGCTATTTTAAAGTAAGATTAGTGCCAAATGGCTAGTATATAGAAGAATACTTTATTTTCACACATCTCCCTGAGTCTTTTGAAATCTTTACATATATTATTATCAGTTTTAAAATCATATGTATATGCACAAAAAGATACGAGAATGGAATGAGTTGTATAGAGGTATACAACTAGAGGCCATACGTCCTATTTGAGGGATACTAGAAAGACTGCATTATCACTTGCTAATACCTGGAATTTCATTAGAGCTCATTCTTCAGGTTAACAGTTTAAATGCTTGAATACATAGCGAAGGGAGAATCTTTGAGTCATCAGCAGTTATTTTTACTGATCTGCAGTTAGGTTCTAAATGTGGGAAAGCAGAGTGTTTGAGGGCCTGCCCCTTACCCCCAACCCCTGGCCTCTCACCCAGGCCTTATATTTATGAAGGGCCTGGACTTCAGTATTTTCTTCAAATGGTATACGTGTAGTCATAGAGGAAGAGAGGGATTCTTAAAAGAAGATGTTTATCGTGCAATTAAAATTATTCAATGTAACGACTTAAATATACCACCATGTTTATGACCTTGTTTTGGCATTTCTTCATTTTTAAATATGATGGGCTTCTCAAACTTGGAAGTAATCTGGGCCTTTCTTGATCTCTCAGAGACCCTGCCCAGTTGGGAAGGGAAGGAGAGTCTCAACATGGGTTAAGAAGACAGCAGGAATAGCCCGGCCAGTCGATTTTGCCTGCCAGATAATTATGCCAGGGCCAGCCTGGTTGGAAATGGACATGCTGGGTGCCATGGCCACAGTGGCGGAAAGCCTCACCCACCAGCTGACTGTGTTCTTTCTTCCTCCCACCTGTTTCCTTCCTATCTACCAAGTGTTGTCTGTGCTTTTTGTGATTGGATATGCTTATGGTCTGACCAGCTCTCTCTCTTGAAAGGACAGGTCCCAAGATGTAAACACCTGCTTCCTTGGATGTGCTCCAGGGTAATCTGACTTCCATGATGTCAGATTTTCAGGTGTTCTGCTCCATAGCACTGCAGTCTTTAGTAAGCAGAATGCATTTTTTGTGATAGTGTTTATAATCTAAATGGCTATACTGTCTAAGGTCAGGTTTTATTAAAACAGTGAATTTGGTATGGGGTAGTTTCCACCCCACCCCCCAACATGTTTTTTGGGGGTGGGGTGAAAGTTTAACTTGTTGAATGTTTTAGAGAGCTTTTTGATTTAAAGTTATACAGCAGTATATGTCTAAATAGGCCCATCAGACTCTCTCCTTTAAGGAGGCATGCCTTGTTTCATTGCACTTAACTTTATTGTGCTTTGCAGATACTGCATTTTTCACAAATTGAAGGTTTGTAGGAACCCTACACTGTCAGATGATGGTTAGCATTTTTTAGCAATAAAGTATTTTAAAATTAAGGTATATACATTGTTTTCCTTAGGCATAATGCTATTGCATTCTTAATAGACTACAGTGGAGTGTAAACATAACTTTTATATATTTACAGTAGAGTGTAAACATAACTTTTATATGCATAACATTTATAGACTACAGTGGAGTGTAGACATAACTTTTATATGTGTTTATATGCACACAAAACATTTGTGTGTCTCACTTTATTGTGATATTTGCTTTATTTCTGTGGGCTGGAACCAAACCCTCAGTATCTCCAAGGTCTGCCTGTATTATTTTGTCCAAAGCTGTCTCTCTCCCTTCCTCATCTAAATCAGTGAGCTGGGATATGATAACTGATTTTTTTTTTTTTTGCGGTATGCGGGCCTCTCACTGTTGTGGCCTCTCCCGTTGCGGAGCACAGGCTCCGGACGTGCAGGCCCAGCGGCCATGGCTCACGGGCCCAGCTGCTCCATGGCATGTGGGATCCTCCCGGACCAGGGCACGAACCCGCGTCCCCTGTATTGGCAGGCGGACTCTCAACCACTGCGCCACTAGGGAAGCCCATGATAACTGATTTTGACAGAAGCCGATTGAGATTGTTTGGCTTCAGGGTGAGGAAGTTACCTGTCCTTTGTGATAGTGAACTGCCCTCCCTAGTCAAACCAGGTCTATTGCAAATACATGTTATTGTTCACAGAAAGGACTCTTGACTGTGTGTGTGCATGCATGTGTTCGTGTGTGTGTGTGTGTGTGTGTGTGTGTGTGTGTGTGTGTGAGAGAGAGAGAGAGAGAGAGAGGGAGGAGAGAGGTGGGGGGAGCGGAGAGAATGTTATTCCATTGGAAAAACAACTCAGAGATGCTATGAGGAGAATCATCATTATAAGTAGTACTGAACTTCTGAGGGCAGAAGCAGTGTTGTCTTCACCTTCTCTATCACAACTGTCCTAATCTCTTAGGTAAAAATGACTACTTCCACTTTTGTGTCCCCTCAGCATGTGCTGGGCATACTTTTAAATACTAATTTGTATTTGTTTATATGTATGTCTTGTCCTACCAAGGTGGTAACCCCTTAAAAGTAGGGACTTAAAAAAAGTCTAGGGAGTTCCCTGGTGGTCCAGTGGTTAGGACTCGGCACTTTCACTGCTGTGGGCCTGGGTTCAATCCCTGGTTGGGGAACTAAGAGATCCTGCCAGCCGCACAGTGTGCCCACCCCCACCCCCTGCAAATCTAGTTCTAGGACTTGTGTAGCAAGTAGTAGGTCTTCAGTATGTTAAATGAACAAATTTATGAAAAAATTAAACTAAAGGAATTTAAGATTCTCACTTCTGGATGCAGTCTAGAAGAACCTTTAAAAATGTCTTGTGGCAATGAATCTTTATGATCTCTAGATCTGTTATCCTTTTATTTTTCTTAAATAAAAAATTCAGCATAAGTTAAAGCGTCTTGATTAGTGATAATTGAAATCACATGGAACTGAGTAGTTTGGAACCTTTCCATCTCTTAAATTGTGTGGGTTTATATCATGTAGTAATTCTGTGAAGAATGGATTAGAGGGTTATGAGTGGGTCCTGTGAGGCTGTCATTGGTCCATTGATCTAAAGCATAAGAGCTTCCTATTAATTTAGGTTGAAGACTCAGAGGCAGAGAGAAGCCTTAAAATGTGCTAGTTGATTGATTTAAAGTAGCTAAATCAATATTATTAGTATATAGTCAAGATCTATAATTATTTAGGAAATGGACCTTATCCCTACTGTCATCCTCTAAAATGCTTTTTAAAAATTCAGATTTGTATTAAAAAGTAGAAGATCTCTTTAAGTCAGGCAGCTTGAATGTTTAAATAAAATCTCATTTTCCACAGACAAGACAGACTCTTTCCTGTTTCTGCCTACTGGTTAGTCATGGTGGGATTTGTTTGGCTTTATGAATGCCATTAAATTTTAATGTACAGATCAGATGTCTCATTGTAGGTAAAAGGAAAGGGTGTAGTGTCTGTTTTGGCCCTATCATTTTACCACACAAGGGAACCATTAGTGGAGAATCAAATTGATTCCTGTAAAGCTTTTCCATTTCATCTTTTTTTTTTCTTCTTTCCTTTCTCCATGATGGTTATTCCTTTCATTTATTTTTTGCTTTTTCCAAATTTGAAACACTTGTGCAGTAACTGTATCCTTTCAAATAGGTGTAGTTGCATTCTGTGGTGCTTATGTTTGTTTGCTATAATTTCATCAAGGTTCATGTTACCTGGAAATAAAATTAAGTTTGTGACCTTTTAAAGTTAATGATTTCTATGGCCAGATGGTTTCATGATCTCCTGTACTTGGTGAAAATCCATTCATTCATTCAATAAATGTTTATTGAGCATTTATTATGTGTCAGGGATTCTACTCTGTGAATATAGGATATATAGGGTCCTTGACCTTGCTGAACTTACATTCTTGTGGGAGATAGCAAAAACAAAACTGGGAGGGTTTATGTCTCATGGGAGCACATAAGAAAGGTACTTATAGACTTATAGGATGGTTTCATGAAGGAACAGTCATTTAAAAATGGTACCTAAAAGAATGAGTAGGGGTTAGTCAAGCAAAAGAGGGGGGAGAGAGAGAGAGAGAGAGAGAGAGAGAGAGAGAGAGGTTTCAGCTAGAGGGAATGGCTGTAAAAAAATATCTTGAAGCATGAGGCCAGTGCTCTTTAATAAGTGGCTGACATCCCTAAAAGACTTTCGAAACACTTGAATATTTTTGAATACCTTGGATATTTTAAAGTTTTCATTTAAATATTTTTAAATCATAAGTTTAGTTGCAAAGCATGTGTTTTCTGCCCTGTTGTGTGTTATATACACATCTTAAATATGTTTCTCTGTAAATTTAGCTCATTTAATTTGTGGAAAACATCTGCCACAGTCCTTCGCAAAACCAGTTCTCATTGTCTAACTAGTCAGCAGAATCAGATTTACTTTTTATTAACTTTGTGTTTTAAAAAAGTTCTTGCTTTTAGTCAGTCAGTTATCTTTTAAAGATTTAAACAATAAGAAAAAATGTGTTTATATATTGATGCACATATTTACCATTTTGTGCTCTTCATTTGTTTCTGTAAATCCAAACTTCTATCTGGTATAATTTTCTTTCTTCCTGAAGGACTTCCTTTAAACTTTCTTATAGCTCAGATCTGCTGGGTGATGAATTCTTTTAACCCTTACATACTGAAAAAGTCTTTATTTTGCCCTAATTTTTGAAATATTTTCTTTGGGTCTACTCAAAGTTCTTCAGTACTTTGCTCTACTGTTCTCTGGGTTGCATTGTTTCCAGTGAGAAGTCTGTTGTTACTCTTATCTTTGTTCCTCTGTAATATAAAGTGTCTCATTTTTCTCTGGCTGCTTTTAATATTTTCTCTTCATTATTGGTTTTAAGTACCTTCATTATGATGTACCTTGTTGTAATTCCCTTGGTATTTTTTGTGCTTGGGTTTTATTGAGCTTTTTGGACTTGGGGCTTTAATTAAGTTTAATTAAGTTTTAATTAAGTTTATAAAAATTGTGGCCATTATTTCTTCAAATATTATTTTCTGTCCCCTTTTCTGTCCTTTGGGGACTTCAATTGCACACATATTAGGCTGCTTGGAGCTGTGCCACAGCTCACTGATGCTCTGTTCATTTTCTTTTAAGTTTTGTTTTCTCCCATTTTAGGTAATTTTCATTGCTAGCACTTCAGTTTCAATAATCTTCTTCATGCAATATCTTATCTGTTAGTAATCTATCCAGTGTATTTTTGTATCTCTAGTTGTTCTATTTCCATATTTTTTATATCTTTCATTTATCTACTCAGTCTTTCCTTTAGCTTTTGAACACATAGAATACAGTTATAGGAACTATTTTAATGTTCTTGTCTACTAATTCTGTCCTCTGTGTCACTTCTGGGTTGGTTTTGAATGATTGTTTTTTCCTCTTTGTTATGGGTGGTATTTTCATGCCTTTTTGTATGCCTGGTAAATTTCAGTTGGATGCCAGTGTCATATTACTCTTGTAACAAACACAATATAAATGTTTTATCTTACAGTTCTGGAGGTCTGAAGCCCAGAATGAGTTAGCAGAGTTGTGTTTCTTCTGGAGATTCTAGGAATGGATCCATTTCTTTGCCTTTTCCAGCCACTAGAAGCTGTCTGAATTCCTTGGCTTATAGCCCACATCACTCCAACCTCTGCTTCTGTTACATGTCTTTCTGGTTCTGTTGTCAAATTATAGTGAGGTAATACCTTCAATGTGCTGATAAAATAATTGTCAACCAGAATTCTGTACTACTGAAGTAATCTTTGAAGGATGAGGACAAAGTAGGCATTTTCAAACAAACCAAAATGGATACATTTTGTCACCAGCAGACTTACTAGAGGAAGTGCTAAAGAATGTCCTTCAGACAATAGTCAGATGATTCCAGGTATAATGCCTGAGATACAAGAGGGAATGATTAGCCAACATATTGGACAGTTTGTTGGTAAATATAAACAAACTTTGACTTATACAATAATGTAATGCCTAACAAGATTTAAAAGTTGAAAGTAAAAGATACAGGGCTTCCCTGGTGGCGCAGTGGTTGGGAGTCCGCCTGCCGATGCAGGGGATGTGGGTTTGTGCCCCGGTCCGGGAAGATCCCACATGCTACGGAGCGGCTGGGCCCGTGAGCCATGGCCACTGAGCCTGCGCGTCTGGAGCCTGTGCTCCGCAACGGGAGAGGCCACAACAGTGAGAGGCCCGCGTACCGCAAAAAAAAAAAAAAAAGATACAGCATTTTGTACCTGAAAACAATAACATAAACATGAAACAAAACTTGAAAACAATAGCATAAAGGTCAGGAAAGGGGTGATTGGGAATTAAGTATGTTAAGATCATTCTGTTGTTTGGGGAGGAAGTACAATTATTGACTCATTTTATTTATTTATTTTTAAAGTTAATTTATTTTTGGCTGCGTTGGGTCTTTGTTGCTGTGCATGGGCTTTCTCTAGTTGCGGCGTGTGGGCTTCTCATTGTGGTGGCTTCTCTTGTTGTGGAGCACAGGCTCTAGGTGTGTGGGATTCAGTAGTTGTGGCACGCGAACTCTAGAGCGTAGGCTCAGTAGTCATGGTGCATGGGCTTAGCTGCTCCACGGCATGTGGGATCTTCCCAGACCAGGGCTCAAACCCGTGTCCCCTGCATTGGCAGGCAGGGTCTTAACCACTGTGCCACCAACGAAGTCCTTATTGACTCATTTTAGATTGTTACCATGCCAAGTATGCATGCTAAACTATTTAATGAACCACAAAATAATAAAACATAAAGTATATGACCTATAAAATAGTAAAGGGAATAGAAAAATATAGAAAAAGACTCTCAATCCGCCCCCCCAATATATCAATAATAATAAATTTAAATGAGCTAAGTTATTAAGTTAAAAGTTGCTAACCTGGATTAAAACTGTGTACTTATATGTATATATGTAGTTATAAAGACACATCTAAAATATAAGGATACTGAGAGTTAGAAAGTTATATACCAGTCAAATAAAATAGTCAAAGAAAGCTGGTTTACAATATTAATATCAGCAACAAACATTATTGGAGATATAAAGAGGTATCACATAATGATAAATAGGTTCAGATTACAAGAAGGATATAATAATTGTAAATTTATATGTACCTAATAAGTTAGCCTCAATATATAAAAAACAAAAACAGCTGCAAGGGGATATGGACAAATCTGTTGTTATGGTGCAAGATTTTATCACTCAGTAATTGATAGATAAAACAGACCAAAAGAATCAGCCAGGATATAGAAGATTTGAACAGCACAATTAACAAGCTTGAGCTGATGGAATATGTGAAATATTTCACCTAAAAATTAGAGCAAACTCATTCTTTTCAAGCACACAGAAAATTATACCCTTTAAAATTACTAATTGTATATTATATAACTTTCACCTCAAACTATATCGAAATCAATTTTGGTCTATCATATTGGTAAAGATACATAAGTCTGATTATACATTGAGTTGTTGAATCTGTGAGGAAACAGATCCACTGTGTCATCCACTGTGGTGGGAGTGTAAATTGATAACTTCTGTGGATGGCAATATGGCAACGTTTGTCAAAATTATTAATGTCCATACCTATGACTCAGCAGTTCCATTTCTAGATAGTATCCTACAGATATACACATTTAAAAATGATATTTATTGGGCTTCCCTGGTGGCTCTGTGGTTGGGAGTCTGCCTGCTGATGCAGGGGACATGGGTTCGTGCCCCGGTCCGGGAGGATCCCACATGCCGCGGAGCGGCTGGGCCCGTGAGCCATGGACGCTGAGCCTGCGCGTCCGGAGCCTGTGCTCCGCAACGGGAGAGGCCACAACAGTGAGAGACCCGCGTACCAAAAAAAAAAAAAAAAAAAAAGATATTTATTGGGAATTCCCTGGTGGTCCAGTGGTTAGGACTTGGGGGCTTTCACTGCCGGGGCCCGGGTTCAATCCCTGGTCGGGAAACTAAGATCCCACAAACTATGCAGCACGGCCAAAAAAAAAAAATGTTTATTCAAGGTGATTCATTGCAGCATGCTAATAAATTAGGGACTAGTTATGTAGCTGTATAAAACAATGAGGAGGCTCTTTAGGTACTTCTACTAGAACATCACCAAGTTAAATTAAGTGAAAAAATCAGAATGCAGAGAGTATGCATAGTATGATCCTATTCGTGTAAAAATGGTGGAAGCCTATGTTTTTGTTTCTTTGTGCATAAAGTGTCTTTATTTTGAAGAATACAGAGGAAACACATAACATTGGCTGCAAGTAGATGGAATTTGAATGCCTAGGAGATAGTGGAGGGAAGAAAAATTTTCACTGTATGCCTCAGGGTTTTATATATGTGTATATGATTTTGTCATATGTATGGGTATATATATATATATATATGTTATGTAATTTCAAATTAAATTTTAATTTTAATTTAAAAATTTAAAAGGAACAGAAAATAACCAGTCATCTAAGACTGATCAAAAGCCACGCCAGTGAGCTCTTGCTCTTTGCTGATATTTATTATGTGCTGCCTTATGGCTCTGAAGTTTGTGAATTACCAAAGTATGCTTCTTGAGAGTTAGAATAGTGTTTTTTGCATCTTTATATACATACCTATAGTGTCCATAGCCCAATGCTTTTTATGTAGTTGAAATTAGTATGTTGGTTTAATTCTATTTTTTAACAAGACTGTGTTATACTTGTTGAGTTTTTATATTATTTCATTTGATATAACTTGCTGTGAAGTGGGCTTTTATTTGCATGGGACATTTTCTGTGTTTCCAAATAAGAATGTGTAATTTTGGCTAAATATTTTAACTTAAAGTAATTTGTTGCATGTAAGTCACTCAGTGATAACATAATGGATTTACTGAATGTGAGGAAATGATCTGTTAGGTCCTTTTCAACTCTGTACAGAAGAATAATTGAATGAATGAATACATTTTAGTAGTACAAGAGGGTCAAGGAGAATACTTGCTTTATGCATTTCGGGTTCCTTTTTTAAATGACCCCCCCCCCCCGAAAAAAAGACACCTTTGGCTGATCGGGTCATCTGTGTTATTAAACTATATTATATTAAACTATTACTAACTGATTCAGTTATTAATGCCAGTGACATTTTAATTAACAGCATAGTTTTATAGGGTTGTTTTCAAACTGTCCAGTTTGTCAAACAAATCCATTTGGCTAGATGAAAGAAAAATTTATGCATTACCTCATACTTTTGCTTTGTGTTTCCTCCTATTTCTTTGGTTTGTCTGATTATTAAATTTCGCTTAACACAGTGCTTTGGTATTTCATTTCCGATGTTGAATCTGAAACTGTTGTCAGGGATATCAGTTCTTTGTGTAAGTGTCTTTTAATGGCAGTGTATGTAGGGTGAATAGGAAGGAAACAAAGGAGTTACAGAGATACAACAACCTAAAGTAAAAGGTCCAAAACTTTTTCTCATTATTTTTTGTTGCCAGGAAATAATGAAGAACAAGGGCTTAGTGCAGTGAATGAAAGAATGTGCTGCCCTTAATGTAAATTTTAAAAGCTGGAAACTTAGGTTCTATTATAAATTGGTCTTGGCTATTTTCCATATAGGAAAAAAATGTGAATTTATGTCCATTTACATTCTTTGCATTTGCATGTGATATTCTTCTGCTTGGTTCTGCCAGTGAGTTAACTCCATGTTCCTCCCCACAGGGTGGAGAATGCTTGCACCAAGCTTGTCCAGGCAGCCCAGATGCTTCAGTCAGACCCTTACTCAGTGCCTGCTCGAGATTATCTAATTGATGGATCAAGGGGCATCCTCTCCGGCACATCAGACCTGCTCCTCACCTTCGACGAGGCTGAGGTAGACAACCTGAGGCCCATGCAGACCTCTTCCAGACAAAAAGCCCAGCCTTAAAAGATAATAATGGAGGATTGAGGATTGTTTAGGATGACAAAATGTTGACTAGCTACACATCTGAATGACTGTGTTTTTTACTTATCGTTTACTCAATTGACTGAATACTATGAAATATATTTTCAGGTTCGTAAAATTATTAGAGTTTGCAAAGGAATTTTGGAATATCTTACAGTGGCAGAGGTGGTGGAAACTATGGAAGATTTGGTCACTTACACAAAGAATCTTGGACCAGGTTAGTCATATCCTACTTTTATAGCAGAATTTTTTATGGATTGTCCATGTTTGATCAAGAGGAAAGGGGTACTCCTCCCTACTTTTTTTGTGGAAGATAGGTAATGATGCATTGAACTTTTAGTTGTCTCTACTCTGTTGATGGAGCTGACTCTGTGCTTCTACTGAAGAGATATCATTGTCTCTGAAAGCTGAATCTGCTTTCTACAGATCCTGGCCCTGTCTAATGAACTAAACTAGACATTGCAAATGTTGCTGGAGAATGTAGGAAATAATTTCCTATTACTGCAGTGCTTAAGGCCACCCTGAATCCTGACCTCTTCATTCCACATTATACAGCATTCCTTCACTGTCTGCCAGCTGGCCTGTAGCTCTGTGTGACCTCTTAGCTTGCTAATTAGCCTGCCTACTATTATGGATTCATGCCGTTGCCCAAGCCTGCATAATATAATCAGACCTAGAAGGAGAGAAGAACTTCTGTGGCTAAATCTCTGATTGTGTAGTCATCTGAGAATTCAGTATTCAAAATACATGAACAGATACCAGCTTTTGGTGTTATAGACATATAACATGAACTTGAGGCTCCTTAAAGTATGAATTAGACCAATGACAAGACATATCAGATGTTTAATTTGTTAGTATTAAGAATCACATATTATCTTATAAAATTCTTTTGTCTTACATAAAATGTATTTCCTTGAGGTTTCAGTGCAGTCATCCTGTAAACTTAAGGCAGTTTAGAATTTCTCTGAGCTGTCATTGAAAATCGCTGGGAAATGGCTTTAGAGCAGTACCCTTTAAACTTTCTCCTAGCACTGTGAAGAAATTTTATTTCTTCAAATGAAATCTTATGCAGATGAATTGGGAGATTGGGATTGACATATATATACTACTATGTATAAAGTAGATAACTAATGAGAACCTACTGTATGGCACAGGGAACTCGGTGCTCTCTGGTGACCTAAATGGGAAGAAAATCCAAAAAAGAGGGGATATATGCAGAAACTGACACAGCAGTGTAAAGCAACTATACTCAAATTAAAAAATAAAATAGACAAGCAACAAGGATATATTGTATAGCAGGGAATTACAGCCATTACCTTGTAATAACTTTTAATGGAGTATAATCTGTAAAATACTGAATCACTATGCTGTATACCTGAAACTAATATTGTAAATGAGCTATACTTCAATAAAAAAATCTAATGAAATAATGAAAAAATAAATCTTTGCAGAATCCCAACATATAAAAGACAGAAATGGAGCTACTCTGCATGAAGCAGAGGCAGCCCCACCCTTTCCATCTCCCTCTGGGTGCCCCTTGACGATCTGTGAACCTGCTTAAGAAGTTCTAAGAGCAGTTGGAAAACCAAAGTGTTAGAGAATCACATAGTACCCTTGAATAATAACCAAAGTAGCAAAAAGTGCTAGCATGCTAACTCCAAAACACCAGATGCTTTCAAATGCTGTCATCACCATAATTATTATTATTATTTTTAAAATTTATTGTATTTATTTATTTTTGGCTGCATTGCTGTGCGTGAGCTCTTAGTTGCGGCGAGCGGGGCTACTCTTTGTTGCGGTGGGCAGGCTTCTCACTGCAGTGGTTTCTCTTGTTGCGTAGCTCGGGCTCTAGGGGCGCGGGCTTCAGCAGTTGTGGCACACGAGCTCCAGAGCGCCGTCTCAGTAGTTGTGACACATGGACTTTGTTGATCGTGACATGTGGGATCTTCCCAGACCAGGGATCGAGCCCATGTCCTCTGCATTGGCAGGCAGATTCTTAACCACTGTGCCACCAGGGAAGCTCCCATAATTATTTTTATTTGTTTCTAATTATAAAAGTGATACATCCTTATTTTGGATAAGTTGGAAAGTACAGAAAAATTTAAAGATGAAAACAAAACACATTATTGTAATTCTTAAGATTTTTTTCAGCCGCTAGTTTCTTAGCCCAGGCACACCTTGCTTCACTTTCTTGTGCTTCACACATAACTGCGTTCTTACAAATTGAAGGTTTGTGGCAACCCTGTCTCAAGCAAGTCTATTGGTGCCATTTTTCCAATAGCATTTGTTCACTTCATGTCTCTGTGCCCCATTTTGGTAATTCTCACAATATTTCAAATTTTTTTCATTATTATATTGTTATGGTGATCTGTGATCACTGATCTTTGATGTTACCACTGAAAAGATTATGATTCATTGAAGGCTTAGATGATAGTTGGCATTTTTTAGCATAAAGTATTTTTAAATTAAGGTATGTACATTGTTTTTTTAGACATAGTGCTATTTCATACTTAATAGACTACAGTATAGTGTAGACATAACTTTTATATGCACTGGGAAACCAGAACATGCCTGTGACTCGTTTTATTATGATATTCACTTTATTGCAGTGGTCTGGAACTGAATCCGCAGTATCTTTGAGGTGTGCCTGTACTAGGCTCACATGAGATTCTTATACACATAGGTTCAGTGGCCAGGTACATGGCATGAAAGCTGGTATGGTAGCCAGGCAAAGTATTTTTCCCCCCACTTGTGAATTTTTTTTCAAATGTATATTTACTAATTGCAACATTTAAAAAATATTTGTGAATGTATTTATGTCAAATGTGTGAAAATTATGTCACATTTAGGATTTAATAAATTGCTTTTAATGAGAAGAATAAAGTTGCATTAATTTAGAACTGTCCTGAAAAATTCTATATCATAAATGCTAGAGTTGAGTGATAGTATCTGTTGTTTAAATAAGTGGACACTCAGTTTGGACTTTCACAGTAATTCATAATGGATTTAGGCTCAGAAAGCCAGACTCTGGATTGTTTCATGGCTCACTCTGCACAATTTATTCCCTGTGCCCAGGAATGACTAAGATGGCCAAGATGATTGATGAGAGGCAGCAGGAACTGACTCACCAGGAGCACCGAGTGATGTTGGTGAACTCAATGAACACCGTGAAAGAGTTGCTGCCAGTTCTCATTTCAGGTATTTTCTGTCTGTACTTTATCTTACAGAAAAAAAACATGTTAACATGTTCTAAACTCTGGTGTTTATTTTCTTTTGCTGTTTAGTTGCATGTCTTTCAGCCTGAGTAAAAATGCAGCTGATTAGCTAAGAACCAGTATTTATCTTCTCTAATGCTCTCCTTCTCTTGCTTTTTGTTTGAAATTGCTCTCCTGTTGCCTCATACTGTTCTCTTGAAGTTCTAACAGGCCCTTTTCTCCTCTAGAAACTCTAGTTTTGGATGTATGGATTTTGACACCTTTATTTGTACTCAGAAAAAACAATTAGGAGCTGGAATGGATATTATAGAGCACTGTATAGTAAGGAAGTGAACCCACAGCCCTTTCCTAGAAGATATTTAACTCTTCTCTACGTTGAAGAGCAGGTGGTGTACACCAACTAGGACCACGTTCCCATTGGGCAGAGCCCAGAAATGCAAACATGGTGGCTGCTCTCTCAACTAGCAAAAGGGAGTTGCACTTGTTGAGTGTCTAGTATGTACCAGACATCTCATGGTTTATGTAAATTATCTTTGTCAAGTTGTGAGTTAGTTGGTTTAAGTCTCAGAGGGCAGCTTTATTTTCAGAATTTTATAAGGCATGTCACTGTAATCGCCAGCTACTGCCTCCCTGCTTTGTAATTTCAAGTAGTAGCTAAAATAGGAGATGTGAGTGTAAGAGTTCAGAAAGCCCTTACATGAACTAGAAAACAAAAATTTGTAAATAGCGCCTTATAATCTTCTCAAAACTATGTTTTTGAGACCAACTGTTCCATATGGCAGAAAGGTTGTTGGGAAGAATCTTTCTAATCTGGGTAACTCAGTAAAGCATTGATTAATCTTTGTTTTTATAATTTTAGTTAATTTATAAGAAGATATTCTCTTCTCTAGTGTTTCGTTATTATTTTCTTCTTCACTTTTAGGGGTTAGATAGTCCCTGCTATATGTTAAGATAAATCATGGAAGATAAACTCAACACTTCGGGATCTTCCACTAGGATTGGGTCAAGCGGCATTCTTTGGTTACAGTTTTACTGACTGTTTTTATCTCGTCACATTAGGTTTGTGTTTGATGGGGCCAGTGTTAGGGCTGGGATGATAATTCATTTAGAAGGATAGTGGATATCTTGTGACTGTGGATCTTCAGTATATGCATGTTAAATTAGTTTTCTGATCATGATGTGGTGAAGTTTTGTACCTTGAGCTTTCTTAACAGTGAAGGTTGCTGATACTGGAACTTTAATGGCAGACTTGCAGTGTTTGTTTTCATATTCTTTTTTAAGACCTTAGAAGCCCAAAACATATTCACAGTGTGGAACATCTTGTGTGAATATTGTAATACAGCAAGATTAAATTCCAGGCTTAGTTTCTGATCTTTTGTTTATTTTTACAGCTATGAAGATTTTTGTAACAACTAAAAACTCAAAAAACCAAGGAATTGAAGAAGCTTTGAAAAATCGTAATTTTACTGTAGAAAAGATGAGCGCTGAAATTAATGAGATCATTCGTGTATTACAACTCACTTCTTGGGACGAAGATGCCTGGGCCAGCAAGGTAAGTGTTATTGGGGGAGAAATAAGCAAAATCCCCAATTTTCCCTTCCTGGGGATGTGATTGTCTCACATTTTTTCTTGTAATTGTGTGTAGCATAGGACTACTTAGATATTATGAAAGTATTTTCTTCTTTACTTTTGTAAAATAAAGGGTTATGGGTTACTTCCTGCTTTTGCACTTTTCCTTTGCTCTGAGGTAGAACAAACAAATAGGTATGCAGGGTGAATGTTGGTTGAAAGCTAGGATGTAGCTTTTCCTTCAAGCTGGAGTCTCATGGATTGGGCTGGTGGAGGAATTCTGGTGTTGTGTATACTCCCCTGGGTGGGAGCCCTGCCTTTCATGTGGGTGGTTGTTGCTAGGTGACTAAGTAAGATACAGAATATGCCTATGACTGAATTTTATGGAAAACTTTTCTTAACCAATTTTTGACCCAGAGAAATCTACAAAGGAAACTCTTGACATTTCTAGGTGTGTCCCTTCATCATTCTGTTTTCCTTAAAGAGAGCTTAACTGAAATATTAGTTTTCACGTTTGTCAGTTAGTTTGAGGGGTCCCTTTACCCTTGGTCTAGAATTTCCTCTTGAATTCCAGAAGGGTTGGTGGATTCCGCCTAGAGCCCAGCAGCGGTGGTTTGAGGTGCTGCTGCTCTGGTCTGCTTCTTGTCTAGTGATTGGGAACAGAGACACTTGGGTTTACACTTCCCTTGTAGGAGCCCAAGATGCAGGCAGTGGGGGGAACACATTGTCTCCAGGATCCAGCTTCCCCCACCGTGTGGACCCAAATGCTATCTCCAGGGCCACCCAGCAGGCTGGTGGCAGACTACAGAGGGGATATTGTAGTATGATTTCCACTGGGTGCCCAGTAGGGCTCTGTTTGTCCTCCAGGACACCTATAAGGTAAGGTCGAAGCTGGGGCTAAAATCAACAGTCTCTCTTTGTTGACCAGAAAGTTAAACTAAGAGTGGAGGAGAAATTAGTCAGATTGTCTTAACTATGGATTTGTTTTCAGAGGCATGAAGTTCTCGAACAAGTTCTAAGACTGTATTTTAAATCCATATTGTAAAATCATGTAACGTCTTTGATATTTTACTTAATTTTGCTTTTGCATATTTGATAACTTTCACTTCCCTGTTATGACTTCTTTATGCATCTTTTTTTTTGTTCTCTTGTTTGTTTTATTCTTTTTCTCACGTTTAGAAGGTAAGCTTTCTCTTGCCCTCTAGTTTCTTTTTTGCTTAAAAAGAGAAAAAGCATGTCTGTGAGGTTTTCTTGTGCTGTGTGCCGTGCCTCATTCCGTGTGCCGGTGTGTAACACTGTGCTTGAATATGCGTCAGAATTTGACTTAATACGGGACTCTGGGGCTGTGCTGGGCAGACTGTTTGGCTCATGTGGAGCTGTTTCTTTGGGGAAAGCAAAAGGAAAGACATTACTATGGGATGTCAGGCTTTCTATATTTGGTGGGTGCTTTCCTCTCTTTGAGCAGTCTCCTGGGAACTGTTTTGATCTGGTCGTTCCCACTGACTTCACTTGAGGGGCAGATTTCCCCAGGTAGCTGGGTGACCCCTAAGTTACCAGTGGACCTTGCTCTTAGGAAAGGAAACTTCCAGCTGTTGCTATCTCGTATTTGCCTCTCCTACCAGTTTCCTTTGCAGGCTCTGGAATTTGACTTTTGGAGATGCATCATTGAGGTTTTAAGCCATAATGAAAATGGGTAGGCTAGAGAGTCTAGATGGGGCACCTGTCCTTCACAATAATCCTAGCATTAAAAATCAAAAGGAAAAAAGTCAGGTGTACCTAAAGTTTTTCCTAACTTCAGTACCTGGCTCACTGCATGTTCTGCTATCTAAGCTGTGAATCAGCTGTTGTTCTCCATGATCTCATGTTCCTCTAATCTAATCTCTTTCCTTATTCTCTTCTCTTTGCTTCTAGCAGATGAGAAATAGTAAAAAAGAAAAGTGGGCCTTGCAACCTTAATGTTTCTCTATTTTTGGAAGGGAAAAGTCATCCATCAATTAGTAACTAAGTGTGACTGAGCTTTATTTTGTGCAAGTGCCGAGAGCTGCTTCTTTAAAAACCAAAACCAAAACCAAAACCAAAACCAAAACCGTGGTCAGTTGAGTTTTTCAGGAGGAAGATTAGGCATTTGGGGGCATATACAAGGGAAATATAAACCTGGTCTCCACTGTGTACAGTCTAATAGCTCTCTCAGTTTTATGCTGATCTGGAAGGAACCAGACTGTTAGGATGCTGTAAAACTATCAGAATGAAAGGAAATAAATAAAATTAGTTCAGCTAAAAGAAGCTTAAGTACATAATGACATCAGAATGAGCAAGAAATGTTTATTTTTTAACTTCATTTTGCTTTTGTTTTACATTTACCTGATTCAAATATCAAAATGCTATAAAGGGACTTCCCTGGTGGCGCAGTGGTTAAGACTCTGTGCTCCCAATGCAGGAGGCCCTGGTTCAATCCCTGGTCAGGGAACTAGATCTCATATGCATGCTGCAACTAAGAGTTCACATGCCACAACTAAGGAGCCGGCGAGCCACAACTAAGACCTGGCACAACCAAATAAATAAACAAACAAATAAATAAATAAATATTGAAAAAATGCTATAAAAGGATATGTGTGACACAGCTCACTCTCATCCCCATCCCTATCCACTCTACCTCCCTTACCCCCTAAGAGTAATTGTTTTTATTAGTTGCAAGAATATTTAGAAAAAATTTTACCCTGAAAATGGAAATTGGTAACTAGGGTTTGGTTATTTTTCAGTTTAGTAGCATTATGCATCTTTCATTGCTCAACTGTAAGCAGTGAATTAATCAGACCTTGTGTCTGTCTGTGACCCCTGGGTTCCCATTCTGTTTAATACATATGATATCTTTTACCTCCTCTCACCCCTACCAATAAAGAATTAACTTTGTCTTACCATACTTGTTTCATGCTTCCCCACTGGTGCAGTTTTCTCCTGGAAAGTGATGGTTCCTCTAGAAAAGTGGGGGAAGAAAGTAAGTGGAAAAAATTCTTGGTAAAAGTACGTCTTGCCGAATAAGTTAAGATTTTAAAGAGGCAATGCAATAGCTGATTATTTTACGTTTTATACCTACATTCAAATGGCAGATTTACAAATTTATAAGTACTTTGACTTTAAACACTTCACTTTATTTTGAAAATAAAAAATTTCCCCTCCTAAATCAACAATCATAATGATTATTAAAAACTATTTTAGCATTTTTCCTGGGAATACATTATGAGATAAAAGAATTTGGGGTTTAAACACAGTTCTAATTTTACCCTTTGTAAATTTAGCAATCTATATTTAATCTCTTTTTTTTTGGTATTTATATTACTTGTATCTTGACGCATGCTGAGAAGAAAGAGGAAGTGAAAAAAATTTAAAAAGCATTTCATTGCTAAGAATTTTTGAACCCTATGTAGGTGTTCCTGTAACTGCAACTTGAGTCATTAGATACTATTATTCAGAATTCGTCCCTGTGGTGTGTCTCCTCCCACAGTGGGCCTAGGTTGGTGGTGGGTAAATGTAGTGAGTGACTCAGATGTCTTGCACAGATTACTCTAGTCTACCAAAGAAGGAAATGCTGGTTAGAACATGCAATCCTATAATAACTTGCCCTTACTGCAGACCATTGAGGATTTAAGGGTTGATTTTTATTTCAGTTTTGAAAAAAATAAGGTTATATATGAGCTTTTTATGAGTCTTTTAGTATTCTATTATGCAGTATTAATTTTAGTATTCTAGTATGCAGCTAATACAACAAAGGATTTATCTTTTGGAGTTTGAGATAAATAGTTAATTTAGGTATATATAATATTTCATCCTCCCCCCCAGCCAAAGGAGAAAAGCCCAACATGGTACAGGAATTGACATTTCCCTTCTGATCCAAGTGATCTTTTAGTTGGTATAACTGATTGTGTGTGCATAGGTGGCACAGAAGCACTGAGAAGGTATTCTTGGAGATGAGGAACTGATGCCTGGGAGGGTAGATTGCCTGAAGGCTCAGGGCTAGATGACTTTCTCTCCAAGGTTAAATGTAGTTTATAAGATTTTGTTCTACGGCCCAATTTATCTTTCCAAAAACATCTTTGTTTAAAACACGGACTTGAGGGTAGAAATGTGGTCAGGAATGGGCTGGAGTGAGAAGGGTGGGGTTGGGAGGTGTTAGTGGAAAAGGGAGAGTAGCTTGGGCAGTGAATGAGAGGGGGTCCTTAGTCCCAAATTAAAAATTTTCAAGAGCCTGGGAACGGAGAAGCTCGCTTTCCCTACCACAGTTCCTCTTGATCGTCTGTGGGAGGAACTCAGTGGTTCTTGGTATTATTCAGTGTTCTTTAGGTCTAACTTTATATTAAATTTCAGAAGTGTTTCAGGTCCTGGAAAAGCATGTAAAAAGGAGTCTTTTAGGTTGTCCTTCTGACTTCTGGTATATGTGGCAGAGTGCCAAGGCACTATGGTTTTTCTCATTTAAAACCTGAACTCATCAGAGTTTTACAGTAAAACGGACCAGAGCAGGAGGGTATCAGATCCCTGACAGCTGTCCCCAAAGCTACATGACTAGATCTGGTCTTTTTTATATTCACTCTTTAAAAAAAAGAACAACAACAACAACAAAAACAGAGAAGAGATTGGTGGAGACTTTTCTTGTTCCCAAATTTGAGATTTTACAGAGAACAGTACTTATTGAGGGTACAGTTTTTTCCTCTTCTATTTCATACCCAGAGTGTATTCTGAGTACTTAGACCTACATGACAAGGTTTAACAAAAAGCTTTATGGTACATAGTGTAGTTGACCCCAGAGTTATGACTATTTTTACCCTTTATAAATATATCTCAAAATTGCTTCTTAGTCCTAGTTGTTCATTGAATTTGTTTATATTATAGCCGGTGTTAGTATACTTCTTTTGTTGCTTATGTCAGAATTCTGTCAATTCCATAACAAACACTGCCCTTCAAAAGAAATTCTTAAGAGACCAAAATATTTGTTCCCACAGACATTTTTGCTTTTAATAGATATGACATTAAAATGTATTGTGTTTAAATGATTCTTTACAATTTGCTCTGTTCCAGAAAGAATTTAAGGTGGCCCTCTCAGTGACTGTTTTAAATCTCCAAAATTGTCTAAAATTCATGCTCTTAAAAACTTTGGTAACTAATTGAAATTCCCAGTGTAAAAATGCAGCTTCATTGCAAATTTGCCATTGATTATTTTTAGGAGAAAATGAGCATCTCTTAATGTTAAATTCTTGATATTCTCACATCTCATACTCAGGACTAAATTAGTCACATCCTGAGAATCAGATTCTTTCCTTGAAGCATGGTGACCACGCTTTATTAGGGAGAAAAAAGCAGTGACTTTTGAGGATACTGAATAGAGCAAAACTAGTTTTTCTATTGTGTTTCAAATCATTTTGGGGCAGTGGAGAATAAAAGCAGTTATTTAGGTTAGTGAGGATTATGAATTTGATTTATAGAGCTAATTTTCTGGGCAGTATTAACCAAGCCAGAATTGGCAAGGCAAAAGATTTGCTGACTACTGTAAAAGGTTAGTGGAATCTTTGGCAACTCTCTTTGGTAAAAGAAAAAAATTCTTGAATTTCATCTAATAGAAAATAATGAGGTTTGAGATCAAACTGTGTTTCTATGACTGAGCCCCTTAATTTATAAAATTAAATTACATTAAAAATTGAAGTTCAATGAAGCAATGAGGGAAAAAATGCCTAAAATAGAACCTAACATGTAGGAAGTGCTCAATTAAGATTAGTTTCCTAACTGGTAGCCTTTAATGCTAGAATAGACACTGAAAAATTTCTGATCTTTGTTTCCCCTTGAATTGAGATTTTTGAAATGTTATAAGTATCTATTGTTTTTTTTTCACTGAAAATATAAGTGTATTAGAGAAATGGTTATTAATAGATTTTAAATTAAGTATTTTTCCATGGCTATAATTCCTCTTCTTCAGAATGTGCACAATACTTCCTAGGTGAGAGATCATGAATTTTTTTTTAAATCTGTATCTAGACAAAGTCCTATAACTGGTATTAGACCTTAAAGGCTATCCGACTCTCTGAGGTTGGGTGTTGCCTGCGACTCTCTTTAAAAAGATATTGATTTGGGCCTTGCTAATTTGGAATTAAGCTAAAGTTGACTTTTGAAGACAAGGCTTGCTGTACAGATTAATTTGAACTAGATGAAGGAAGAGCAAATATTTAAACCATTTGAGAATCAAAGCACTTAAAAAATGCCACTTGTCTACTTACAGTACTAATGACAGATGGATTTTGAAATAGATCCTCTTATGACTGCCTTTTATTGATAGATGGCTATCATAATTTCATATAACTTGATAATAAAAATATTTTATTTCCATTTTTTCAGTAATTTAGTTCACTTCTTTTCAGTTGCCATGGCTGAGAATTTGTTATTTAGAGCCTTAGATAGCCAAATCTGTATCTGTTTAGATGGGGAAAGAGGGAGTCCAAAGCTGAGAGTCCTGTAATTTGAATAGGTACTTTGGAAAAGCTGGTGTCGGGCTGCTGACCTTAAGCCTAATTATGAGTGCTCCCAACGCTTATTGGTGCTGCTGCTGGGTTTTGTTTGAATTGGACGTGGGGATGCTCCTAGTGCCCCCATGTGGAAAACTGGTGGCACCACACCTTGAAGAACCCCGGTTTGCAGGACTGGAAATTGAAAAAAGGTAGGGATTTAAGGCGTTGCCTAGAGTTTCAGAGGTTAACTCTGTGCTTTGATGGATGGGCTCTGTAAGATCCAGTTCCCTAAGCAAAAGGGAGAGAGGCTGTCTTTTAAGGTGTTAAATAGACTTAAGAGATGGCCAGTCTGTCAGTTGTGAGGATGGGTACGTGCATATTTGTTATATTGTTTTCTGTATATCTATTTACTTAAAAAACTTTATTAAAACATATGTATATTTTAAAAGTGATTAGTCTGTTGTTTGGACTTCTCATGCTATATCCTGGGAGATTTTATGCTAGTTTTATGCAAGTCATTATGAATCCTGATTTTAAACAATAAATTGAGACCCACTTATTTTATCCTGCCTCTTCTTCCAGATTAGGGACGGTAAGGGAACTAAGGATGAGGAGTGGCAGGGAAGGCCCGAAAGACACTTCTTTCTTGTATTACATTTGGTGGTTTACTTGTGGAATTAAAACTGAATTGCTAGATTAAAATTTTCAGCTTTCTTCCAGCCAGTAATTCCAGGTTTTTCAGATTAAACATAGTGAAACATCAAGCAGTGTGTGTATATTTCAAAACAAGATGTAGAAGAACTGTGGTTTGTGGTGCCACATGCTAATGAGGCTTCCCTGAAGCGGGGAGAGCTTTGGCAGGGCTGCAGTAGATGATTGTTGACTAGTGGAAAGGCTGATAATGAGGCATGTGACAAGAGGACTTTTTCCAGCTGAAGACATTGAACATCTTTTGGCTTGAGCAGTTTTACCAGTTTTCACAGTTTAGCAATAGGGAGACTAGGAAACAGAATTAACTGAAGATTTGCATGCAAGATGCTGCATTTTGACAGAAATAAGCGTTATGGTGTGATGAGAATATTTTTAAGGCTGTTGTAGGACTACCGTAGCTATTGTATGTTAATGGTGTAACTTCTCTGTCTTACTTTGTATCATGGTATCTTAGTTTTTGCAAAGAAAATACTTGTGGTATTTTTCTTCAAAAGGACACTGAAGCCATGAAGAGAGCGTTGGCCTCCATAGACTCCAAACTGAACCAGGCTAAAGGTTGGCTCCGTGACCCCAGTGCCTCCCCAGGTAACCCTCTGGTTCTACTTTTCTGATAGATAACAGCAAAAAGCTAAAAACCAGGCAAACAAAAGAAAAAGAAAAAAAAAAGAAAAATCATTTCGTAATCTCATAATCCTGAGATAACTACTGCAACATTTAGGGGCATACTCCGTTCTCTGATAGTTTTGACTAATTGAAGTATTACTGGTCCTTAAAAGGATGAAGGGCATAGACTACCTCTCATCACAGAGGAATAAAGCAAAGTGAACTGGGCATTCTTTGCCAAATTATTGGTTCACCCCTTCCCTGAATCAGAAAGGTAATTATTTTGAATGAAAGCTCTTCTTTTCTAGTTTCCGTTGGGCAGATTTCCATTTACGTCAACAGAGTACTTAATTAAGCAGATGAAATGATGATGCTAACAAGAATTGGGAAGCAAAGTTGACTTGTATAAAGATAAGACCCAAATAGGTTATTGAGCTAGGCATTATGGATTTTCTAATCTAATATTTATTCAGTTTTAGATTAATATTTGAATGAATGTGAAAAGCCTAATGGAGTTTAGAGGCGTTGAGTACTATTGAATTGTTAGAGCCTACTTTCATCATTCACATGCTTACCACAAACTGCTTATTATCTCCAGATGGGTATGGTTCCAAGGATCTTTTTGAGCAGTCTCTGTGGTTAAAACCTCACCCTATGGTTGTAAGGGCAGTGCTTGGCTGTTAGCTATCAGATGTATTGCCTTCTATTCACTTGTCATTTAAAATCATCCATTCCTTCATGAATGAAATGACTTGTAAAGCAACCTTTCTAAATAATTAATGGATCAACAATGTAGATATTGAACAGCTCTCTCTCT
Source organism: Aethalodelphis obliquidens (assembly GCF_003676395.1). Taxonomy (NCBI): domain Eukaryota; kingdom Metazoa; phylum Chordata; class Mammalia; order Artiodactyla; family Delphinidae; genus Aethalodelphis; species Aethalodelphis obliquidens. The sequence goes on along the minus strand of NW_020837981.1, from coordinate 10,965,898 downwards.
CTCTCTCTCTCTCTCTTTTTTTTTTTTGGCTGTGCCACCTGGCTTGAGGAATCTCAGGTCCCCGACCAGGGATCGAACCCAGGCCATGGTAGTAAAAGCCTGGAATCCTAACCACTAGGCCACCAGGGAACTCCCTTGAAAATCTCTTTGTTTTAGGTGATGCTGGTGAACAGGCCATCAGGCAGATCTTAGATGAAGCTGGAAAAGTTGGTGAACTCTGTGCGGGCAAAGAACGCAGGGAGATCCTGGGAACCTGCAAAATGCTAGGGCAGATGACTGATCAAGTGGCTGACCTCCGAGCCAGGTAAAGTTCCTCTGCTCTCACCAGAGCAGTAGTGGTAACAGTTGGGATCTCGCTCCTGATGGAGTGATTCAGAAAGCAAGTTTCTGTGAATTTTACTGAATTCTCTTTGGCTAATAGATAATGTAGATATTATATTCTACTAATTCTTTTGAGATTGGAGTGAATTTTCCTTTTGTTGAACTTTTAAAATATGTAGATGCCTTATCGTAAAGTTGAAATCTGTTTTTTTAGTTTCTAGCCATAGGCTTATGAAAAATAAGGTGCATAGATATCTTTTATGAAGGCTGGATAGAAAAAAAACATAAAGAGTGAAAACGTTGGAATTATTTCACATGTCATTTTAAAAATCAGTTAAATAGATTATCCTCTACGTTGGTCATTTCTAGGCTCTTTTGAGTTTCTATTTCATCATTATTCCTTTGGTTTTATAATTCTTTTACCTCTCTCTTACCCACCTCAAGTCTTGGCTTTTAGGATCCACCCCCATTCCCCCAAATTAAATATGTATAGTTTGCTATTAAGAAAACTCAGTATAATATAGGTTTGTTTGGAACTCATACATATAGTTAATGAAGTTCTAAAAGATTCTCATCTTTATGGAATTTTATAGTACGGACATTGTGAAAAATTGAGGTATGATGACACACTAGTATAAATGAAATTTAATTTTGCTTCAAGATTGTCATGAAACGTCTTGAGATAATTGGAATACAGTATAAGGTCTCCCTACAAACTAAGGCTTCAGGAACACGCCTTGACGTGTTGCACACCATTACACCTAGCCTCAAATGTATTAACATAATGGACTTAAGAATATAGTTTTTTTTTTTTTTTGCAGTACGCGGGCCTCTCACTGTTGCGGCCTCTCCCGCTGCGGAGTACAGGCTCCTGACACGCAGGCCCAGTGGCCATGGCTCATGGGCACAGCCGCTCCGCAGCATGTGGGATCCTCCCAGACCGGGGCACGAACCCATGTCCCCTGCATCGGCAGGTGGACTCCCAACCACTGCGCCACCAGGGAAGCCCAAGAATATAGTTCTTAAAGGAGTGGTTCCTGACCTTTCTTGGACCAAGGTCATTTTTTTTTTTTTTTTTTTTTTTAAATGCAAGCATGTTTATGTTTTGTTTTGTTTTTTGCGGTACGCGGGCCTCTCACCGTTGTGGCCTCTCCCTTTGCGGAGCACAGGCTCCGAACGCGCAGGCTCAGCGGCCATGGCTCACGGGGCCCAGCTGCTCCGCGGCATGTGGGATCTTCCCGGACCGGGGCACGAACCCATGTCCCCTGCATCAGCAGGCGGACTCGCAACCACTGCGCCACCAGGGAAGCCCCAAGGTCATTTTTATAATTTGATGAAAGCCATTAATCTCTACCTAAAAAGTTACATATAAACATGCCCATACAATACTATATGTAATTTCCAGAGGTTCATGGATTCACTGTAGCCCTGGAAGCTCCACGGGCTTCAGGTTAAGAGCCTTTACCTTAAAGGGAAGAAGGAACAGCATAAATAAATGTGATCTCATTGAGTGCAGTGGGCCTTTTCTCTTGCTGTGAAGCAGTCTCCTCTGCCATGAGCATGCCAAGAACTTTACAGAAAGGACAAAAAAGAAGTTCTGTTCCCATTTGGAGAAATGCCAATGCAGTTTGACAAGATTCTTGGCTCTTCTAATTTCTCACTGCTGGCTCTTTTGTCTGCAGCCTTTTCACAGTGTGGTAGACAGTTTTCAGTTGGAATTCTCAAATACACAGTTGTATGTATTTAGAGAAAGATGAATCTGAGCAAGAGAACGAGGTAGTTGCTGTACAGGACCGACCATAAATCTGTAAAGAGAAAAGGTTGGAACAGTGAGGAGCCTCAATGGGCCTGCTTCACACTGGAGTCTGCGATAGCCTTTCACAATGAAAGATTACAAAGCTGTCTCCTTGTTATCCTTTCTTAAATATGCCTAGCTTTCTAACAGCTTAGTGGCTGAAACTCAGTAACAATTTCCTCTTTGGTATTCTTCTATTCAGTCACCTAGAGTTTCTAGGGTTGTAAGTATATATTTTCCCCTCCATGGTACTCAAACTTTTTATTTTGAATGAAAAATTATGCAACCCATAAATATTTTTACTTTTTCACAGTTGGACTCTTACACAAACAACGTTCCTCATAATGAATTAGTAGATTTGAAGGAAAAAAGCAAATTAAAACATAAAAAGTATATTTCCAAAAGTCTTAGACTCCTCTGCCATGTAAAAGGGAGGTGTCAAGTACAAGTAAAAGGTATATATATATACCTGGTAGTAAATATTATTGAGTTCACTACCTCAAATATTGGTATACATGAAAAACATATAAATTTAAAAAGAGGATAGGTAGATGAATGACACATCCATAATATTATTAAGGGAAGCAAAGATGTTTTGTAGTCTATCCTAAAATCAGAAACTCAGGTTATGATGATCAGCCATTCCATTCAACCAAATGATAAAGTTGCCACCCCTATCATTGAGTTTACCAGGCTGGGTGGATTCAAAAATATGAGTATAAAAAGATGGCAAATCTTACTTTGCTATGACCTGGGAAGTCTCTAACAAAGGGAAAACAAATTTCTACTAACTCACATCATTTTTTTGTAGTAGCAGCATACCACTTCTGAGAGAGGAAAATAGTGAAATTAGTTCTTTAGGAACATGATGAGAAATAATGGTTTCTTGTCCTTGTGTGCCCTTTTCCTTCAGTACTATCTGGTTTTGATACTTATAGGTTGCATAGGAGTGGAAGGTAGATATTTAAGATTACCATTAGGTTATGATAATGACAACTCTGTAATAACAATAGTCACATGTGTATTGCTTTATTGCCAAAGTATTTTCAAGTATTTCTTTTTGCTTGATGCCACTCTGTTTGATAAGCAGGGCCAGTATTATTACCTACCTACCCCTCATTTTCTAAGTTAGAAAACTGAAGCCCAAGGAAGTTAAACATTGTACCCAAGGTTCCTCAGGTAGCAGAAGCCAGGATTTGAACAGACATCTACTTGGTCCCAGTGTGGTGTGCTTTCAGTAGCACTATGTGTGCTGCCTCCTGAAACATTTTCAATGTATACTTGCCCATAAATAAGATAATCTAATGGGCTGTTTATTTCTAAAGCATATGTACTATGGTAACAAAACCTTCCATAGCAATAAGATCACAAGCACATTTCCCTCCTGAAGATTAGGTTTGATTATGTAATCACCACCAAGAGGAAAATCAATATCAAAATGTGCAAGTCTGGTCTTTAAAGTGGTTATGCAGTTCCTTGAAGCTACTGTGTATTATTTTTCAGAGCAAAGGAGAAATTAGATGGTTTGGGTGTTTTGCTTTGTCTCTCTCTGTGTTTCCTTGTGTTATCGCAGATTTAGTAGAAAAGGAAAAGGACAAACATGTTAGTAAAAGAACATATGCTGTGCTTTTAGTAATATTTTGCCATTAAGAATTTGAGAGAGTACAACAGCAGCATCTATCTGTTTGAGCAGAGGACAAGGAGCCTCACCGGTGGCCATGCAGAAAGCCCAGCAGGTGTCTCAGGGTCTGGATGTGCTCACAGCAAAAGTGGAAAATGCAGCCCGCAAGCTGGAAGCCATGACCAACTCAAAGCAGAGCATTGCGAAGAAGATTGATGCTGCTCAGGTAGCGATGATGATTTTTAGCAAGGGTGGGAAATAAAGGAGAAAGAGAAGTGTTCCATAAATATACTGTATCCCTCTCCCCCTAACTTTCTATGGGTGGATAATGGGTGTTTCTAAGTGATGACTGATACACACTAGTTGCCAATGTTAACACGTCCCCTACCACCACAGGCTTAAGGCTAATGTTTATCCATATTTTGAAATAACGATCTTAATTTTGAATTCTTCAGTTAGTTAAAAGTAAGCATTCTGAGTACCATTCCCCTAGCTCCTGATGGAGATTACAGTATGTTAAACCTGTTATTCATCTCAGAATTCACAACTGTGTTTGGTCATAGCAATGTAAAAGGGTTAAAGCTTTCTGATATTACTCTACTATAAAATGATTTTCAAGCATTTCATGAAGAAACATAAATGTTTAAGAAACTGAAGAATTAATAAGGTGTGATTAATTCAAAGCTAAAGCTCATGAAGATATTTTATCCTAATGAGAAAGAAAAAAATCATTTTTAAAAAGATGAAGGGGGACTTCCCTGGAGGTCCAGTGGTTAAGACTCCGAGCTTCCACTGCAGGGGGCATGGATTCGATCCCTGGTCTGGGAACTAGGATCCTGCATGCCGCACATGCAAATATTAATATCTCTATAAATAAATAGCTGAAGGATTGATTTGGTTTTGCCTGAGTAAGAACTGATGTAAAATAATAAGGATCAGCATTATAAAAACAATTGCTGGTATGCCTTATGGTTACTTTTTTTTTTTTTTTTTTTTTTGTGGTACGCGGGCCTCTCACTGTTGTGGCCTCTCCCGTTGCGGAGCACAGGCTCCGGATGTGCAGGCTCAGCGGCCATGGCTCACGGGCCTAGCCGTTCCGTGGCATGTAGGATCCTCCCGGACCAGGGCACGAACCCGTGTCCCCTGCATTGGCAGGCAGACTCTCAACCACTGCCCCACCAGGGAAGCCCTTATGATTACTTTGGAAATATTTCTGATGGCCTTGTTAAGTTTAGTAAAATTGGTTCATGAGTAGATCACAGTGTGCTTCTTTTCTATTTCTGTGTGTGTAGAATTGGCTTGCAGATCCAAATGGTGGACCAGAAGGAGAAGAACAGATTCGAGGGGCTTTGGCTGAAGCTCGGAAAATAGCAGAATTGTGTGATGATCCTAAAGAGAGAGATGACATTCTACGTTCTCTTGGAGAAATATCTGCTCTGACTTCTAAACTAGCAGATCTACGAAGACAGTATGTATTTAATCAATTAAATTGTCCTTTAATCTCTCTCTTTTTCTCCCTAAGCACATATATAGTTGAAATTTATAGGTTAAATGCACATATGATACTCTTCCATTGTCTTCTTATTGATTCTTTGTGACGTGGTGAGGGCAGATATTTTTAAATTAATAATTTTAGGATACTAAGAACTATTTTTTAAAAAAATATTTTTAAGAGATCTATTTTTAAAATTAATTAATTAATTAATTTGGCTGTGCCGGGTCTTCATTGCGGCATGCGGGATCTTTAGCTGCAGCATGTGAACTCTTAGTTGCGGCATGAAGGATCTAGTTCCTTGACCAGGGATTGAACCCAGACCCCCTGCATTGGGAGCACAGAGTCTTAGCCACTGGACCACCAGGGAAATCCCTGAGATCCATTTTTTAAAATTTCTAAGCTAGGACATACTACTACACCTTGTTTGTGACTTGTCTGTTTCCCAGGCATATGAGGAAAATAACTTTTGTGGCTAGCTATGAAAAGCTTTGTGTGTGTGTGTGTGTGTGTGTGTGTGTGTGTGTGTGTGTGTGTTGGGGTGGGATGGGGAGGCATAAGAAGATAGTTTCTTCCTTGACCAGCAGTGTTACTTCTTATGTAGCAATTATAAAAGATCCTTAAATATAACATCCTCACTGCAGGTTCTTCTCTTAAGGGGATTTTTTTTTTTTTTTTAAATCGGTGAGACAGATAAGGCTTTCATAGCATCTACTTTGATTGTATAGAAAAGAAGTGTCACTTTCTCCTTTTGAAAGATATTTTTATGTCTTAAAAAAAAAACAACTGCATCATATGCTAAAAAGAACATTAAAAAAGTGTACAATGGCAAAAGTAAGAGTTGCTTCTCTCCCACCTCAGTCCTCCAGTCACTTCTCCAGGAATAACCATAGTCAAGTATCTTGTGAGATTCGACTTTTCATTTAACTTGTGTATTTCACTCCCTATTCTTCCACAGGAGAGTGCCTAACCTTTTTCCACAGAGGTACTTTAGAGTCCTTTCAAATCTTATATTGGGTAAGAGACCAACGTTAGCTAAGAAAGCAGACTTCTGCCTCAGACCTTGAAATAGGAATGAGTGGGAGCAGGGTGGGTATACTTTAGGCAGGAGGTTGTGGTGATAGAGAGCAGCTTAAGTAATAGCTCAAGTTTGATTCTATATCAAGCTCAATCATTTGGGGGGTCACTATTTTATACCCCAAATATAAAATTATGTAGGTGGGAAAATGTATAATTGGACAATTGTAAAGTAATATATGTCTACAAATTTTGGTCTCTGTTCATTAATATTGGCTAATTAATATAGTCTTTACATTTTTACTAGATTTAAAAATACTCAGAGGAGGAAACTATGTTCTCAGGATCCTAACACAGGTCCATATACATAGCAGGCACTCATTAATGTTTCTTAATGATGAAGAGAGAATTAATGATAATAGTGATAACAGCAGACCAAGTTTGGTCACATGCCATCATTACTTATTCCTATTATCTATCTATCAATCAATCAATCTATCTATCTATCCATCTATCTATCTGTCTATCTAAAACTTCCAGGCAGCAGGAGTAGCTATGATCAGAACCATAGTAATTATCTTCTTTGTCCAGCTTTATAATGGAGAAAGTATGAAAGTTTAGAATCATAAAGGAACTTTTAAGATAGTATCTAAATTAGTCATTCTGTCAGGTAGACTAAGATTTGCATTTTTATCGGTGAGCCAGATGTGATTATCCTGAAGTTTACTTTTCTATGACCTAGTGGACTTGAGATATAAAATGAGTCAGATTTGAGATGGCAGGCTCAGGGGCCACCTAACCTAGTGATGACTGATCGAGCTCAGCTTACCAAATGGTTGAGCTTGGTTGAGCCAGACTGACCAAACTCATATTTAACTACAACATATTTAACTGTCTTAACGAGGCAAAACAATCAGAATTTATATTATTAATTTCTTATTTAAGGGTCAAATAGATAAATCCCTCTCCTTTCAAACCAAGTTAATAATAATCATTAGCAGTTTGTCATCTCATTAGCATTTGTATTAGCAATTAAGTCATCTCAATGTAAAGAGTGTCTTTGTGTGACAGGATGGCTATTTTTTTTCTGCAGGGGAAAAGGAGATTCCCCAGAGGCCCGAGCATTGGCCAAACAGGTGGCCACGGCCCTACAGAACTTGCAGACCAAAACCAACAAGGCAGTGGCCAACAGCAGACCTGCCAAAGCAGCTGTCCACCTTGAGGGCAAGATTGAGCAGGCACAGCGGTGGATTGATAATCCCACAGTGGATGACCGGGGAGTTGGTAAGATCATCACTGCACTTATTAATCCTCATTAAACTTATTACAGTGAAGATAAGCAAGTTGTTGATAGAGATCCTGTATCATCTGTAATTAGGTACAGAAGGGGTTCTTTAGCCACTGGTGAGTAAGTCATTCCACAGTGTGACTCCATCTCCAAATGTAGCCAATAAATTTCCTGTGATTTAATCAAGAAGTATTAATAAATAAATGATTTTGCTGCAGGCAAATAGAAAATTCCTCAGGTTGCAGCTGAAACTTTGAGCTAATTATTTCCAGTCTATGTATACTTTCATTCTGTTGTATTTCTGTTATTACAGTCCTTAGTTAAGTTCACAGTTAAATATAATTTTTGAAAATAAGTAAAAGACACTTAACTACCAAGGTTGTTTTCAGTTGTGAGGGCTCCTGTATCACACAATCACCTGTAGAGTTGCTAACCTAAAATTTTGATTTTTGAGAGAGTTTAGGAATGGATCTATAAGAATTTAGGTTGTATTATGATAGCAAGCTGAAAGATCTATTTATTTCATTTGCTGTGTTCATTGGAAAAAGATAAAATTTTTAATTGGTGATTCCCAGTGTGGGGGAATCAGGCAGACATATAGTTTACTGGTGGAGGAATAAATTGGTACAAATTTTCTGAGTGGCAATTTGGAATTATATGTCAAGAGCTTTAAAAAAGTTCATACCCATTGACTCAGCTATTTGACTTACAGGAATTTATTCTAAAAATAATTAGAGATGTTTCTAAGGAGTTACATATGAGAATATGTAAATAGTGTAAATATTTAATAATATTAACAGTTATGGTTCATATGATAAAATGTTGCATAGAGTTAGATCATGATTTTTGAATAATATTTTTTTTTTTGAATAATATTTAATGATGTAGAAAAATGCTCACGTTAAATAAAAAGAAGCAAGGAGTAAAAGTTAATGTATAGTATGATCCCGGTTTTATAAAAGAGAAATGTATGTATGTATAGGAGCATGCAATGCATTCAAAAAGACTGGAAGGAAATGGTCAAATATATCAGTCTCCAAGTGATGGGATTATGGGTAGTTTATATTTTTTTACGTTTTTTATATTTCCCCAGTTTTTTGTCTTGATAGGGGAAAAAACCCCACTAACCCCACTAAATGTATTATTAAGAAAAGAAATCCTTACTAGAATGGCACAGTGGTTGGCTTCTCCTGGTCTATGTGAGTTTCAGTGTTTTCCTCTTGGTGCAGGTCAGGCTGCCATCCGAGGGCTTGTGGCCGAAGGTCATCGTCTGGCAAATGTCATGATGGGGCCTTATCGCCAAGATCTTCTTGCAAAGTGTGACCGAGTGGACCAGCTGACGGCCCAGCTGGCTGACCTGGCTGCCAGAGGGGAAGGGGAGAGTCCTCAGGCGAGAGCCCTTGCATCTCAGCTCCAAGATTCTTTAAAGGTAGAACTTGGGAGCACATATCATTACATTTCTTTCTTTCTTTTTTTTAGAAATAAATTTATTTATTTAATTTTTGGCTGCGTTGGGTCTTTGTTGTTGTGCACGGGCTTTCTCGAGTTGTGGTGAGCGGGGGCTGCTCTTCATTGCAGTGTGCGGGCTTCTCATTGCGGTAGCTTCTCTTGTTGCGGAGCTTGGGCTCTAGGTGCACGGGCTTCAGTAGTTGTGGTGCACAGGCTTTAGTAGTTGTGGCACGCGAGCTCAGTAGTTGTGGCTCGCGGGCTCTAGAGCTCAGGCTCAGTAGTTGTGGCGCATGGGCTTAGTTGCTCCGCAGCATGTGGGTTCTTCCTGGACCAGGGCTCAAACCCATGTCCGCTGCATTGACAGGCAGATTCTTTTTTTTTTTTTTTTAAGACTAATGGGGAAAACTCCCCATTGCCTATTTTTTTATTTTTATTTATTTATTTTTGGCTGCATTGTGTCTTCATTGTTGCACGCAGGCTTTCTCTAGTTGCATCGAGTGGGGGCTACTCTTCGTTGCGGTGCGCGGGCTTCTCATTGTGGTGGCTTCTCTTGTTGTGGAGCACAGGCTCTAGAGCACAGGCTCAGTAGTTGTGGCGCACGGGCTTAGCTGCTCTGCAGCATGTGGGATCTTCCCAGACCAGGGCTCGAACCCATGTCCCCTGCGTTGGCAGGCGGATTCTTAACCACTGCGCCACCAAGGAAGTCCCGACAGGCGGATTCTTAACCACTGCGCCACCAGGGAAGTCCCTCATTACATTTCTTATGCTTACTATTATTCAAAAATTAGGAGGGAGAGTTTTTAAAAAATATAATTTCTTGAGTCTAGGGAAAGTGAAAAAGGTGTGATCAAGAATATAAGGAGGGGCTTCCCTGGTGGCGCAGTGGTTAAGAAACCGCCTGCCAATGCAGGGGACACGGGTTTGAGCCCTGGTCCAGGAAGATCCCACATGCTGCAGAGCAACTAAGCCCGCACTCCATAACTACTGAGCCTGTGCTCTAGAGCCTGTGAGCCGCAACTACTGAGCCCGCGTGCCACTACTGAAGCCCACACGCCTAGAGCCCAAGCTCTGCAAGAAAAGAAGCCACTGCAACGAGAAGCCTGCACACCGCAATGAAGAGTAGCCCCTGCTCGCCACGACTAGAGAAAGCCTGTGCACAGCAATGAAGACCCAATGCAGCCAAAAGTTAAATAAATAAATAAAATTTTTAAAAAAATAATATAAGGAAATCCAGAGCTTATTAAGGAAAAGCTTACTAGTGTGTGATAGCAATTAAAATTGTGTTTCTCAAGCTTCACTCAATCAAGGGCTCTTTCATATTTGCTCTACCATGTATCACCTATACTTTTTAATTTAGTCAGTATTTTTCTTAAAATGGACTCCTTTTTTAAACTTTATTTAAAAGAAAAGTTTATAAAAATCCTGAAATCAGGAGTTTGAGTTAGTTATATTTTTTCTAATATTCTATAAAAGAAACACACAATTATTAAAATAAAAACATTTGTCTGTGTAACACCTATATTCATTTCAGATACCACCAGCCAGTGCATGCTACCCACCTTGAGAAACAGTGGGGGTGATTGATCCTTCTTCGAGTATTAATCTAGAATAAAACTTAGATTGGACAAAGTGTGATAATTATGAAAAGGAGTTTTTTCATGACTTCTGAGAATCTTCTGCTTTTGACCCATGTTAAAATAAAAAATGGATTCATATATTGGTTATCAAGTTTTTCTAGAAACTTATTTGAAATATCCAGAAAAATTCCATTATTGATTTCTTTCATCTAAATATAAGAAGTTGCTTAGAAATTTGGCACTGCATCCACCAAACAGTCCTTACAGTTACTGTAATTATGTCAGGCCCCTCCAGCACTGGGATTGTTGAGGAGCTCTGTCTCATCTCATGGTCTTCTTTGGGCTCAACCCCATGATTCTTAGTATTATTCTTAGGGGCCATCAAGAAAGGAAGTAAGATTTCTTGTTTGGGTGGAACAGTCTAGGGAAATGTGGGTCATGTGGGCAGGATTCACTTCTTACACCTGTTTCATGCTAGCTCAGTGCTTTGTACACAGTTGATACTCATAGCTGATAAAGTTGAATGAAACACCAAATGAATGAATGTGTCAGTGAAGGAAGGACAATGGCAGATGTGCTTTTTGGATATTTCTGGAAATTTTAATTTTTAAACAATGTTTTTAAGGATCTGAAAGCCCGGATGCAGGAGGCCATGACTCAGGAGGTGTCAGATGTTTTCAGTGATACTACAACTCCCATCAAGCTGTTGGCAGTGGCAGCCACTGCCCCTCCTGATGCACCCAATAGGGAAGAGGTGGGTATCTGAGGTCTTCCATTTCTTCTGTTGGCCAGCCATGTGTATATGTATATGTATGTGTATGTGTATATGTATATGTATATGTATGTGTATGTGTGTGTGTGTAAAGGTAAAATGTGACTGCAGTGTATGTCAGGAGTGGTTGGGAAATTGTGGATGAAGGGTGGAAAGGTAGAAGAGGGAAGAAAGGCCTTGCCACTTCTTCTTTCAGTCACCAGGTATGTTGCTTAGGAATGTCTTTAGGACATGTCTTCACTTGCAAGCAGTAGAAGACCTGACTGTCAGAGATGAAAACAAGTGGGTTTTATTTTCATCACATAACAAGAAACATGGAGCTAGGTAGCCTTGGCATTGGTTCAGCAGCTTGATGCCATGAAAGCTGGTATCTCTCTGATTTTCTTGATCTTTTCCTCATGATGTGAGATGCTGATGCAGCCCTAGGCATTATGTTCAAGGCAGTAAGAAATGAGCAGTGGGGGCATTCCAGTCACAACTAGAATAACTGTCCCTCTAGTTATAACCTTCCTTTTAGTGTCCCCTTAGGACACTTTATTCTCCAGACAGAAGTCAGGGCAATTCTTTTAAATCATTTGATGTCATTCTTTTACTCAAACCCTTCAGATTACTCCTCCCTGTCCCAGAGTGAAGCCAGAGTCCTTACAATGAACAGTAAGGCCAGTGATGTGCTGGTAGACACAGGAAAAAACAAAACAAAACAAAAACAAAAACAAGAAGGCCCTGATTTGTAATGTTTGTTAATTTCCATGATGTAAATATTCCCATGATGGCTGTTTCAATGTGAAGTCACTGTAAGCAGAGTCGGGAAGAGATGGGCACATTTGGCTCTTATGAGCTTGTGTGAGTTGATACCAGCAGCTTCGTCACACCACTGCATCTGGTCCGCCATCTACTTGTCTGACCTTGTGTGGTGCCTCTCTTCCCCCTCATGCTCCTGTCTCTGCATTGATCTTCTTGCGTTGTATTCCCAATATTCCTTGTTTATGTTTGTATGTTCTAACCTTGGGGCCCTTGCTGTTGTTCTCTCTGGTCCTCCCACAGATAACTGCAGGTATTGTTCGCTCACTTTCCTCAGCTCTCTACTGAAATGTCACTTTGGGGTCACCACCTAAGATCGCAACCCCACCCCAAGCCCATCCCAAGAAATTCCCTAATCTCCATATCCTACATTTCTCCTTCGTGTTTATCAACACTTACATATTTACCTCGTTTTCCTCTCGTTAGCATGAAAGCTCCATGTGGGCAGGGATTTTGTTTTGTCATTACTTTATTCCCATTTCTTAGAACAATGTCTGACACATCCTTGGTGCTGAATAAATGAAAGTAAACGCTCACCCAGAAATCCTCCAGGAGACTTTTGTGTATGTCTCATTGGCTAGAATGCTGTCACATGGCTACCTCACTGCAAAGGAATCTAGGAAAGCAAGTATTTGGTTTTCCATCCTCTATAGTATTGGTAGTGAAGGAGAAAGGGTTGGGTCAGGCACCCAAGACAATGTAGAACTGGTGAGCAGACGTTTATGTTATTCTTATTTGCTAATGACCCCCATTTTCTTTCTCTAGCCTAGGTTGCTGGTCAGTTCAGCTCATGGTCCCCTTAGGCTGGGGTGATGTGCTGTGTTTTCATTCCGGACATCTGAATGTCTGATGAGCAGACAAAACTGTCTGCTGGTAATCTCTACCTAGATGCTGAATGGGTACCTCAGCATGTGTTGTCCTCCTGTTTTCTTCCAGCTGGAAATTTGTGAGTCGCCACTGACTCTTCCCTTCATCTTCCCACATCTATAAAGTAAGACAAGCTAATTTGATCTCACAAATACATCTTGAATTCTCTCTAATTTTTATTCATGTTGCCACGGCTCTAGTTCTGATCCTTGTTCCCTGCTGCCTTTATAACTACACAGCTGAGACTGGTCTTTGAATCCATCACTAGGGCACGAATAAAATAAAAATACAGATCTGACCCTGATATTTTCCTGCTTAACCTTTCAGTGGCCCTTCCTTTTCACATAGGAGAAAGCCAGAGCTCTGTGATCTGGCTTCTAATACTCCCTCTACCCCTGTTTCCCACAAACCCCACCTCTCAGTTCATGCCCCAGCAATACCTCATTGCTTATAGTTTCCTGCGTACTCTGTCCTTTCTGTTCTCCATGTCTTTGTTCTTTCTGTCTCTCTACCTAATTATTGTCCCCTTATCTCTTTTGGCTAATTTCTGTTTATCCTTTATTCTAGTATCCTTCACTTCCTGGATAGTCTAAGTGCCTTACTTTTTCCTCCCTAATATCAATGCTTAGTTTTATTATTGCACATAGCACACAACTATTGTAGGTATCTGTTTATGGGCCTTTTTAACCCTGCTAGGATGTGAGATCCTTGAGATGCAGAAATTATGTCTTATTCATCTTTGTATCTTCAGCACCTGTTCCAGGGCCTGGCACATAGTAGGTGCTCAGTACAGTTTGGTTGAGTGACAAGAAAAGCAAGCTAAGCAGTTGGGTAAATCAGAGGGAGCAGCAGACATAGACTGGGGTTGAGATGGTGAACCAAAGTTGGCAAAGCCTTATAGATTCAGAGTGGGAGACCAGCCAAGGAGAGAAACAAGGACTGAGGCCAGGAGAAGAGGACCAGGGGGCTAGAGATTTAGGAAGAGATCCTGAGCATTAAATGGCAAGAACCCAGCTGGCTGAATCCAAACAAGAGGTCAGAATGGGGAAGAGACTTGCGTGCATAAACATAGAACCCTGGCAATGAGACTGGAGCCTGCTGTTGGACCAGGAGACCTTCAGAGATTGTCTGCTGGGAGCCAGAACTTGTCTCCAAGTAGGGGCAGGTAGACCTCCAGGAGGAGGCAAAGAAGAGGGTAGATTCTGCCAGGCAGTTCCTAATGTGCTCTGTGTATAATATAAAGCTCACCCAGGGCTGTTGGATATACCTTGCCTCAAGCATCAATTCTAATAATGTGATCCAAACAAATGACAGAAGAACTTTCGTGTCTAAGTTAAATTGTCCCCTTCGTGGTATGTGACCTTGCATAATATCCATGTCGAAGAAGAAGTTAACTTTTTAACAATATGTGAACTGAATGAACAATTCAGTAGATGGTTTTGCATTTGGGGTGATGGAAGTCAGCCATCCTTACCCTTGTGTCAGGCGTGGGTGTGAGCACCAGCTATCATTTTTCCCATGGAGGTCAGGGGCAGAGCTTTTACAAAATTAATGGTAATGGGATATGTGAGGGAAGCTGCCCTGAGGAGGCTGGAGCTCTGGTTAGGACTCTGGATATTCTTGGCCTTTAATGCATCCAGCCACCTGCACTGGAACCTGGAGTAGGTTTTTCTATACTCTTCAAACTAGGGGATAAGCCTTTTGTGAACAGGGATTATTTAAGTCTTTGGATTCTGTGAACTCCTTATTGCAGACTGCACAGCACTGTACGTCCTGTTTGCACCTGGTAAGCATTGACTGCGCTGAAATTCAACGGTGTGTGTGCACTTGCCTGGATGCATGTGATGCTTATGGCCAAACCTCTGAGGAGATACGGCAAGGCCAAGACTCAATGTGACTGTTGTCTTATTAACTTGTAAAGTCTTTGCTGAAGCAGTTGCTGCCTCTGCTTAAAGAGAGACTTTTTCTTAGGCTGCCTGACCCATTTTATTGCAATAAATTTTCTTAATGTCTTTGTTTGTTCCTCAAGGTATTTGATGAGAGGGCAGCTAACTTTGAAAACCATTCAGGAAGGCTTGGAGCCACGGCAGAGAAGGCGGCTGCTGTTGGAACTGCTAATAAATCAACGGTGGAAGGCATTCAGGCCTCAGTGAAGACAGCCCGAGAACTCACACCCCAGGTGGGTTTCACTCCCCCTTCATCATGTCAGTACACACCATATTGAGTAAAGAAGGTTAGTTACAGAACAGTTTCTATACATTTTTGAACACTTACTATAAAATATCATGAAAGAATCCACACATACCCTTAATGTCTAAATCATTTTTATATTGTTTGAATTTTTTTACAGTGATCATGATTAGTTTTGAAAGTAGAAAAAACTAGTAAAGCACCCCCCTCCCATGCATAATTAGGGAAAAATTCAATAATCTTGGGAGGTTAGTTTATTTTGATTTTAGAGCTTATGCCTTTCCCCACATCTCTTTGATGGTATTTTAAAAATTTTAGATGTGGCCATAATTTTTCTTTTTTATTTAATTATATAACCAAGATGTAGCTAATGTACTGTAAACAGAATATTGGAAGAGTGGGAACAAAAGAAAACAACTTGGACAGGAATTAAAGTTCTAGTACATGATAGATGTTCTTAAAAGATCTCTTCAACATGGTTTAGTGTGATGTTTGTGCAGTTTTTTTCTTCCAATAAAATTACAGAAAATTCATTATCTTTTCATTCATTTATTCAGCAGATATTTCTTGAGTGCCTGTGGTACATTAGGAACTGTCTGGGCTCTAGAAATCTATGATACTAGATTTGGTGGGGAGCTTGTAGGCAGAGACAGGGGAAATAAGCTTGTCTCTTAATTGTTCAACTTTTGCCAGTGTGGCATGTTAACAAGTTAGATTCTCTTGAAAAATCATACTTGTCTAGCTTTTTAAAAAAAATGTCCATAAAATATGAACATGTCTAACTTTCCTTAAAAATTTCCATAAAACATAGAACATAAAACATAGGATTTCTCTATAAAACTGAGATTTCTGAAAAAACAGGAACAGAGCACTAGGCTTAAGGCACTAACTATGGAAAGAGCAAGGACTTTGGAGACAGATCTGGATTCGAATCCTCTGTCACTTTGAGTTTCCTTGTGTAAAATGGAGATAATTCCTTCCTAGTGGATTGTTCTGAGGATTAAGAAGATGCTTGTGCAGCCTATAACTTATCAAATACTCAGTAAATGTTAGTTCCTTCCCCAAGTGCTGCAACTGACTAGCTGGGAGCTCTTGAGCAAGTCACTTAAATTTTCTGCGTCTTGGTTTTTGCAGCTGTGAAGTGGAGAGATTACTGTCCTTTCACTCTCACAGGCTTGTTGTGAGGATTTAGTAAGACAGTGGATGTGAAAGCACTTTGTTAACTGTAGACAGTTATTATTATTTAAAGGAACATTTATTTATTTATTTATTTATTGGCTGCATTGGGTCTTCGTTGCTGCGCGCGGGCTTTCTCTAGTTGTGGTGAGTGGGGGCTACTCTTCGTTGCGGTGCATGGGCTTCTTGTTGTGGTGGCTTCTCTTGTTGCGGAGCATGGGCTCTAGGCGTGCGGGTTTCAGTAGTTGTGGCACGTGGGCTCAGTAGTTGTGGCACGTGGGCTCAGTAGTTGTGGCTCGCGGGCTCTAGAGGGCAGGCTCTGTAGTTGTGGCCATGGGCTTAGTTGCCCTGCGGCATGTAGGATCTTCCCAGACCTGAGATCAAACCCGTGTCCCCTGCATTGGCAGGTGGATTCTTAACCACTGCGCCACCAGGAAAGTCCGACAGTTATTTTTAATAAATATTTATAAATCTGTTTTAAGTAATCTTTAGTATCATTCTTAATGGTGCTTTTTAAGATGAGGCTTAAGTATCTGTCCGTTTTGTATATGTTCAGAAGTATCAAGCAAACACCCGTTTACTTTGTCACTTTATTACCTTCTTAAAATCAGGCTGTAACTGTAAAATCTTTTGTGAGGGCCCATTCTGGGGAGCTGTTTATGAGACCAAAACTAAAGTGCTTGGTCTGAAAAGAGACTCACCGATTTTTGGCCTTATAGTGCCACCTGTAGGTAAAGAGGGGGAAGCTTTGCTGAAGGTTTATATTTGAGTGGTGTTTAAAGGTTGTTTTGTCATTGCCAGGTCGTCTCAGCGGCTCGCATCTTACTTAGGAATCCCGGAAATCAAGCTGCTTATGAACATTTTGAGACCATGAAGAACCAGTGGATCGATAATGTTGAAAAAATGACAGGTAGAGTTGTGTGCAAAATTCTTCCTGTCTGATCCATGAGACTGAGAAACTCAAACAGGACCAGTTATGTTACTCAGCTGTAATTGGATAAAGGGACCGTCATGTGCTCGACAGTGTACTTGGCCCTGATTAAGGCCGCTGAGCAGCAGCGGCTTCTCATTCAAGCCTTGCAACTTTGTCCGAAGAGAGACTCTTTGAGTCTCTTTGATTTTAATGTGGCCCTCCCGGTGTGATGTTTATTGTTACAGCTCCTATCTTCTCTGAATAGTGTCTTTTCTCTGTCTGAGCCAGAGTTTGGTTTCAGAGGCTGAGAGGCGGTGTTTGTGGATACAGTAAGTGTCCCTGTCATTTTCAGCAGGTTCACATTTCAAGGAACCACAATAGCTACCATTTAATACAACTTGTCTCAGAGTTTCCTCCAACTTATCAACTACGTAGTTTTTTTTTTAAAAAAAGGAGAAACCAACAACTGACAAACCTGTGTCTGTGCGATAGAGGTGGCACCTCTGAATCTTCTTCATTCTCTTTGGAGGGAGGGATGGGAGAGGAAGAGATGAGGAATGTAGGCTCTTCGGCTTCCCTGCAGAACCTGCTGGGACAGGGGTCCATAGCAGCCAGAGATGAAAGTGGAGCTCTTGAGGTGTCTGAAGAGAGGTAACAGAAACAAGAAACAGGCTGTTAGGGTTATTGGAATCCTCTGCGTGGCTCATCTTGGGCACTGCAAGCTGCCAATAAGCAACAGATGGCTGGGGAGTGAGACGGGAAGGGAGAAAATACTGTTAACAGATAATGTGGTGCTGATGCGGTGAAGGTTTCAGACGCAATCCTTGTTTCCTCCTGATGTCAAAGCGTTTCTGGTTGTCTGTGGTAGATACAAGAAGGCTGGTGACCACGGTTGGTATAAATGCTGTGAGTCTGTATGGCCTCCTGGGCTACATTCTCACTTTTTTTTTTTTACAATGGTGATCACCTGGAAGCTTTTGATTGTGTAAGAAGGGTTTTGAGCTGAAGGTGAGAATTATGGGTGTTGTACTTTCACGTGAGAAATTTGAGTGGACAACAGGGTTTTGGAGTCTCTGTTCTTCTAAAATAGAAACTAAATTCCATTTCTGTTCTCCGGACAGGGCTGGTGGACGAAGCCATTGACACCAAATCTCTGTTGGATGCTTCCGAAGAAGCAATTAAAAAAGACCTGGACAAGTGTAAAGTCGCCATGGCCAATATTCAGCCTCAGATGTTGGTCGCTGGGGCAACCAGCATTGCTCGTCGGGCCAACCGGATCCTGCTGGTTGCTAAGAGGGAGGTGGAGAACTCTGAGGATCCCAAGTTCCGAGAGGCCGTGAAAGCCGCCTCTGATGAATTGAGCAAAACCATCTCCCCAATGGTGGTGGATGCAAAGGCTGTGGCAGGAAACATTTCTGACCCTGGTAAGCAATGCATGGTGTGGTTCACCTCAGCTGAGAGGTTAATTCAGGAAGCTGACAGGGTGGGGAGAGAAGATGCACCCCACAACCATGACACAACCTGGGAGCAAAAACTACAGATACTTAGTTTGAGGATAGTATATTAAGCTTTCTCTGTTCAAAATATGTTGGACAGAATATTTTCTGCAATATTGGCAGGGTTATTGTAAGTTAGTTTCTCTGGACCAACTTCCCTGTGCTTTTTTTTTTTAATTTTATTTTTTATTTGTTTCTGGCTGCGTTGGGTCTTCCTTGCTGTGTGTGGGCTTTCTCTAGTTGCGGCGACCGGGGGCTACTCTTCATCGCGGTATGTGGGCTTCACATTGCTGTGGCTTCTGTTGTTGTGGAGTATGGGCTCTAGGCACGCGGGCTTCACTAGTTGTGGCTCGCGGGCTCAGTAGTTGTGGCTTGTGGGCTCTAGAGCGCAGGCTCAGTAGTTGTGGTGCACGGGCTTAGTTGCTCCGTGACATGTGGGATCTTCCCGGACCAGGGATTGAACCTGTGTCCGCAGGCAGATTCTTAACCACTGCACCACCAGGGAAGTCTCTCTGTGCTTTCTTAATGTCTGATTAAATAACTCCTGGTCCTGTTTAGTCATTATTTTGGAAATTTCTCAAAAGATGCATAATAACCAATTTATCAACCATTTATGTAACTGGCATACCTTCTGCTTTTCTTAAAATGCTTTTTCTCTGGACAACATTCATTATTTCTGTCAAATCTGGAAAGCCTAAGTTAACCTGTGGGTCTCCTAGGTCTTGATCTTGATCCTACACCAAAGAGTTTGTGTTTTCTTTAGCTGAATTTTGATCATATTTTCATTACTGCTAAAGATATAACCACTCCTTTTTGGTTGGAAACATCTGAATTCCTTCCTCCTGTGAGCCTCTAGTGTTTCTAGCCTCTTCTATGAGTAGAATCCACTCAGTGTGAGAGAATGGGAAGGAGGGGCTGCCCTGTTCGTCCCTAGCCCAGGTAAAATCTTTCTGGTTTTCTCAACCCACCATCACTGAAGATGTGCTCAGTTTCCTAATTGGAGTTTCTAATAGTTTGAGTAGATTCCTTTAATTCTGGGTGACTGGACACAGTAGCAGCAGCTCAATGTAGGGGTTAATATGCTGAATGCCAAGTGGAGCAAAGGAGTAGGGAGAAAGGTGAGAAGTACTCCAGGGAATGTGTGCCCCATCTGAAACTTGACATCTCCCCTGTTCTGAGTGGGGCAGGCTTATCTCTCGACTGCTTTATCATGAGAGGTGATGAGCACCACCTGAGCCCAAAGTGTTCCTGGCCCGGCAATGTGCTGAGTACTTGTTAGCTGTACAGGCAAGAAGGCGCCCTGAGCACTACAGGGATCAGCTGGTTTGTGCCACTTTTGACTCTTTGCAGGCCTCAGGGCATCTGCCTGGCTCTTACCTCCCTTCCCCTTCAGTCACTGCCTGTGCTGCTTACTGGCAGCTTCATATCCAGCTTTTGTTACTGGAAACCAGTTCTTCTGCTGGACAGACAGTGCTCCAGGGCACTGACCTACCCAACTGAAAGTGAGGGTGTCTGTGTTTAGGCCTGCAAAAGAGCTTCCTGGACTCGGGATACCGGATCCTGGGAGCAGTGGCCAAGGTCAGAGAAGCCTTCCAACCTCAGGAGCCTGACTTCCCGCCTCCTCCGCCAGACCTTGAACAGCTCCGAGTAAGTAGATTCAGAGAGTTTGGGAGAATTGAGCAGCAGGGTGTCGGGACTGTAGCAAGAGAGAGGTAGGCTGTTCTGGAGCCTCGGTCACTAGGTAGCTTTGTTTAACTTTTACTTGAAGCTCAGTCAGAGGCACAACTCGACTTTCATTCTTGAATCTGGCGGGGTATTAACCGAGTGCTTATGCATGGCGTGTGCTGGGTAAGTGGGGGTCTTTGGTGTTGGCCTGCTCTAATGGGAAGTGACTGGAGCAGAGGAGCTGGCTGTGGTAAGTGTGGATGTGATGAGTGATGAGTTATTTAGTGGGGCAAGTTAGTGAGGAGTGGGAAAATAATCTGCACAGTTTGTGGTGAGAATTTATGTGTTCCCAGTTGATGATGACAAACCTGAGGTGGTTAGACTCTTGTGTACATTCTTCTTTCCTTCATTTGACTTTTTTTAGTAGCAAAAGTAATAAAATCCTTTTTTTTAAAAAAAGTTAATTTTTCCCTAACTATAATTTTAAATCTTTTGATGCCCCAGAAAGTACCATGAATTTTTTCTTCCATAGGTAAATGGTTTAGGGGGAGGAAAGCTGAGCAATAGCTTGCAGATACAAATCCTAGAATCAGAAATAGTCATTATTTTTAGACATTTTCTCTGACAGTACTGGAAATAGCTTGTCCTTGGGAATAGCTTATCAAGGCAATAATTTGATTTACTGTCCCTGATATACTTTCCCATATTTAATATCCCAAATTTACTTTTCCATATTTAAGTTTCTAAGTTTGTTGAGGACAAAATTGGGTCACTGTGCCCATAGCTAATGAACAGTGCTTCCCTAGCCTTCAACGCTTCTTTTTTGATTTGACTTGATTCTTTTCAGCTGGGCTGTTGGTGGGTGGCTAGGGAGGGCTATTCTGGGGCATGGATTCTTATGTGATCAATAGAGTCCTGACATTTGGAATCAAGAACTTAGAGGTCATTTGGTCTAGATATTCCTCACTGATAAACCCTTTGAGAAACCCAAGGCCCAGGGGAGAAGTTGTTGCTTATGCAGCTGCCCGTCAACAGAGTCAGGACCAGAACTTAGATCTCGTTTGAGGATCCTTGGCCCAGTAGGGCTGTGCGTGCCTCCCTGGGATATGTCCAAAACAGTAGGTGCTAACTTTTTGTGGAGAAAAAAGGAAGAAAATATGCTTCTGTTGAGATTGAAACAGGTGGTCCTTATGATCAGTGTGGATGGTCTTAAATGGAGTGAATGTGGGTGGCTTTTTTGGGGATGCTTTTTAAAGGAAAGGAAAGAATTCTGGTGGGGAGTAGTTTCTAGAGCTTTACTTACAACCTGGTAATTCTTTCTTAGCTGACAGATGAGCTTGCTCCTCCCAAACCACCTCTGCCTGAGGGTGAGGTCCCTCCTCCCAGGCCCCCACCACCAGAGGAGAAGGATGAAGAGTTCCCTGAGCAGAAAGCTGGGGAGGTGATTAACCAGCCAATGATGATGGCTGCCAGGCAGCTCCATGATGAAGCTCGCAAATGGTCCAGTAAGGTAAGTAATGAAGCTCTTCTTGCTGAGAAAGGATGAAGAGCCATGTACACAGCCCAGGAAGTCTATTTGGAAAATCACCCTCTCTCTGCTTTGGTTCCTGTTATTGCCAATAGCACGATCCTCTTCTTTCTTGTGGTTTAGTGAGATGTTTCTGGTACTTGATGGTTTCTCCTTCTAGCAGCTAAAGTGAGAGCTAGGATACCTTAGTTAGAGATGAAAGTTCTTTTCCTTCTGTCCTCTAGAGTGTCAGCTGCCCTGATGCTGGACATTTGGTCTCTTAGAAATTGCTCTTCTTTCTTGGGGTCACTGAATGTTTTTAGATGCTCTCGTGCTAATTATCCACACTGCAAACATGGCACAGTCTTCTGTAGGCTCTGCTATAGCTACATGAAATATTTGCATTTTCCTTCTCTTTTCTCATAGAAGCAGGTAGATTGGTGTCTTAGAAGCCATGTGCTTTTTCCCTTTCTCAGAATCATCTTACCCCTCAACTCAAGACAGCTCCAGGCTAACTCCTACTAAACAATCTGGAAGTGTAAATA
This sequence comes from Aethalodelphis obliquidens, assembly GCF_003676395.1. Classification (NCBI taxonomy): domain Eukaryota; kingdom Metazoa; phylum Chordata; class Mammalia; order Artiodactyla; family Delphinidae; genus Aethalodelphis; species Aethalodelphis obliquidens. The sequence goes on along the minus strand of NW_020837981.1, from coordinate 10,943,406 downwards.
TTAACATGGTTGGTGAAAATTTGGATGCTGCAGCAGTCATGCCTCATGAATGATGAAAAGTGAGTGGTAGCTTTTCTAGACAAGAGCTAAATATTATTGTTAACCCTGCAGTGGAAGGTGGTTCGAAGTCAGTTCTAAACTGTTTCTACCATGAACCTACATCTTTATTCCCAACATCTATTGGACTTTGTTCATTTCACACCTTCAGCCACCTCAAGCTCTTGTATTGAATGTAGTTCCCCAGGGACCTCCTGCACATGCAGCTGATCTTGGGTTTTTTCAGGCTGGGAATTTGACCTTGGTTTGTTTGGTTGTTTGTTTTTTTCCGGTACGCAGGCCTCTCACTGCTGTGGCCTCTCCCATTGCGGAGCACAGGCTCCGGACGCGCAGGCTCAGCGGCCATGGCTCACGGGCCCAGCCGCTCCGCGGCATGTGGGATCTTCCCAGACCAGGGCACGAACCCGTGTCCCCTGCATCGGCAGGCAGACGCTCAACCACTGCGCCACCAGGGAAGCCCTACCTTGGTTTTTTAACTCTGTATTTTTCTGCACTGTTAGCTGTGAGCCCAGGTTCCGAGAAGGAATGGTGACCTTGCTGGTGTTGGACCTGACCCGTGGAATCACTTATAATCATCTCTCTCTAGCTGGGGCATGCACACCCCTGGGACCATTAGCAGAGTCCCAGTGCACATGGGGAGTGGGGTGGGGGTGATAGTGAAGGTTGGTTTTACTCAAAGATTTTTTTTTTTTTTTTTTTTGCGGTACGCGGGCCTCTCACTGCTGTGGCCTCTCCCGCTGCGGAGCACAGGCTCCGGACGCGCAGGCTCAGCGGCCATGGCTCACGGGCCTAGCCGCTCCGCGGCATGCGGGACCTTCCCGGACCGGGGCACGAACCCGCGTCCCCCGCATCGGCAGGCAGACTCTCAACCACTGCACCACCAGGGAAGCCCTACTCAAAGATTTTAAAGAACATATTTATTTGTTTGTTTGGCTGTGCCACGCAGCTTGCGGGATTTTAGTTCCCTGACCAGGGATTGCACCTGGGCACCCGGCATTGAAAGTGCCGAGTCCTAACCACTGGACCGCCAGGGAATTCCCTAAGGAAAATTTAAATTTCTTTATAAACCCAGATACACTCTAAGTTATGGATGTTAAAAATAAAAGTACAAAACATTTCAAATCTTTATTTCTTACACTCTTTTCTTTTATATTGATATCTTGCCCACATTTTAAATAAATGTACTTTTGAACTTAAAAAAAATAACAGATACATTGTGCAGTGGAACACAAAATATACATGAATTTAAAGACAAACATAAAACTTAAGGGGCAGACAGCATTGGCCTACATGTTTATCCCACTCTGCCATTTGTTGCCAAAAATCGGTAGGTCTGACTGTCTCTGGAGGTTTGGAGCATCTGGGGATTGCTGACTTTGAGCTGTGTGAAGTCAGGAGCTATTTGAACCATGTGTTTAGGGAGGACGGATGGTGGTATGTGTTTGTGTATCTGTCGGTCTGCTTTGTACTTTGGGACTCTGAACCCCAGCAGAAGTGGGCTGGCCTCTCCTCTAAGGAATGGGGTGAGTTGAGTCCTGGTTGAGACAGTTTAGGTGAAAGGATTTAGAAGGTACCCAAACCCCTTGTTGGCCCTGAATCCTCCAACTTAATAGTCAGTGTTTGGAGGCAGGCTTCCTGTGCGGATTAAGACTTTCAGGAGTTGTAGCAACCTCAAATAAAATTCCACACAAACTCTTACTTCCTCTTGGTTAGAGATGTTTGATATAAAGAACCTGTGTTTGCCATTCTTTATATAAGTGGTTCGGCTTCATTGGGGCAATTCCTTTCATTCTCTTTCCCCCTTAGCCTATTTTCAGCATGTGATCTCTCTTGCTTCCTTCCTGGCCTTTCAGAATGCCCATCCCTGGTATTAAATTAATTCTCTCCCCCATCACGGGTCCTGTTTTCTCATGGGCACCAGTTTTGAGTTCCTCTGAACTCTGCTTTGGTCAGTTGACAAGTCCATGTGTTATCTTATCTGTGAAATATCAATAAATTGAGTTTGGGGTAAGTGCAACTGGAGAGATTCAGGGTGTACCCGAAGAACAGCTTTCTTAGTCGGCTAGTTATGGATGCAATGTGAAATTGTGAAGTGTTGTCTCTGTAGACCTTAGGGAGAGCTGCTCTGAAGTGTGGGTTTTCCCTAAGGTGGTTGCTGGATGAGATGTCTTCTTGAGGCTCCTTCTAGCTGGGTGATTGTGGGGTATTTGATAAGTCCTCTTCACTCACCATTGTGTTTTTCTTGCCTCTTTCCTGGTTTGATATCTGTTGCCTCAAATTTATCATTTTCAATTCTGGAAGTTTTAACCCCTGAAGGAAATAATCTGTGTCTGGCAGCTGCAGAGCTGACCCAAGACACTTTCTGTTTCCTGGAAGCTGTAGAACAGCGTTCATATGAGCCAGCAGTTGTTCACATTGTTCTGTTCAAAGCAACTTGTGTGGTTCCACTTACATTTTCCCTCTGGATTCCTTTTAAAGTTAATAAGTTACTATTGTTTGGCTTCTCAAAAATGTTCTGACCTGAGAATTACTCTTTGGTAGTAAGTGTATACAAAAGGAATGCCACTTTCTTTCTTTGTATAAATAGTTCTCTGGAAACCGTTTGCTACTGGCGTAAGCGTCTTTCCTTTACTGTGAACAAGGCCGGTGCCGGAGGCTGAGAATTCCCCCTTCTGTGGAGCTTGGTTCATTTGACTCCTGGAGAGTATCCATTTTCTTTCCCATCCTAGGCAAACTTTGGTTACTAAACCGGCTGAAGCTCAGTTGCCCAAGCCCTACTGCTCTTACTAACACTGTCCCTGTTTCTCACCCTTCCTGCCATCGACAAAGCCGGGTAACCCAGCCGCTAAGGTGGGTATAAGTGCTGTAGCTGAGGCAGATGCGGCTGACGCTGTTGGGTCCCCTGTCCCCCCTGACATGGAAGACGATTACGAACCTGAGCTGCTGTTAATGCCATCCAGTCAGCCGGTCAACCAGCCCATTCTGGCAGCGGCTCAGTCATTGCATCGGGAAGCTACCAAGTGGTCTAGTAAGGTACTGATTAGCGCCCCCAGCTGGGGCTGCTCCATATGCATCTGGCCATGTGCAGCCTTGACACATTGCATCACTCATGATCTGTGCGGGTCCTGTGAGTCTGAGCCGGGCGGGCATCTGTCTGTCTGCACCTTGTTGTTAGGACTGGCTTCACAAGTTTGATAGGTCTGCTAATGCCAGATTAACTGGATTGCATTTATGTTTGGGAGTTAGAGATGGGGTCACTTTTTGAAAGGATTCCTTTTCTTACTGACCTTGTGGCCCATATTGGAACCTTAAACCCCTTGGGAAGCCGTGGATGCCTCTCAGTGACTTTCAGGTCGGGAATCATTGTAGACCATTAAGAGGTCATCTGGCCTGATCACTGGACTTTGCCTGTCCCCCACCTATGCCCCCTCCCCGCTGACCTCTCACTGTTGGCTCAGGCAGAGTTGATCAGCGTGAGGAGTGTTTCTGGGGAGGGCTGCTTGCTGTCCTGCACTTGGCTGTGGGGCAGATGCTGTGGGGCAGATGCTCCCTTCATGGGAGCCCACGGGGAAGGGGGCTTCACTGACTGGCTTGTTCAGGGGTTTCAGTGGGAGAGGGGGTGTGAGTTGGGATCAGATAGCGCTCAAGTCTGCAGGACAGGAACCAACGGAGCTTTGGCCTTAGGGAGTGGGGGATGGGGGCAATCACTTTTTTCCCTTTGAAGGTGGCATGTTGCAAGAAGAAAGGGTTTGAAGAGCGATGGGTAATAAATAACTAACCCTGGCACTACACTGTCCTCTAACCAAGGTCATGAAATCCTGGAATGATCCCAGGTCTGCACTGGAAGAGGTGGGCCCAGCCAGCCTTGTCTAACATACCCCTATTCTCATGAGTTCTTCCCATGCCTGTGTTCTCTCTGGCCTCAATTGCTGCCCAAGATGTTATACACCCTCCACCGTAAAAGATCAGCCACGTCACGGTGCCTGTGGAGGTTTCTCACAGAGCACCCTGCAGTGGCATGGTTTGTGTATGTCTCACTGCATTGTCTAGAAATTGTAAAGCATGAGGGGAAAAATGTGTAGAGCCTGGCCTTTTAGGTAGTTTTGAACATTGCATTTGTTATTTTTGGTTGTTATCAGCCAAAATATCAGCCTTTTGAAGGCATAAAGTAAATTACTTGTACATTTCCTTATTATGACCCATGAGGGTTTTAATGAACCAAAATGCCCAGTGTAAGATAAACTGCTGTTAGTTGGAGTGAGGGTTACATTTACGGCTTGACTCACGATTTTTATTTTCCCAACGCCTCCCCCGGCATCCTCTTAACTGTGAAGGTTTCTTTAGTTGAAGCCACTTAGCTGAGAGGACTGAAGAATTGATTCTTGGCCTTTTTAAATGTGAAAAATTAAAATAATATGTTCCTTTAGGCTGAGAGTACAAACAAGAGGCAGTAGAGGGAGGGCAGGAGCAGACTTAGGTCAGAAAAAATTTTTTTTCACCAAGGCTGATAGTTACTTGGTTTAAATTCTAGTTCAGCAGCGACAATCATTGGCTGCTGTTTGTAACAAGGGTAAGGATAAAGAGGATGATTTCAGCATCTGGAAAGGCTCATCTGTATTTTTCCCTTCAGGCCAGCTGTACTGCTTTCCCCCCACAGAAAGGAAAATGCCTGTTTAACCAACTTCTTGGGCCCATCCCCAATTTATTGACATGATTAACCTGGAAATGCTGAAATGCTTGTTTAGTGCTATGCCTGGGGCTCACATGTTGCCCTTTCAGATTAATATCCAAGTCTTCCTTTTTTGGTCCGGTGATCTCTCTCTCTCTCTCTCTGTCTCTCACTGAGTACTGGGGTGAGTACCCTGGCTCACTCTTCTGTTTATTTCTCCTGTGCTGTATCTATATCACTCAAGAATAGTCTGTATACCTTCTTCTCACCCCTCCAGAGGGCTGCTAGAGCAGCAGGCTCCCTCCTCTCTTCTCTGTGCTTCTACTTCCTTCCCTAACTTGGCCAGAGTATGGGCTGAGCTCACACTGTATCTTGCTTCTCTCTAGGGCAATGACATCATTGCAGCAGCCAAGCGCATGGCTCTGCTGATGGCTGAGATGTCTCGGCTGGTCAGAGGGGGCAGCGGTACCAAGCGGGCACTGATTCAGTGTGCCAAGGACATAGCCAAGGCCTCAGATGAGGTGACTCGGTTGGCCAAGGAGGTTGCCAAGCAGTGCACAGATAAGCGGATTAGAACCAACCTCTTACAGGTACTCAGGAAAAGTGTGTGTGTGGCCGGGGTGGGGGGGCAGGGGGTAGGGTGAAAAGCAGGAGAGAGAAAACTGGGTGAGCAAGGAGGAGGTACTTTAGAATGGGAAGAAATAGCAGAAAGGGGAAATACACATGTGTATTTGGGAAAGACAGATACAGGCAAGTTTATTTCTGAATCAAATGAAAGAATTTTAATGCTTCCATGTCTGGACAGAAGGACTATACTGATCCTAGGGGTAAAACAATTGGAATCCTGCTGCTGATTTACTGAATGCTTTCTGCATGCCAGCCACTGAGAATACAGAGGTGAATTAAGTCTCATCCTCAGGGAGCTTGTGGATAAGAAAAATAAAGAAACATACTAAATTAAATTTTCTTTTTAGGTATGTGAACGAATCCCAACCATAAGCACCCAGCTCAAAATCCTGTCCACGGTGAAGGCCACCATGCTGGGCCGGACCAACATAAGCGACGAGGAGTCTGAGCAGGTATGTGCTTCTGATTTCTCGCCAGCAGCTTCTATTCCACTTGATAGCAATTCAGTTCAGCCTTGAGGAAATTTTAACTGTGAAATGGGTATTCAGTATGTAGGATGGAGTCTTCAGTTCTCTCAGAAGGGCATCTATGTTGGAGAGATCATCAGAAATTTGGAAAGGGAAGTAAAAAGCTCTTGTGCAACTCTTGTCATTTTACAGCTGAGAAATTGAGGCCTTGGGAGGTTAAGTGAATCAGCAGCAGTTAGGACTCTCTACTTGGTTCTTTTCCTCCCTGGAATAGGTTTGGCTCTCTCGAGGCCTCCAATGCCTGTTCAGTCCTGCTCACTCTATCCTTCTGGCTGGAGAATTTCTGCTTCCTTGTTCTCTGGGTGATAAGTACCTCAGGGAGGATGAATAGTGTAGGCTTTTCAGGGGCATGAGGTGGTTAGGCCTGTGCTGAGGCTGAAGTGACATCTCAAACGAGGTGCTTCTCTTTTGGTTTCTTTGACAGAGAATGAAATAAAGATGGTGGGAGTGTTTGCTTAAGTGTTTCTTGTATGTATCTCGGCAGTCACAGTTTTTTCTCTCCCTGCCTGCTGGGAACGTGGCTCAGGTCTTCTCAGAAAGCCCTCATTTGAGCACCTCTTCCTCTCATTTCTTCTCTAGTAGTCTCTGCTATGAGCCAGACTTAACAATTTCTTCTTATGGAAGGTAGCACATCTTTTGTTGAACTGCTCAGACAAGGCTCATCATGCAATGGGATATGTATGTGGCACTGTATTACATACTATGTAGGGGAGTTAACAAAATACACACAATCCCTCTCCTTGTCCGGGCCAGGAGATAGAGGTTAGGAGCACTTTAGAGGAACAGGGAGGCTACTTCTCTTGGTGTCAGTAATGCTACCTTAACTACCATGGTTTAATTCAACAGCTCTCACCATAACCCTCTCTTCTCCCAAACCATGGGAACTGGATTTTAACCTTTAACTTCCATGTGTTCTAGGCAGGGTTTGGGCACTAGGCTATTTCCTGTCATGTGATCTCTCCTGCCCCAAGAAAAGGAAATAGAAAAAACAGGGAAGAAAGGGTAAGACTCAGAGTTTCCGACCTTATCATTTAATCAATTAGCCAACAAAAATGTATCTTGGGAGTATCTACTATGTTCCATTAAATATTCCAGTTAAAAAAAGAGAAAGAAACAGTGTGGTAGAATGGAAGAAACACAGGATTGCAAGTCAGAAGTTTTGAGGCTCATCCTGACTGTTGTGTGCGTTGGGCTGGCAAGTCTCCGAATCACGCTGGGCCTCAGCCTCTTTGTTGACCAAGCGAAAAGATTAACTGATTGGGAATTCTAGTCCATAGTTATGCCTCTCAGAGCCCATGAACCCTCTGAAATTGCATGTACAAATTTTGTGCACGTGAGCAATTTTTTCTGGGGAGAATCCACAGCCTTCATTAAACCCTCAAAGGGTCTACAGCTCAAAAATATTTAAGAATTAAAAAAAAAATTACTGAGTTAATGGATTGATAAGTTAGTTACTAGTGTGATCTCAGTCCTGTATTTTGTATGTTTACAAGATTTACTTATTTAGATTTTCATGGATTTATAAGGTGGTTGGTTTACTTGGTTAGTTTTTCATGTGTTAATTAAATGTTTATGAAATGCCTCGTGACAGGCACTGACGTAACACTAGGGTACAGCAGAGAACAAAATTGACCAAAATTGCTGCCCTCATGGAACTTAAATTTTAGATAAAACATCAGATAAACAACCTAGGTAAAACATACAGTACATCAATTAGTGATGGTAAGTTCTGTAGAGAAAAGTGAAGAAAGAATTGGAGGATGAGGCATGCTGGGAGTTGGGAAGGTGGTTTGTGATTTAAAATAAGGTGAGCAGGAAAAGCCTCAGCAAGGTGACAAATGGGCAAGGATCTGAAGGAGGTGAGAGGTGAGCCATGGGATACCTGGGGGAAGAGCATTCTAGGTAGAGGGGACTGCAGAAGCCCGAGGTAGGGGCTTGTTTGAACACCAGGAAAGGAGTATACACTAGAAGCCACCTAAGGGTACAGTATAAAATCAGTGATGGTCCAGTTTTGGGTTCTTTTTGGTGATCCAGCTATAAACCACCAGTGATGTGACAAATACAAGGGATGCCAGGTACAGGTAGGGTAAACTGCATTGCATTCCTGGCTTAAGCCTGTTTCAGAGGCAGGGCTCCATCAGCGACTGTGAGTAATGGAGAGCTCCTCTTTCCTTACAGGCCACAGAGATGCTGGTTCACAATGCCCAGAACCTCATGCAGTCTGTGAAGGAGACTGTTCGAGAAGCAGAAGCAGCTTCAATCAAAATTCGAACAGATGCTGGATTTACACTGCGCTGGGTTAGAAAGACTCCCTGGTACCAGTAGACACCTGGTTGAACCTGGCTAACACAGAAGCCCCTGCTGAACAGAATGAAAATGATCGGAGTCCCAGGAGCCACCCAAGATTACTGGGGGGTTGAAAGCCACATCTTGGCCTGACATAACAGAAAGGAATGGGGCCTCTTCACATTAGAAAACATTTATACTCTTGTCATGGACACTTTGAAATGTGTCTCCTTATAAAGCCTGTATTCTCGACCACGGCTTTACTTGTGCACACTCTGTCCCAATAGGCAGACGGGGTTTCTAGCCCATGGACTTCACATAAACTCAGAATCCAAGAGTGAACACTAGCCAGACATCCTGTTCTGCGCTTGTTCCCTAAAGGACAGTTCCCTTTCTGCCCCCGTCTCCCCATTCTTTCCGCCAGGCTCCCAAGACCCAGGGCCCAGGCAAATCAGTTAAGGAAATCACTGTGCCTCCAAAATTTTTTGGGCTTTCCATGTTGCTGCTGACCCTGCCTGCCTTCCCTGGCTGTGCTACCTTGGTCCTTTTCAGGAGTGACCTTCACTGTTGCAGGGGAAGGTGGCCTCTGGGGAGCCCCAGCATGTGGGGCCTGGATTCACTTCCTGCCCTTCCCCAATTTAATCCTTCTAGTTTCCCACAGTACAAAACCAAATTTCACTTTGTCAGGAGGAAATCACCAAATCATGTGATTCTGTCTTTACCTCTTTCCAGAGCAATGTCTGTGCTAGGGAAACCTTCCGTCCCATATCCTGCCTCGGCCTGCCAAGGTAGCCATCCCAAGAACACACTGTGTGTCCTGGTGCTCTCTGCCACTGGAGAGGCAGAGTGGCCGGGGCGTGGCCCTGCCCATCCTCCCAGCAGGGCCACTCCCAGGCACTCCACGCTTTGTCACTGCCTGCAGAGATCTATGCTGAGGCCTTATCATTCATTCTTAGCTCTTATTGTTCTTTCTGAGCTGAAATGCTGCATTTAATTTTTAACCAAATGATGTCTCCTGTCCTGGCTTTTGTATTCTTCCCACACCCTTCCTAAACAAGGTTTTAAAGATATATGTTTGTTCTATAATTTTGAAAGATCGTTTTTATCCTTTTGAAATTCAGTCCTAAGAATTGGTGCTTGTCCCCAGGAGTGTCTAATGGAAAGGCAGTCCTGTCTGAAGGACACTGCCTACCTAAGGGAGGTGGTACTTGCAGACTGGAATTCTGGCACTGCTGGGGATGAATCGATGGGAAACAGTCCTCAGTGATTCCTACCTCCCTCAGCCAACAACAGCCAAGCCCCTTGCATCCTACCCTCCCTCCTTAAGTACAGTTGTTCAAAAGAGTAATGGGTATAATATTTAATTATCACCATAGTAAGTTTCCTATTAGCAAAGTGAGAGAAGGCAATTTTTCCTTTCTTGTACTTACCACTGCTGTCTAAGCATTCCCCAGCACATGAAACTATACTTCTTCCCAAAGCCAGAACTGGATGAGTAAAGGAGTAAGAACCCTTGCCTGAATGTCCTCCCCACCTCCAGTGTGTGTTAGACCCTAACATCGAATGTGTAAAACTTAAGTTGGTACTGTACACTCAGGCTTCCTCTGTTTTCTTTTAACTGATGATTATTTTCAAGGCCCTCAGCATCCTTGTATAGTTGCTTACCTGATATAAATGCAATATTAATGCCTTTAAAGCATGAATCTATGCCAAAGATCACCTTTTGTTTTACTAAAGACTACTTAGAGGAAGTAAGAAAAATCATGTTTGCTCTCCAAGTTCTTCCAGTGTTTTGAGACACTGGTTTACACTTTATGCCAATGTGCTTTTCTCTAATATCAGTGCTCAAGACACAGTGAAGCAAATTAAAAAAAAAAAAAAATCCCTGAATGCTGATTAGACATCACTAAAAAATTACATTTATAAGCTAGGATTTGTTATATGCAAATATTTTCTGCCTCTTCTGTTTAAAACAATAAAGTACATTTATATAAATAATGCTTTAAATGATGGGTAAGTTATTTCAGCAAGAGCTTTTAGATCAGGTTTCTCCTTTGTTTTGAAGAATAGCCAGTGAAGCTAATCCTCAAAATGTGGAAACTAAAGGTTTTTATTTAATCCAAATATTGTACTGGAAGAAGAAGAAACCAGTGGTAATATATTTACTTAACAAGACTTTTGTAATAAAGGACAACATTGGGGATTATAAACTAGAAGGAGCAGAAGTGACAAAAGGTTAACAGAGGAAAGCAGCCAGATGATACAGATCATCCCCTGGTTGAAGCAGTCCACCTTAGAAGATTCTGGCTGTATGTGGAAGCCATCACTATCCCCTAAGCTAAAGCTATTACATGTGCAGGAATATTGCAGGTTGATATTTAATATTCTAAAGCCCAATACAGAACAACAGGGTTGTCAGGGATCCACCAGAGTTATGAGGCAGAGCTAGCTTTCGGGCACATATTCCTCTTCTTGCTTGAGGAAGCTCTAAGAGGAGGAACAGGTTCTTGAAGTAGAGCTGGGACATCAGTATTTTTGCCTTATTTTCTATATATGAAAGTGGTAAATATCACTAAAGGGGGATAGTACCGCTGACTACATTTATCACTGCTTTAACATAGAAAAGTTGCTGACTAGGGAGGCAGGTTCCAGCTGTCTGAGTTAAAGGGAACTGTCCAGAGGTACTGAATTAGCTCAGTAATATCTGAAAACAGTATTCACGGTCTCATTTTTTCTATTTACCATATGCTCACTGGTGCTGCCTTCCTGCTGCATTATAGTTTTTCTCAAGTCAGATGACTCTAAGGACACCAGGACCAGTATTTTCCAAGGTTCTTCTATAGCAGCACTTAAGGAATGAACCCATCACATGAACTCCCTTTGAATAAAATGATGGTGACTCCTTTATGCAGAAAATGAGCTTTTGGGTTATACTCCTTTAAGAATTTAGAAAATGAGGCTATCCTGGAATTATCTGGAATTCTATGCTTGAAAATATTTCACTACTACTAAGAATTCATGGATCTTTGTTATTAGTACGTGGTGGTACGGAGAGTAGCTTTGATCACTTATTATTCAGTCTGTGGCTAAAAGGGTGATGGTTAGAGAAAATATATAAGGCTGAGGTCAAGAGAGGAGCACTTGGAAGTGCTCTGCAACAACCCTCACACCTTGTGTGATGAGGCAGAGTAAAATGTGACCGTGTTCAGCCTGCCCTAACACTGTGACATGCCCAGCTGAGAATGCTGAATTAACAGTCAAGCTAAAAAATCAACTTGTTGCTTTCATCTTTTTATTGACAGTGTAGCCAGAGCTAGAGAAAGGACTTACTGGATTCAATCAAATTAATAAATACAATAATTTAATTGTAAAAGGAAACAGTCTACTTCGAAGTTTTAGCAGAAATTGCTAGAAGAAGGGACTCTTGGAATACAATCTGCTTGTATATGAGAAGATAGCACAGAAAGAAAATTAGTCCATATATGGATGATTGAGATTAGGGATTCTGCAGAAAGAAAAGCAAATGTATTGATTGCTCTTTTGAGGTATGAACTTTGAAGAGGAAGACATTAAAATGAAAAGCATTTGAACTGGGTAACCAATCTTAGGCAAAGGGAATAAATATTTGGCAACATCTTAATTTTAGCTGCCAAGCTGATATTGGTTACCCTAGAAATTACTAAGTTGCAAAAAGTAACCTTTCCTATTAGATGAAAGGCAGGCTGGGTGCCCTAGGCAAGCAAAGGTAAGAATGCTGCTGTACAGTGGGCACCAACCTGTACCAGCACCAACCACTAGTCCTGACAGCAGAATGGGATGAGTGTAAGGGCTACGATTAGCATGATAAGGGTAAGGGATAAGTTGACAATGAAAAGAATGGAGTCACAAAGAAAACTAATAGCAAGAGCAAGAACTTACACCTTAACTTTCTCCATTCTTCATGTCTAATGAAGCAAAATAACTGGGCAAGGACTTCTAAGTCAATCAAGTTAAATGATAACAACTGTGGACTGACTTGCCAACCATGAAGATCAATACAGGTTTATCAATGTTACTGAGGATTTTGTTTCTGCCTCATTATAATGTACTTTGTCAGTACAGTAGAGACATTTAAGTACTCCAGTGACAGTTACAACAATAGTTTCAGGAAGGAATCTATTGACTATAGCCTTGGGAAGCACACAATATGAAAAGGGAGTTCCCCTGAAGACAAGGAGTGTAGACAAGTTGAAACCCTTAAGAACAACAACAGAGATAAAAGATATAAGGAAAAAAAAAAAAAAGATTGACAACAGTGAGGCAGGCACATTTTCTTCCTTTAGCTGAACTAGGGCATGAGGCCTTTAGGCTAACTGGTTTTAAGTGGTGTTGGATAAGCTTTATAAAGCATGAAGATGGCAAAGGTTCACTTAAGTTTCTCTTTTACTACATTAATTTGCTTAAAATCTCAAATGCTTGTGCTTGCAATAACTTCCTAAAAGCAGAAGTAGTGTTCCTTTTATTACCTTAAAGCATTCACCCCTTTGATACAAATCATTTTTACTGTGCTAACAGCTGAACCAAGTGGCACAAAACTGAGATGGTACTTACTGCAGCAAGCAATCCCTATAAATCAAAATCTGAGCTTTACATAAAAATCTTATTTATAAAAAATACAATACCAAGTACAGTGAGAATGGAGCATGGAGCAGCAGTGCTCCCTGCCAGGGCCATGTGGAGTGGCTTTTGCTACAGTGCTTGCTTAATGGCATAAGTGAAAAGCTGAATAAGGCAAACACTTGAAGAGGCAGTTTTCTGTAAACTTCTTGGGGTGGGAGGAATTTTTCCTCTGTTGGGACAGAAGATTTGGGATGGCTAAGATCAAGTGTGACATTTGGCTGCACTTGATACATGACATTACAGACTAAGATAGCTCCTGCTGAGACCAGCTCACTTGTTTTAGGAGAGAGGTTATCACTGTAGACTTTTGCCTTGACTTAAAATATGCAGCCTCCAGCTGGTGTCTCCCTATGGAGGAAATCACCTCTAAAATCATCCTAGGTGACAAGATACAAATAAGCTAAGTCATTCAGAAGTTTCCTTAGCTTAAAGCTACTTAAGAACCCTACATTGATTACTAAGCAACTCTGTTAGCGGTGTGTGGCTCGACACAAATGCTTTAACTAGAATATGTATTCCCATCCAATTGGTACCTAATGGTAATAAACTGTAATGACACTTGGAAAACAAACATATCTTGAGGAATTCTGGCCTCTTCTCATGTCCTCACTTGGAACTTTCCAGCTTTCGTGACATATTTGACTCCTTTAAATGGCTTATATTTCTCCCCATACATGTCCAAGCGGTTTACTTTTAAGCCTGTGTCAAAAAGAATAGGTAAGGAAAGGAATAAATTACTATCCTGGTCACACCAACCAATACAATATTTGCTTAGCAAATAGAGTTTACTACACAGTAAATGTGACATTAACCAGTGTGCTTGTCACCATTTGGAAGCAATGTGTCTTCTACCATTCACAGATTATAGCACTATGGAAATATGGTTTTAGTTCAGATTCCCATGTGGACAAGCAGTGTCTTTTAAGGATAATTCTACTTTCTGTGAGTATGAATGACTCCTTTCTTTGTGCTTGAATGAGGGTAGGGGTGAAGGGAAGCTGTGTGAAATAAGGTACTCTCCAAAATCACTGTACCCATAGCACAAAGTGAAAGGCATACTGGAGCTGTTGCTCTTTGTAGAGACGGAATGTCAGTTACCCTTCTAAGATCCTAGTAGCTGACCTCAGCAAAACTCAATTACCCTTAAACACAAGTCAAATTTCTCCTTACCTGAAATGGCAAGCTGCTGGATCTTGAACTGTATGTTGAGGCTTGGATTCTCTTCTGGCTTGGGTGCTCCAGATTGTAAATTTACCAGTCCTTTAAGACTGGGGAGCTTTTGTGGAGTGATTTTTCCCACATCCCACGTTAGTACCTTAAAAAGACATAAAAAACAAAAACATTCTGAACTATTTATTAAAGACATATGTTCAAAGACAAGGTGCAAAGACACCATAAACTTCTGTACAAAATAAAGCACAGTGTCTTGGAAACAGACCTGGGATTTCCACTGAGTTTTATCACTAATTAGTTCTGTGACTCTGAATGGAGAGTGAGGGTAGAGAATCAATGTTTGTTAAGCATCTACTTTTGGATTTAGCACTGTGCTTAGCACTATTCATATGCTGTCTCATAGACACCTGTAATGTAAATTTTGTCTTAACAAATGAGGAAACTAAAGCTCTGAGGTCAAATGACTTGCTCAAGGTCACATGGCTAGTTAGAGGCAAGGCTGGGATTTGAACCTACAGCTCTCTGGTATCAAATGTTCTTTCCACTATACCACCTTTACTGTTTATCTCTGGGCCTAAGTTTATTTCTCCATAAAATAAGAAGATGGGCCTAAATTGGTGTTTTTAAACTTTTAGTGATGGAACCCTTTGTTCAAATGAAATCTTTAGTGAGGAAGCTCAGTAACAGATGAGAAATTGAAGCTATTATGTTTGAAGCTGGGGTGAAGGGCCAGGGATCTGGAGCTCCCCCTTCACTTCTCATCCCTGTGTGGTCTCTGGGGAGATTCTTCAAATCCTCAGTATTGGATTAGATGATCTTTAACATTCAATGATTTTACTAAAAAAAAAAAGAAAACCCTTTGCATTTACCAGGTAGCTCAATGACTCTACTGAAGAAAAGAATCATTTTTTACCCAAGCAGGAAGCAGAGAGAAAAATCATCTTTTACAATTTCTCTGAAATCCTTCTGCTAGAGGCAAATATATGTAGGGTGAGAAGGCAGCTTTCCTAGCCAACATCCTCTGTGGAAGAGTATGAAACAATGCTTTTAAATTAGAAAGGAAGAGAAAGGTCTTAGTTTCTACAGAAAATTTAGCAATTAATAGATTATAATATCTATTAACAATTAATAGATCATTATATCCACATAATGCTTTTCTCTTTTTAAAAAGTTTACCAGATAGCCTTAGGTTCGAATCCCAACCTTGCCTCTAACTAGCTGTGTGACCTTGAGCAAGTCACTTGACCTCAGAGCTTTAGTTTCCTTGTTTGTTAAAGGAAGACAAAATTTATATCACAGGCTTCTATGAGACATCTTCCTCATTGAAGAGTGAGTGAATCTCTGGATTATCAATGGATAGGTAAAGGCAGACTCTGAAGGAAGAAAGAATGAGTCTCACTTCTGTTTGTCGACTCAGCAGCAGATGCAGGATTCCCTCTTCAGGCAGTGGCAGAAGCACAGCACAGTATGCATTCCAGGTTTTGTTAGGAACTTCAATTTTAACCAAGACATTAGACCCTTTCCTCTGTCCCCCCACATCCCCAAAGCACAAAATAAAGATTGCAGAAACACTTGCTCACTCTTGATTTTAGGTGGCTGTACCTTGGTAACTGGATCAAAAGTATAGCTGCCTTGTGTTGGTGTCAGGTTCATATTCAACACAACCTTTGGCATGTGAACTGTCACTGTGATTCCTTCAATAGTTTTCCCCATATTTTGCTTTGGTCCAATTGTAATATCAAATCTACCACAAGAACTGTTCTCCTTAAAACTGATGCTATGTTTCACATACACTGGTATTGCCACTAGACTAAAAAGAGAAAGAAAGACACAACCACAAAAACATACAATTAATAGTGTGAGTTCCAGAGGTGGCCTGAAAACCTCAGTCCAGAGTATCCTATACCCCCAGAACTGCAGATTGAGTATGTGTACCAGAGCAGGTTGAGTATAGCACAGTGTTCTGGAACCACTCCGCTAGGAATTATACAATTTCTGAGCAGTAAGTATACAAATCAAGATAGAAATCTGAAGCTTAATTATAGTATAAGCAATTGGGGCAAATAGCCCTAGTTTAAAGAAATGAAATAAGATCCCATAGAAAGATAATTTAAAATTATACAAACTAAATAAATCAGTTTTTATGTGGTAAGGGCCAAGAAACAATTCCTCTGCTTTTAAGTCCTGTTCTGATGTTACCCAAAATACTTTCTGATATTTTCAAGGGACAAACCAGCTACAACTCACGATGCTAAATCATTCATTTAAACTTCACTGCAGAGAAGAGTAACTTCAAGCCAGTTAGTTGAAGAATGTCCTGGAGAGCTACAGGTAAGTCTGTCTCCTTCTATCAGCCATGACGTCCACAGACCACAGTAAAATTATGGTATGGGTTTACGGTTTTGCCCAGGTTATGCATGGTCCAAAATGCTTGCTCTCACATATATATTTTTACTACAGTCTAATTTACTACTACTCTGTACTCTTAAGATTCAAAGTATACTGATTATGTTAGACACACATTTTCACCAGTTCTTCCTGGGTCTCCTGGTGAGCAGTGGCTAAAGGGAGCAATGATGAATTCAAGTACCCAACTTGTCAGAATGAAACAGGGAAAAGTGAGTTCTATGCAGTACACTGATATTTGACAGGAGATTCTGATTGATGCATCAACATACTTTTGTGAGCTGACACGATATGATATGAGTCGGAAGTTTCCATCTGGAGGAATAAATGACAAAACCCTTTCAGATTCCCAACGCTTGAACCGGATGCAGGGGTGGAAGCTGACATCATCTAGAAGCCTCGGGTTCTGCCAGGGAAACAGAAGACAACCATATTTATAAAGTATAATGAATATTGTAACTCTAATTCAGATACTATGAGAAATTATATGCTTCATCAAGATATAGCAGTCATGTAAGAGTTTGTTATGATCACATCAACACAACTTTAGTTTCACAATGCTTTAAAGTCTGCAAGTATTTTATATACATTATTTTATTTGAATTTCAATAACCATGAGGTAGAAAATGTGAGTGGTATCATTTCCATTTCATAGATGAAAAAACTGAGGTTCAAAGAGCTCAGGGTCAGGACAAGTTAGAGGCAGAGACAGCATCAGAGCTCAGTTCTCTTTATGGTTCTTAGTAGTGTATCATGCTGTATCTAAAATGATGCAAAAGATCAATGCCCTTTCATATCAACAAAGCATGTAATAATTCAGGAAAAGTAGCACCGCACATTTGCAGATGCCAGCCAGCCATTTAAGCTACTTCTAGCATACTCAGAGGCAAGGACCCCTCCTCAGCCTTTCCATAAAGGCAATGCTCATCATGTAAGCTACTGTCTTTGGAAGCTGTGTTAGGAATATTTCTTAGATAATCCTTTGCAATCTAAAACAAACATGTCTCAGTATTTATCATTTCATTTAGTACTTCACATGTATTAGGCTTGCAAGGAGCTACAAAACAGGAGAAAACTTACCATGAAAGAAAGGGAAAGGTCAGGCATTCCAGATAGCTTAATGCAAGCATCAATTACCCCCTGAATTTCTGCAAAGACTGTAGATCCTAAAGAAAGAAATAAAGGTGATAACATCACTGGAATCTGCATCTTTACTAGAGCTATCACTGTATCTGAAGTAATGGACATATCTCCTGGGTGTCAGACATACTGAAGCTTTGCACATCTATTAAAAGGTTAGTGGACAGAGGACCCATTACACTAGTTCAGATAGCTTCTTTACTGAGTGCCATGGCCTATACCTATCTCTGGTTAGAATATGATAATTCTAAGGAAAATCAAACCTGTCCCTATCTTTATAGCGTCTACTTTGTAAGATTGCTGGATATGAAGTTAAAATATTTTTTTCCAGTGATTTTTAAAATTAAAAAAAATTTATTCAATTTTTAAAGGTTACTTTTCATTTACAGTTATTATAAAACATTAGCTATATTCCCTGCATTGTACAATACATTCTTGAGCTTCTCTTACACCCAACAGTTTGTATCTCCCATTCTCCCACCCCACCCCACAATGGTAACCACTAATTTGTTCTCTGTATCTGTGAGTCTTCTTTTCTGTTAAATTCAATAGTTTGTTGTATTTTTTTAGATTCCATACATAAGTGATATCGTACAGTATTTTTCTTTATCTGGCTTATTTCACTTAGCATAATGACCTCCAAGTCCATCCGTATTGCTGCAAATAGCAAAATTTCTTTCTTTTTTATGGCTGAGTAGTATTCCACTGTGTATACATCTTCTTTATCCATTCATCTGTTGATAAACACTTAGGTTGATTCCATATCTTGGCAATTGTAAATAATGCTATGAACACTGGGGTGCATGTATCTTTTCAAATTAGTGTTTTTGTTTTCAAAATTAAAATATTTTAATGACCATTTTTTTTTTTTAGATTCCATATATGTGTTAGCATATGGTATTTGTTTTTCTCTTTCTGACTTACTTCACTCTGTATGACAGACTCTAGGTTCATCCACCTCACTACAAATAGTTCAATTTCATTCCTTTTTATGGCCGAGTAATATTCCATTGTATATATGTACCACACATCTTCTTTATCCATTCATCTGTCGATGGACACTTAGGTTGCTTCCATGTCCTGGCTATTGTAAATAGTGCTGCAATGAACATTGTGGTACATGACTCTTTTTGAATTATGGTTTTCTCAGGGTATATGCCCAGTAGTGGGATTGCTGGGTTGTATGGTAGTTCTAGTTTTAGTATTTTAAGGAACCTCCATACTGTTTTCCATAGTGGCTGTATCAATTTACATTCCCACCAACAGTGTAAGAGGGTTCCCTTTTCTCCACACCCTCTCCAGCATTTATTGTTTGTAATGGCTCCTATTTCTTAAAAGTTAACAGCTAGCTTAGTCCATTTCATTAGAAACTTGGCTAATTTTATTTAAAATACTTTAACAATAAATCAAAGTTAAAATATTTAAAATAAAATTAGCCAAGCTTCTAATGAAATGGACTAAGCTAGCTGTTAACTTTTAAGAAATAAGAGCCATTATTCTTTAATAGTACAGCTATTATTCCATACAATGGAATTTTATAATAAAAAGGGCACTCACTGTAGAGACAGTGTCTATAATTCACAGTAACTCATATTCACACACCAACTAGCTGTGTGACCTTGAACAGATTACTTAACTCTTCTAAGCCTCAGTTTCGCCTTGTATAAAATGTGAGGGTTGGACTAGATGTTTTTAATAAAACGTTATGGTTCTAATACAGTACTGCTCTTTAGTCTGGGGTCTTTACTAGAAGGACTGCAGATAAACTGGTAGCAAAAAGTATGGTGCATAGTAGATATACAACAAATATTAAACTGAATAAATGGCAAGATGGAAATAAATATAGGGTAATAACTGGCTTAAAGTAAGGTGGCATTAGATCTGATTTACAAAGGTTTGGCATTTCTCAACTAGAGGTTATGAAAATAATATGTAACCTCTGGACAAAATAAACAGATTTGAAAATGAATGCTTTTCCACTGAAATGCATACTGCCAAGGGATTTCGGTTTTCTATTCAGCTTATGTCAGCTGAACTGTTTTTTCCCTGATAAGATAATATGCACACAATTACCTGATTTATCTATAATTGCATCTATTTCTTCAACGACATCAAAATAGGCTTCATTGTTTGTGTACTTTACCCCTGCTCGGCGCCATGGGATGTTGGACAGCTGCCCAGTGGGGAGTGTGTCCCCAACATTACTACTGCCTAGAAACCGGAAAAACAGAAAGCAAAGCTAACACATAAGATGCTCATCAGAAAAGCTCTTAACAGAAAAAAAAACTCAAGTACTTTAGCTGCTTCTTTAGTGTTTGGGTATTTCTCCACTGAAGTTGTGGATGGTTTACAGAACTGTCAGAGACATATCCATACCAATGTGATCAAATTTCTAGAAGACAGAAATAGGCCATGTGGTCCTGTGTCTATCTGCCAAACCAGGTTAAATTCATTTACTTATCTTTTGCTTCCTGTGTGTTAACAGTAACCTAACCTAATTCCAGTGGCTCAACAACAGAATCTCATCCTGCTACCACTGAGGAAAAAAGAGGCTGGTTGTTTCAAAACCCTCTGCTGATAAAATGTCTGCACCGAGAATACAGAGTGATAAGTAGGCCATTTGGTATTCAGCTTAAATTATACATGAGATGCCGCCAAGCAGAGTTAACTGGCTGAAGAACATACTCTGGCCGTTTCCCATTTTAAGGTCAGCACACCCATATGGCACACCCACATGCAATATGGCTAATGTTCAAAATCTGGCTAATTTCCTGGTAAACTGACATATGTCTGAAAATAAGTCTGGTTGTCCAAAACATATACCCTTGAGCTGTGACATATTTAACGTTCTGGTTAATTTACTTTTCCAACTCAAAAGTAGTACATGCTTAACAATAACAACAACATGTGAAAAGTTCAGAAAAGTAGCTAAAAAAAATCTATCTTCCTATCACCAAAATACACCTACCATTAACATTTTGGTACATTTCTTTAAACATTTCCTTCAAAACAGGTTGCATTTATTATTTTTTTCTATTTTGATAATTTTGCTTTTTTCAGATTTCACTTTAAAATATACAATTGGCCCTTGGGACTTCCCTGGTGGCGCAGTAGTTAAGAATCTGCCTGCCAATGCAGCGGACACGGGTTCGATCCCTGGTCTGGGAAGATCCCACATGCCTAGGAGCAACTAAGCCCGTGCACCACAACTACTGAAGCCCTCATGCCACCGCATGCCTGTGTGCCTAGAGCCCGTGCTCCGCAACAAGAGAAGCCACCGTTAATGAGAGCCTGCTCGTCGCAACTACAGAAAGCCCACGCACAACGAAGACCCAACGCAGCCTAAATAAATAAATAAAATAAATAAAAAAAAATTTATTAAAAATAATAAATACACACTTGACCCTTGAACAACACAGGGTTTAGGGGTGCTGATCCCTGTGCAGTTGAAAATCCATGTATAATTTTACAGTTGGTGTTCTGTACACATGGTTCTGCATCAACAGATTCAACCAACTGCGGCTTGTGTAGTACTATAATATGTATTTACTGAAAAATATCTGACTTTAAGTGGACTTGGGCAGTTCAAACCCGTGTTCGATTGTAGTTGCAGTCAAAGTACA
The DNA here is from genome assembly GCF_003676395.1 of Aethalodelphis obliquidens. Classification (NCBI taxonomy): domain Eukaryota; kingdom Metazoa; phylum Chordata; class Mammalia; order Artiodactyla; family Delphinidae; genus Aethalodelphis; species Aethalodelphis obliquidens. The sequence goes on along the minus strand of NW_020837981.1, from coordinate 10,922,239 downwards.
CATACAACTTTGTAGTGTAATTATGGTTGGTGTTCCTGTCTCCAATCCTGTTGCCTTCCAGAATTTTCTAAAAACACTACTTTAATCTTTCTGTTCAAACACTTTAAATGTTTCCCCACTGGCTTTATGATTAAAGCTAAATATTTAGACTACCATTCCAGGACTTCCTCAACTTAACTTTTTAATTTTATCTCACTACTCAACTGAAAAACAGCTCTACTTCTGTTAAACAGGTTAATACAATTCAAGATTTTTCACTGTGTGTTTTTTCTCATACAGTTCCATCTATGAAGAATGTTCTTATTCCTCCCTCTCTTCCTAAATTCTATTGATTCTCCAGGACCCTGTCCTAGGGCCACCCACTACAGTTCAGGAGAGATTACTTTATCCACTGAACCACTCTCTTGATCTTTATAATGTATTGCCTTAACAATCCATGTTATGGGACTTCCCTGGTGGTCCAGTGGTTAAGACTCAGCGCTCCCAGTTCAGGGGGCCCGAGCTTGATCCCTGGTCAGGGAACTAGATCCTGCATGCATGCTGCAACTAAGAGTCCACATGCCGCAACTAAAGATCCCATGTGCTGCAACTAAGATCCGGAGCAGCTAAATAAATAAAAATAAAATAAATAAATATTTAAAAAAATATCAAATTTAAAAAATTTTATATTTCACTAATTTTTTTCTGACTATAAAATACATGTTCATTTTGGAAATCAGAAAGTATAATGCAAAAATAAAGATAATATGTAGTTCCTTAGCTGGAGATGGTATTATAAACTTTAGAACATTTTTTGTGGGAATATTTATGTATAATTAAGAGTAACTTTTTATGGTTGTGTGCTTTTTTTTTTCTTTTTTGGCCACGCTGCACAGCTTGTGCAATCTTAGTTCCCTGACCAGGGACTGAACCTGGGCTCCAGCAGTGAAAGCAAGAAGTCCTAACCACTGGACTGCCAGGGAACTCCCTGTTTTGTTTTTTTTTTCCCATTTAATATTACACCATGTGTACCCTCCAGTGTCACTACACCATCTATAAAGTATGGAATTGCTTTTCAAAATCTTATACTGTTATTTATGTGTTTTAATTTTTTTTTTTTCAGTTTCTCATCCAGAGTTTACGTTTTAGGAGCAAAGACACCCCATCTTTTTTTTTTTTTTGGCGGTTAGTTGATGTCTTTTATTTATTTATTATTATTTTTTAACATCTTTATTGGAGTATAATTGCTTTACAATGGTGTGTTAGTTTCTGCTTTATAACAAAGTGAATCAGTTATACATATACGTATGTTCCCATATCTCTTCCCTCTTGCGTCTCCCTCCCTCCCCCTCCCTATCCCACCCCTCCAGGTGCTCATAAAGCACCGAGCTGATCTCCCTGTGCTATGCAGCTGCTTCCCACTAGCTATCTACCTTACATTTGGTAGTGTATATATGTCCATGCCTCTCTCTCGCTTTGTCACAGCTTACCCTTCCCTATCTTTCCTTAAATTTCTCCTGACACTCAGTCTTGCCCAGAGGATGAATAAAGGAATGATCACTTTCTTATAGGCCTCTCTTACCCCATTTTTTAGGTCAGTGCACTTGGAAAGGGGTTTGCAATGGTGGACAGTATAGCTGAAGTGGCATATAACATTCCACAGAAATCTTTCTCTAGAAGACTTTGATACTTTCAAAAGTATATCGTCCTCTGGATGTACCTAATTTCTAGCTATACTCAAGAATTAAACCAAAATTAGAAGTTTGTAACACAAATACAAGGCCCACAATGCACGAAATCTCACAAATAGACTAATTTTCTCTTTTTAATATATCTTCTATATGTACAAAATAAAGACTTGGAGGAGATGGCATGTACTCTGTGGTGCAGTCTTAAATTTTCTATACTCTAGTAATTGTGGGGTATGCAGCATAATGCCAGATTTATAATGCTATATTTTAATTTTATTTTTTTTCCAGCTTTACTGAGATATAATTGACATATAACATTGTATTAGTTTAAGGTACACAACATCATGATTTATGTATATATTACAAAATGATTACCACAATAGTTAACAGCTGTCACTACATTGGCTTCTTTATGATTAACTGGGATAATTTATTCAGTCTTACTAGTTCCTGTTAAACAATAGTAATAATATTTTTGTAGTCTTGTAGCAAAATAACAGAAGAGTAATAACCAAAAGTTCTGTATCATTTAAGATATAGTCTCTTTTCATGAAAAGAAATATATATCCATTTTAACATTATCACTAACTATAATTCTGGCCAAAATGGACTACCTTAATAATCTGCCAGATCATAAGCAAAAATGAATTGTTTATGAAGTTTTAATGGCTCAGTTCCTAACAGAGTGTGTTTCATCTTACCTGTAATAGAGTTGACGACAGAACGCAGAATTGTTGGTGGTTTAATCAATTCTTTCAAAATGTTAGATTCAGTAGCCAGTGGAAATCCATTGTCTAACATTTCTTCCAAGAGCTCATATACTATGACCACATTATCCTTAATTGCAGCCTCCGAACACTCACCAAAGTAGTCCTAACAAAATGTACATAACATTACACAATGGAAGACATGAAGACAGGCTTGCTAAATACTTTTTGTTCTAAAGGGTAAGCTTACAGTAGCATAATTCATTGTTTAAGATGTTGAAAATATGTAAAACAGAGGGAAAAAACCCTCCATAGTTCTATATACTATTTCTCAATATTTCCTTAATATTTTTAAATTGAATTGAATTCCTATTACATATTATGCCAGAAAGTACACTGAAATGTTAAAACAGAATGTGAACTATAAACTTCATTTGCCTTGATTAGGTACTCCAAAAAACAAAGATCAGTTTAAAATTATTGGTATATTCAGCAAGACAAGAAAAAAATAAAGTGTAAGTATTGGAAGATTTCATAACCAGTCAAAATCATGGTACTATTCAGAGAACTGTATGTGGAGGGCACTATTATTTCCTGATGACATAATTTATAATACATAAAAAAAAAATACAGCTTCCATTACCATGAGATTGTTTTGTTCTTCTAAAACAGTAACTGGAGCACCATGTGTACTACTGTATGCCCTACTAAAAAGGTTTATGTTTATGAACTTATGCTTAGTTGAAAAGAAGAGGGAGAGACAGAGAGACAGACTACACATCAAAAACTGGGTATTTAAAGAATATAATCATAATATAACTTGGATAATTCAAATTCAAAGTATCTGATGAATAACCAACCTGAAAAGTATCAGCAACTCGATGTAGGAACTCAATTACAAAGAGAGGTGGCACTTCAGTCTGTATGACAGAGACAAAGAAGAGCTTATCCCGATAGATACTGATGAGGTAGTGGTGAGGTGTTGAAATAACAGGTGGTACATTTTCAACATCAGCTGCTTTCTCTTGAGCTTCAAAGAAATAATCACAGACAGACTGGCTCACAACACTCTTCCAGTGCTTCTCTAGAAATATGTCACCGGAACAGTTTATGAGAAATAGACTGTGGATCATTTTCTGGGGGAGGAAAAACGTTTAAATTTAGTATATATCAAAAAAGCATCCTTGTATTATCTGGACACCAAAACCAGACAAAGGCAATACAAGAAACTACAGACCAATATCAGTTAAGACTATAGGTATAAAAATCCTCAACAAAATACTAGCAAACTGAATCCAGCAACATATAAAAAAGATTATAACCCTGACCAAGTGGGATTTATTCAAGAATGCAAGGTTGGTTCAACATATGAAAATCAATCAACACAATATACAATATTCATAAAATAAAAGACAAAAAATATAATCATTTCAAAAGGTGCAGAAAAATAATTTGACAAAATCCAACAACCTTTTGTAATTAAAAATATTTAAACTAGGAATTGAAAGAAACTTCCTCAACCTGATAAAGAGCATCTATGAAAATCCCATAGCTAGGGACTTCCCTGGTGGCGCAGTGGTTAAGAATCCTCCTGCTAATGCAGGGGACATGTGTTCGAGCCATGGTCCGGGAAGATCCCACATGCTGCGGAGCAACTAAGCCTTGCGCCACAACTACTGAGCCTGCGCTCTAGAGCCCATGCGCCAAAACTACTGAGCCCGTGCGCCACAACTACTGTGCCTGCGCTCTAGAACCTACGCTCCGTAACAAGAGAAGTCACCACAATGAGAAGCCCGTGCTCCGCAACGAAGAATAGCCCATGCTCTCCGCAACTAGAGAAAGCCTGTGCACAGCAATGAAGACCCAACGCAGCCAAAAATAAATAAATAAGTAAATAAATTAATTAAAAAAAAAAAGAAAATCCCATAGTTAACATTTAATACTTAAAGACCAAAAGCTTTCCACTTAACAAAACGAACAAACAATGATGTCCATTTTCACCACTTCTATTCAACATGGTACTGGAGGTTCCAGCCAGGGCAATTAAGCAAGAAAATGAAACAGAAGTCTTCCACATTTGAAAGAAAGAAGCAAAACGATCTCAATTTCCAGATGATATTATCTTGTATGTAGAAAATTCTAAAGATTACACATACACACGCACACACTAATTACTAGAGTAATAAATGAGTTAAGCAAGGTTGCAGAATATAAAATTAATATAAAATATCAACTGTATTTCTATATATTAGCAATGAATAATCTGAAAATGAAATTGAGAAAGCAATTCAAAAGCATCAAACAGATCAAAACATTTAGGATTAAATTTAACAAAAGAAGTGTAAGACCTGTACATTGAATATTATAGAACATCACTGAAAGAAATTTAAAAGACCTAAAAAAATGGGAAGACCTTTCATGCTTACGGATTGGAAAACTTAATACTGTTAAGATGACATGACTCCCCAAATTGATCTACAGATTCAATGCAATCCCTATTACACCAGCTGCCTTTTTTTTAATGGAAACTGAGAGGCTGATCCTGAAATTCATATGGAAATGAAAGAGACCAAGAATAGCCAAAACAATCTTGAAAAAGAAGAACAAATTTGGAGGACTCACACTTCCTGATTTCAGAACTCGATGTAAGGTACAGTGAGGTGCTGGCACAAAGAGAATCATAGAGATCAATGGAATAGAATTGAAGGTTCTTAAGTTAACCCTTACGTATACGGTCAACTGATTTTTGACAAGAGTGCTAAGACCATTCAGTAGGGGAGAGGATAGTCTTTTCAACAAACGGTGCTGGGACAACTGGATTTCCACATGCATAATAAAGAAGTTGGACTGCTATCTCACACCATATACAAAAATTAATACAAAATGTATCAAAGACCTAAATATAAGAGCTAAAACAATAAAACTCTTCGAAAAAATATATGCATAAATCTTCATGACCCTGGATTAGAAAACATTTTAAAGATATGACATCAAAAGCACAAGGAACAAAGGAAAAAAACAGATAACCCAGACTTACATCAGCATTAAAACTTCTGTGCTTCAAAAGGCATTATCAAGAAAGTAAAAAGACAACCTTCAGAATGAGAAAATAACTGCAAACCATACATCTTACAAGGGACTAATATCCAGAATATATAAAGAACTCTTACAACTCAATAATAAAAGACAAATAACCCAATAAAAAATGTGCAAAGAATTTTAAAAGACATTTCTCCAAAGAAGATATACATACAAATGGCTGATAAGCACTAGAGCTCACTATCTTTTCAAAATATGAACTAAAATCACAATGAGATAACATTTCATATTCTCTAGGCTAGATATAATCAAATCAAAAGGCAGACAATAACAAGGGTAAACAAGTTTGTGGAGAAACTGGAACCCTCATACATTGCTGGTAGGAATGTAAAACAGTGCAGCTGTGCGGAAAACAGTTTTGAGTTCTTCAAAAAGTTAAAGACTGAGTTACCAAATGACCCAACAATTCTACTCCTAGGTATACACCCAAGAGAACTGGAAACCTATGTCCATACAAAAACTTGTACACGAATGTTCTTAGCAACATTATTTATAATAGTCAAAAAGTGAAAACAATCCAAATGTCTATCAACTGATGAATGGATTCATCAACCAATGAATGGATAAATAACAGATATCCAAAATGAAATGTTATTCAGCCATAAAAAGAAATGAAGTACCAGCACATGCTACAACAGGATGAACGTTTAAAACATTATGCTAAGTGAAAGAAACCAGATACAAAAGATCACATATTGTATGATTCCATTTGTATGAAATGTCTAGAATTCAGGCCAATGCACAGAGACAGAAAGTAGATTAGTGGTTGCCAGGGGCTGGGTAGAGGGGGAAGAATGGGGAGTTACTGGTTTTTGTATTTCTTTTTGAGGTGATAAAAATCTTCTGGAATTAGAGGGACTTCCCTGGTGGTGCAGTGGTTAAGAATCTGCCTGCCAATGCAGGGGACATGGGTTCGAGCCCTGTTCTGGGAGGATCCCACATGCTGTGGTGCAGCTAAGCCCGTGAGCCACAACTCCTGAGCCTGTGATCTAGGGCCCACGAGCCACAACTACTGAAGCCCACGTGCCTAGAGCCCGTGTTCTGCAACGAGAAGCCACTGCAATGAGAAGCCCGTGCACTGCAACGAAAAGTAGCCCCCGCTTGCTGCAACTAGAGGAAGCCCACGTGCAGCAACAAAGACCCAACGCAGCCAAAAATAAATAAATAAAATAAATAAATTTATAAAAAAATAAAAATAATCTTCTGGAATTAGAGATTTGTGAATATACTGAAAACTACTAAACTTCACATTTTTAGAAAACTGCAGTTTAGTAGTTTTCAGTCTAAAAAATGCTTAGTTTTAATATAATTATTTTTTCAATTAATAAAAAGTATTCTTTAATACTTTGTAACACACAAATCCACTCCCAGGTGGATTAACAGAAATGCGTACAAATATGCACAAAAAACGTGTATAAAAATATACTGTAATAGTGAAAACTATTATTATTTATTAATAGTACAATGGGAAAATAAACTAGTGTATTATTAAAGGGAAATACACAGCAATGAAAATCAATAAACTATTGCTACATGAAACAAATACGGACGAATCTTACAAACACAATATTGAACAAACAAAGCCAGACACAAAAGGATACATACAGTATGATTCTATTTATATGAAGTTCTAGAACAGACAAAGCTAATCTATAGTTTGAGAAATCAAATGGTTTCTTTTGGGAAGGAGAGTGGGGGTGATGACTGAGACAGGAACAGGGTTGGTCTCCTAAGGTGCCGGTAATGTTTTATTTCTTGATCTAGATGATGGTTACAAGTTGTGTTCATTTTGTGATAATTCATTGGGCTTTATGTTATGGCTTGTATACTTTTCTGAGTGTTAGTTATGCTTCAAATAAAAAGTTTATTGTCCTTGTAATATGGGAGACAGTGGACAAATATCTACCTTAACTTGCTCCTTTCTTTTATATAGATAACATCAGTATCAGGTGTTTAGTGGTCCATTCATTCAAAATTACAGTAGTGAATGATAAATGTAGCCTAAGGAGAAAGAATATAAAATCTATGAATATAATAATTTCTATGCATGAAGATAAATTCCAAATAGGAAAGGAAGAGTTTCCAGAATGAATTCATTCAATTCTATTGACACAGAAAACAATGACATCAACCTGACCAGTTTTTTATAGGAAGTCATTTACTTAATGAAAGCAGTTGACATTTAAAGACTATTTGGTGATGATTTCCTCTTCCCATTTGGTGAATGTTCAATAGTTATTAAGTAAATAATACTAACTACTAAGATGTGCTTTAGCAATTATTGTATTAATAAAGTATGGATGCTGTTAATATTGATAGTTTAGGGTTCCAGTTTAGTAGAAAAAGAAAATGTTTCTTTGTTCAAAGGCATCTCTATTTAGCCAAGTTATCAACCTGAGTTGGCAGCAATAATCGCTGATACCTCAGGCTTTGGACCTACTAAATTTTTCCGGATTAATATCTGGAACCTCCTAAATCTTTCCACTTTATCTAGTCAGATGCTTTTTTTAATAGGTTTGCTTTGTGTCAGTTTCTATTTGAGTGTTAAAATAGTGCCACTGGAATATAGAGAACCTACTGACTTTTAACCTCTGTTCTCTGATACACTTTAAAAAAATAGAACAGGAGTACCCAGCAATAAGATCTGCAACTAAATTTGCATTGTGATGCCTTTTGTGGAATGAAATTTTCATCTGAAATATAAAGTACGATTTAAAGTGGAACATTGGAATCAACTCAATGAGACCCAGATTTGAGCACTTCAGGTGAGCCCCCTAAGGAATATGGCATCCTTCACAATAATTAATTTTCAGCTTCATTCAAAGTATTTTATTCATTAAAGATAAATGAATTAATAATATCTAAAATTGAGTACTTACTGTGGGCCAGACACTATCCTAGGCACTTTTCTTATATTATCTTTTTTTTTATATTATCTTATTTAATCCTCACAACTCAATGCTATAAATACTGTTTTTATCCCCATTTTACAGATAAGACAATAAAGTCTTGGAAATGATAAGTCAATTATCTAAGATGATACAATAAGTATCAGAGCTAGGATTCAAACCCAGATCCAGTTGAATCTTGAGCTCCTGTTCTTACCTGCCTCTTAGAAACTAATTATCAGGAACACACTCTATTGCATCAGTGTCAGTACAATTTACTGCAATAATGGACATGTCCTCTATCTGTGCTGTCCGATACAGCAGCCACCAGTCACATGTGAGCACCTGAAATATGGCTAATGCAACTGAGGTACTGAAGTTTTAATTTTAATTAATTTAAATTTAAATAACTACATGGAGCTAGCTGTTATCATATTGGACTGGGCAGCAAATGTGCTGTTTGAGCTTATAATTTAAGAGGAAGAGTTGAAGGATATGCCTCTTGTTTAGTTAGAAGCCAAAATGTATTCTAATAAATTATTTAGACCAGAAATTATATTTAAGAGAGCTGACATAGGTTATCTTCTTAAACTATTAATCCTAAAGAAAATGTAGTTCACATGGATCTGTGGTACTCCATTGCCACAATATACCCTAAAAAAGCTGCTTATTCTTGAAGCAAGTGACTTTGTAGTTTCTTTACTTGAGCGGCCAGATTCCTACACATCCTCTTAAGCTGGTGAAAAATTCTTTCCAGGAAAAGTTTCCACCAAAGTTGTTTTCATTGGCAGTAGTTCAGGTCTCAGAAGAATAGAGTAAGTTAAACTGCCATCTGGATTTATTGCTGTTGTCCTCAGTGCTGAGAGGAAAGCACAGCACTTGTAGCTTTCAACAGTGCTTAGCTTCAAAACCCATCTTAACCTTCTATTATAGGAAAAAAAAGCTTATTTCTTCTATCCATATTAAGACCAAGGACTTAATGCAAAAAACAAATACCACATGCAGCAGTGTAAATTTGCTTGTTTCTTTAGCTACTTATCCTTTGAGTAGCTGCAGTTATTTATTTCATTATTTTAATAAACTTTCTGGGAAAGCTACCACCACAACTATCTTTTTGTTCCTACTGACTTCTGAGTCAGAAAACAGAATTCTCCAAGCTTATTTTAAAGCCACTTAAGAAACTGTGTTCAGAGGCAGTTCCATCAGAGCTTTGACTGCAGCTTAAATACTTCATAAACCCTCTTTACTGAATGTTGAACACACTCACCCTGATGATTCACAAGCAGTGCAATTACAATAGTCAAAATATCCTTGGAAGAGTGTCTAAAAAAGAAAATGTATTCCTTCTATATATAACAGAATGGAGGTATAGAAGGGCCTGTATCTAAGGTGAGAGAATGAAACCAGAAAATAATCTAGCTATTCTGATTTTTAACCAATATCTTGATCCTGTTCATTCAACAGTTTTGAATGTTTTATATATTAAGCAATGGGGATACAAGGTGAACAAAATAAGAGCCCCTGAACTCACAGCATTTAGAGTTCAGCAAAGAAGGCAAACAATTTAATACAGTAAGATGATAGGGGAAATACAGTACGCTATAAAAATCCACAAGGCTTCAAGGTGAGAAAGAACATAAGACAAAGAAATGCAGTACAAATTTAGCAACTTCAGAAGGAGGATGGAAGTGATGAGATGAGAATGGAGAAGATAAGCATAGATTGGTTCACTTTATTCTCAGTGCAATGTAAAATCATTTTTTATGGTTTTATGCAGGGGATTCATGCAACCCAATTTACAGTTTTAAGACCGCACTGTGGAAACTGGATAATTGGGCAACTGAATATTGTGACACTAGTTGAGAGATGAGTTATGTGTGGTCTAGACTAGAGTGTTGATAATAGGGATGGAGTAAAATGAAAAGAGAAACATTTAGGGTTGAGAAAAGTTTGGGGGGTGGGGAACAGGCAGTGGAGACGAGAGGGAAAACAAGGGATTCAGCCCTGGTCCTATACAATCTGACCCAATTCTGGATATATCTGACCCCAATGGATATATTCAGAAGACCATTGTATATATAGGTCTGGTGCTTCAGAGAGAAGCCAAACTGGAGATAGATTTGTGAGTACTGTAATCATGATTTTTTTTTTTTTTTTTTTTTTGCGGTACGCGGGCCTCTCACTGTTGTGGCCGCTCCCGTTGCGGAGCACAGGCTCCGGACGCGCAGGCTCAGCGGCCATGGCTCACGGGCCCAGTTGCTCCGCGGTATGTGGGATCTTCCCGGACCGGGGCACGAACCCGTGTCCCCTGCATCGGCAGGCGGACTCTCAACCACTGTGCTACCAGGGAAGCTCCATGATTTTTTATTAATGCAAAATATAACTATAAGGAGACTAAAACTACAAAGAGAGAATGTGTATAGTAGAAAAGAACCTATGGAAGTAACTTCATAATCTGAGTAGCATGTGGGTCAAGAAAGTGGACCTGGAAAAAGACTGAGAAGATGTGGCCGAAGAGGGATAAGAAAAAAAAGCGGGGAGGGGGGGGAGTCTAGTAACCAGAGTATATTAGTGTGTTTCCAGAAAAAAAGAGTGGTAAACATTTTAAATGGCACAAAGAGGTCAAGCTACAAGGAAAACTGAAAATATCTGTTATTTTACAGTGTTTCTCAACTTTCATTATTGTATCCTAAGGTGCCTTTTCAGATTCCCGTTCACTCACACCCCTCTTCCATAAAATTTTAATACCATGGAATGTTTCTGTACACCTCTTTATGTACCATAAATACCCGTGCTTTATACATAAAAGTATGATTTTTTTTTTTGCCTCAAAGGAAGCAAATTTTCAGCCTGATGAGAACGTACAGTTTAACACATAGAGGCCATTTTGTGATCTTTTCAGGCCTGTCATTGTTGTGGCCTCTCCTGTTGCAGAGCAGAGGCTCCAGACGCGCAGGCCCAGCGGCCATGGCTCACAGGCCCAGCCGCTCCGCGGCATGTGGGATCTTCCCAGACCGGGGCATGAACCCGTGTCCCCTGCATCGGCAGGCGGACTCTCAACCACTGCGCCACCAGGGAAGCCCCATTTGGTGACCTTAGTAAGGGCAGTTTCAGTGGTAGCTCAGTGGAATGGTGGAAACAAAATATACTGCAGTGTGCTGAGAAATAAATAGCAAGAAGTTGGAAAAACAGAGATGAGAGTAAATGATACATTCAAGAACTATAGCTATGAAGGAGAGGAAAAGACAAGAAAATAAATGGGATTAGTTCATAAAGTTAAGGAAGAATATTTTTAAATGCTGAAGGAAAAATGTGAGTAGAAGGGGAAAGGCTGATGAATTGGAGAGAAGAAGTAACTTAACCAAAAAAAAAAAAAAAAAAAAAAAGACCCTGAGAAGTCAGGAGAGGATGGCGCTGGGAAACTAGGTGAAAGGATTTGCCTTCCCAAGGAGAAGGGACACTTTTTCCTCTTTAAACAGAAGGGAAGCAGATTTGTACATTTGGTTGCAAGAAGATGATGGCTTCTATTTTCTCTGCGTAATAGGAGAGAAGGTCATTTGTTGAGAGAGAGTGAATTCCTCTTCTCTATAAATGTCACTCATTATGTATGAACTGAAATATTATTGAGCTACTTAAAAATATCTAGTCTGCAGGGAACTCCAATAGTCTATTATGTTGACTGTTTAAAAACATTGTAAAATCCTAAGATTCAGTAAGAAAAGCTAATCTTATTGCCAAGAGAGCATTCCTACTAAAGGTATGTTAAGATTCAGGTAATTTTTCATTCATTTCAATCCTCCACTTTTCCTATGATCTCAAATGAAAGTGTCCTCCGTTCTTTCTAACACTAATTTTTCCACTTGTAATTTTGATCCCATCCCCTTTCCTCTCTTCCCAGGTCTTATCTCCTGTTTCTTGAATGTTTAATCTTATACATTAGTTACTTGCTTTCTGCTCCCACACAAAACAGACAAACCCCAAACCTTTTATGGACCTTGCCAACCATCTTTCACTTCATGCTCCAAACGAAGAAGCATTAGTCTACACTTGCAGTTTCTCCTCTCAATAACGGACTCTATTAGAGCAGTTCTCTCAAATGATCCAATGACTTCCTAATCATCAAATCCAACAACCTATTCTCAGACTTCAACTTCCTCCTTTGATCCCTGCAGCATTTCATGTCACTGATAAGTTTCCCCAAAACAAAACAAATACTTCTTACCAAATTATACGAACTTAACCTGTCTTGGTTCTCCCCTGGAAAGTTTCTTTCTGGCTTACTTATCAGGCTTTTTTTTTAAAATAAACTTTTCTTTCATCTCCACCTAAACTACTGTTTCAAACTCGATATATTCCAAGCTCCACAAAATTCCTCCTTCTCATGTGAGGACTCCTAGTTTTATAGAGGTATCAAGTTCTTAATCGAGCTTCAGCTTCGGGTTCAATCCAAATCCACCAAATCCAACCAAGCACATCGTTTATCACTTTTCCATACTCACTGTCACCTCCTCAGTTTACAGTCCTATCAACTCGTTTCTGAAGAACTGCAACACTGTCCTCACCGCATTACCCCAGGCTCATCCAGGCGCCACCCTCTAACAGGACGTCCGCTCAGGACACTTAAGGATTTTGTCCTCCACAGCAGAAGCCTGGGGCTGAGGTCCAAGTCGTCGGTACTTTAGCTCTCCGTGGGTGACAAGACCTTTTTCCCGCGTCAGAGCACGGTGAGGGACCCCAATGAGCCTGAACCTCTTGAGCCTGAGGGCCTGAGAACACTGGGCTGCAGGTGCACCTTTCCCTTCCGGCCCAGCTGGCAAGAAAGACCGGAAGGCCGGGAGGGAGGCGCGGCCCCGGTCCACAGCACCAGAGACGCTCCCGCACCCCAGACTGCAGTCGGGAGCCCGAGCTATTCAGCCTACGTCCCACTTTTCGTGATGCCACCCTGTCCGCAGACCCCCAGCCCCTCACACTCACCCCGACTCCTGGGCCAGTCAGTGATTCGACGCGGGGTCCTCTCCTGACGGAGGCCGAGGCAGCTGAGAAGATCGTGAGGACCCCGGAGTTGGGATGCCGGATAGATTGCCTGACTAACAGCTTCAAAGTAACCAACAGTACTGGAAAGAGTAAATGAGTGAGAAGACGTTGAATGAGGAGAAAGACGTCTTTTGAATTTTAGGATATAATCTACTAGATCATCCAGAGTCTAGAGAAACGGGAGCTTTCCCATCTTCTGGACTTAGGCGCTCATCCGCAGCCTAAACCAGTCAGGGTGTCCCTACAATCGGGAGGGCGGGGTTAGGAGGAGCTGTGAACTAGCCAATGGGTGAGGCCGAGAGGTAGAGCCAAATAGCTGTGCCTGGGAGAGGCACGAACTGAGAGGAGCCGAGAGGGGCGGGGTTTCGAGATAAGGAGGAGGTGATGGGAGAGGGGGCGGGGCCTTCGAGAGCCGAAGGGGTGGGGCGAGCTCTGGAGCTTAAGTGAGGTGGGAGCGCGAAAATGGCAGCGGCTGAGGAGGAACCGAAGCCCAAAAAGCTGAAGGTGGAGGCGCCTCGGGCGTTGAGGTGAGCGCTACCTGACACAGGGTAGAGGGTGACTGTGCCTGCTGCTAACCCGGGACCACATGGGGTTGCGCGACCGAGGCGCCGGGTGGTATCCGCACCGCCGGCATGGGGCCAACACACGGGACCGGTTGCTCGGGTAGCTGCCCTCCTGGCTGCGACCCTTTGCCCGGCGCCCGCCCAGTTTGGCCGAGTCACCGCCGGCTCCGGAGACGCTCGGCCGCCCTTGGCCAATCAGAACGCCGGCCGGGGGTGCAGCGCCGTCTTTGGGCAGGCTGCGGGCGCCACGTGGGAGCCCGCTCGAGCTGAGCTGGTGCGACCAGTGAGGACCGGACCCGACCTGATCCGAGTCACTTGCGGCGACCTCCTCTTCCCGGCGGGATGTCGAGGAGAATGCCCAGCGACAGCTCTACCCTGGGGCAAAGACAGAATTCTTGGGAGTTTTCGTAAAGGTCGCGGAAGGGCGCCTTGACCTTCCTTTTCGTACGTACATCGAACCGAATGGTGTTATCTTTGGAGATCCTCTACCGGGGACCAAGACTCCACCTCCGAGGCTTTGCGGAGGTGGCATTTGCCTGAACGGTTAGGAAAGCTTGATTTTTCTTTTTTTCTTTGCACTTTTGGCAGCAGTGGAGATAGTTCTGCACCTAACTTTTGTTTCACATATGATTTGATGTTGCAACTTTTACTTACAAAAAGTTATTGGTTAAATTATTACTTCCTAATAAGTATAAGGTGCAGTATGCGTATTCCTTGATGATTTTGAAATGTTCCTTGGAAGGCAAAGATTTTTGTATCTAAAAATAGACATCAAACTGATTTAAAACTGTTGGGACATTCCTGATCATACAAGGCAAATCTCATTTTTTCTAGCATTACCCTTCCTTACCTCTGAAAGAACGAATCTTTCATAATTGAAAAGAAAGGATCACTTAGCGGTTTGGTGGTGTGTTAACGCTGTTTTGAATGGATGGTGACCAAATCCCTGCCAGTGCCTTTAATGTATTCCTATTACTTTCAAAGGGTCAAAGGGTTAGTGTGCCTACCTTATATGAAGAAAATAAACTTTTTTTTTAAACGACTCAGGATGTTCCTTTTTCGTTTTAAGCTTTCAAACTGTAGACTAAAGCAAAGGCTTTTGAATCAGACCTACCTGGGTTCAAGGCATGTGCTTTCCCTGGTTGGCCCATTATTAGAGTATTTCCTTAAAAAGTACCTTCTTCACAAAGTTTCCTCTACCAAATTGGAAGACAGCTGCAACTTTCCCCTGCTATCCTACTAAACATACAACCCTTAGATTTTGTCATATGGTAATCTGTTTTCAAAGTGCTTTCCTATTTTACAGATGAGAAAATGGAAGCCCAAATGAAACAATTAGTTAAGGAACTGAAGTTTGAACATAGAGCATCTGGGTGCATGTTCATTGTTGTTTGACTTTACTGTGCCTACTTGTATACAACCACCCAAGATACGCTTCTCTTCGCCTATGCAGCCTTAAAAATAACGATAAATAATAATGTTTAATGTGTATTGTTTCAGCATTTTACCTTTTTTAACTCATTCAATCCCACAACACTACAAGGTAGACACTATAATTATATACATTTTAGCAAGGAGGAAACAGGTATAGAGAGGTTAAGTAACTTGATCAAGGTCAACTTTATTAACCTCACACAGTTTGTCCAAAAGCCCTAGTGAACTGTTCACTCAGCTTTTGTTTCTCTACTTTCCTGTCTGTTTTTTGTTTTGTTCTGTGGTTAGTGTACATAGCTTTTTACGTTGTTGCAATATATGGGTATATGATACATAATAATTCTTAAACAGGTGTAATGTTATTTTACATGTTATTAGTGTCTATGTAAAACTTGTAAAAGTCCTTAGGCAACTAAAACTCATTTTATAAAATATGTAGTTAGTACCACCTGTAGACATGAAGTCAGGATTAGACACCTGAGTACTGGGATAAATCTCTTCATTTTGTGTGAAGACCTTTTGGGATTGGCTATTCCTACTTTCATTATATTAGTTTGGCTTTAAGGGTCTCAGTGTGGTAATACACTGAGTGGTTAGACTTCATGCATTATGTGTGATGACTTGCTTGACAGTTAAGGGGCTAGCTAACAGTTTTGGTTAACTTTTAAGAGAACGGCTTATAAAGTCTAAGCATGATTCAATGTGTAGAATCAGTTCCTAGGGAACAAATAAATTTATGATATAAATTTGTAGATGTCAAGAAAAGGATTTAGGGCTTTGTGAGAATTTCAGTTAGTTTTAGGGTAGTAGTTCTCAAGCAGGGGAAGTATTGCCCCCCCAAGGGACATTTGGCAATGTCTGGAGACATATTTGGCAGGGAGGGCTAATGGCACCAAGTGGGTGGAATTCAAGGATGCTGCTAAACATCCTACAATGCACAGGAATCCCCCTAAACCAAAGAATTATCCACACAAAAGTGACAATAGTGTGAGGCTGGAAAAAACGGCTTCATGGAGAGCATCTGACAAGTCTAGCTTCCCTTTCTCAAATGTCCATTATTTTTCTAGGCTTTTTAGGGTATAGCAGTTACTGAAGTTGCAAAGAAATAAGCTAGCTCTGTCATATTTTCACATTGGGTTGAGGAACATTAATTGAGTGCCATACGTTATACTAGGTGCTTTATTTATGCTATCTCATTTAATCTTCCCATCAACATGTGAAGTAGGAATAATGATCCTTGTGTTACAGATGATGTATTTAGGCCTGAAAGAAGTCAAGAAGCATTTTTGGGAACTGCTCCCTAGATAAAAATGTTCCATGATGATTACGTGTATTTGGGACCACTTAACTTTCTTTTCTCTCCTTTCGAAATATCATCCAAGTTAATTTCTTCAGCGGTCACCTCTAAAGAGGATAGAGTTCCTTCCAAGGCTTGTTGAGCACATGCCAAGCCTATTCTTTTAGTCAGTCTTTCAAATGCCTGCTATTTTAGGCATGGTGCTAAAAATTAGGTACATGGAGTGAGAGAGCTAAGACCCAGGTACCATCCTCTTGGTGGAAAATGAGTAGGGTTTGGGAAAATGATAACTGAGCATACCGAAAGATGACATACTGAAAGACGATGCTAACCAGATGTGAAGTAGGGTGTCTGGCTTATAGAAAAGTTTGTTTGGAGGTAGAAATGGCAGAGAGCTGCCTCTGTTGGGGTACTGAACACTTTCACTTGTGTGATCTTTCTACCTCTTGTCTGATCTTTCTACCTCTACATTTGTTTGGTCTGACTGAAGCAGAAGGTGTAGGACCGTCCAGGCTTTGTACTGAACACTTTCACTTGTGTGATCTTTCTACCTCTACCTTCAGCTCTCAGACCCTAATTTTAACTGTCTGCTGAATATCTCCTTCTGAGTGTCTTGCTGACACTTCAAAGTCATATATATCGAACTAAATCCATCTGCTGTCCTAAATCTGCACCTTCTTCCATGGTCCCTACATCTGTTAACGGCACCACTAACTTCTCTTACTCCAAAGTTTGGAACCTAGATACTTGATTCATTTTCCCTCTGCGTATGGTTATCAAAGTTGGTCTTGTCTTCTTCAGTTATGTCTGATAAATTCCTTTTGTTTTCCATCCCTGCTGCCACAACTCAAGTTGAAACTTTATTTTGCTTAGACTTGGTGTTGGCTTCTTAACCAGTCTCTCCACCTACAGGTTCAAGTTCTGCCTAATCTTCTTCAGGAGTAGCTCTACTTATTCATCATAGCAAATATTTATAAGCTCTGAAGTCGATGTTAGGAAGGGTTGAATCTGAAGAGCCCACATTGTAACTCTCTCTGATGTTTTAGCAATTACACATTGTTCTGGATCATGACTTCTAATTTTATATAATTTATATATATATAAATTATATATAATTTTAATCTCTATTAAAAAGGAAACAAACTGCACTTCTCCAATCAGCAAATGTTGAGCTTTTCTCAAATTATTGCTTCTTAACCATTTCACTTCCATGGACTCCTTTTAGTCTTTCCTTCTGTCTTTTACCTCTCACTAGGACCCTGTGTTTTAAAATTGTGTATTAAACCTAGGAATAAAAGTCTGTAAGTATTTTAGATGACCAAGCAACAGTTTTAGTAACCTCTTCATTTTTTTTTTTTTGGTCTTTATTTATTTTTTTAAAAAATACGTATTTATTGGAGTAAAATTGTTGTGTTAGTTTTTGCCATACAACAAAGTGAACCAGCTATATGTACACACATATCCCCATATCCCCTCCCTCTTGAGCCTCCCTCCCACCCTCCCTATCCCACCCCTCTAGGTGGTCACAGAGCACCTAGCTGATCTCCCTGTGCTATGCAGCAGCTTCCCACCAGCCATCCATTTTACATTTGGTAGTGTATATATGTCAGTGCTACTCTGTACGTCCCAGCCTCCCCTTTCCCTGTGTCCTCAAGTCTGTTCCCAACGTCCAATCTCTTTAAAACACCTTTTTTTTTTTTTCTGTTTCAGGAAATTCTCCAGAAGATGATTTTTATAAACTGAGCGTACTGTTCCTGGAGTGGCCTGTTGTGAGGATTAAATGAGAAAAATGTATGCATACTAGAAAAGAGAAAGGATGATCAATTGTGCGTCCATAGTGTATTGCTCAGTGCCTGGTCCTTAGGAACTATTCAGTTAATGTTTGTTGGATAAATTATCAGCGCAGCATAGAGTGGGACTGATAATCTTTACTTTTCTAGACCTTATGTTTTTAACAATGAAGCCTAAAATTGAGTTTGGCTCTTTTCGGGTGATATTGCATGTTGTTCACTTATATTTATAAATTTAATCCTTTAAGATTAAAACTTTGGTTTTGAAGGAAAATGAAAAACAGAAGTCTCCTGAGGTACTTTGTATGAATCCCTTAATAAGGTCCTTTCCCAGACATTATATACTAGGGCAGAGAGAGGGTGGTGAAAAGGCAGAGTCAGAGGAAAGCCTGCATGGATTGTCCTGGGTATCTAGAGGTAAACATGAAATGCCTGGAGCCCAGGGAAAGTGAGAAGGGCTTTTGGTAAAAAGACAGGCATTGAAACTATGTTTCTGGTTTTAGGTATAGGCCTAGACTGAATAACACTAAATAAACATTAAGCCAATATGCTACTTTCTACCAGGAATATGGCTCTACTTCCCTTCCATCGATTAAAATCCTGCCTGTATGCAAAATGATCAGAGTTAAGTGGGGGAAAAAATAAGAGAATTAAAATTCTGAAGAGTGTTCTGGTCAGGATGGAAGCCAGTAGAGCAGTGGTTAAGACCTTTGGTTGACTCTTGGTCCTTATTAGCTGGTAATCTTGGAAAGATTGTTTACTAGCCCCATGCCTCTGTTTTCTCATCTTTGAAATGGGTATAATAAAAATACCTACCTCAAAAGATTGTTGAGAGGATTTCATGAAAAAGTAAATATAAAATTGGCATATAGTATGTCTTCAGTAAAAGTTAGCTGTTGTTATTACGGTGCTCTTTATCCTGCTTTTAGCTCCCTACCCTGCTCCAAACACTGCAATTACAAATTTAAAAAGAAAAAGAGAAGATATAGGTGTACTCAAGAACAAGATAACCATCTCCAGGGACTGAAATGGAAAGCAAACATGCATTTAGATCCTGGGTTCAGGAGCAAGTGGAAATAACTTTGTGCAGGGGAACTGGAGTCAGATACCCTGGATGAAACTTGGAGCTGGGCTGGGGCTGGATGAAAAGAAGGCTGAAAGCCTCTACTCCTGGCTGTTGCTTTAAAAAGCTGTGGCTCTGAAGTGGTGACACAGAAGTGGCTGAGCTGCCACATGGCTCAGAGTTGGGAACTGTAATTTCTCCACTATTACCTGGTACAAGAGCACCGAACTTGTAGGTCATGGGCTCTGGAAGAGGGGTGGCTTACCTCAGAACCATTCGAAAAAGGAAGGGAAAGTCTGAGCCTGCACACAGATGAGGAAGACTATTACTTAGAAAATAACAAAACCACTAGGAGATAAACTCACTTAAAATCTAATAGAGCAATTTCAAAATGACTTTTAAGTATTTTAAATATGTTTAAAAAGATAAAAGAAGTAATAGTTATAAAAAAAGCATGTTATAAATAAACAGTAGGTAAATGTGAAGTAAATGGCTATATAAAAGAAAAAATGGTGAAAAATTAAATTTTTAAAAGTTGGTTAAACTCTGGTCCAAACGTATTTAAAGCAGAAATTAGTGAGTTGGAAGATAGTACTGAGTAATTCACCCAGATGTAGCACAGAGAAATCAAGAAAACTCAAGAGAATATTTTATATATATATATATATATATATATATATATATATAAAAACACATACATATATTGAGAGGCACCAGCTAACATCTAACTGGGAGTTCCAAAAAGAGGAAAGAATGTGAATGGTGGAGAGGCCTTGTTAGAAGAGATGATGGCTGAGAATTTTCCAGAATTTAAGAAAGATCAAAGTCCTCAGGTTGAGAGGATATTCCAGGTGCATATAAGTGATATCACACAGTATTTGTCTTTCTCTTTCTGACTTACTTCACTTAGTATGATAATCTCTGGGTCCATCCATGTACCTGAAAATGGCATTATTTCATTCTTTTTTATGGCTGAGTAATATTCCATTTTGTGTGTGTGTGTATGTGTGTGTGTGTGTGTGTGTGTGTGTGTGTATCTCACATCTTTTATCTGTTCATCTCTCAATGAACATTTAGGTCGTTTCCATGGCTTGGCTGTTGTAAATGGTGCTGCTATGATCATGGGTGTGCATGTATCTTTTCAAATTATAGTTTTCTCTGGGTATATGCCCAGGAGTGGAATTGCTGGATCATATGGTAACTCTATTTTTAGTTTTTGGAGGAACCTCCATACTGTTCTCCATAGTGGCTGCACCAATTTACATTCGGATTGTGGGTTATTTTCTTTTCTTTCTTTCTTTCTTTCTTTTTGTATTTTCCAACTTTTCTACACTGAACATATATATTAGGACTCTTGATTTGAAGCTGGAGGAAGTTGATGTGCATTAAATACATACTTTGGCCAAGTGTCTAAATATCATCATTACAGAATGGACCTCTGGGATACTAAGTAAATCTGAAACTTTGTAAAACAAGTATTATGATTTTATTATAGGTTATAATCTTTTCATCTGTATTTCTGAAATCCTAAAAGCTCTGAAAACTGGAAATTAAAAAAAAAGTTTGAGATGAATTAATTTGGCAGCAGAACTTGAACAGGTTTGAGGCCCCCTGTAGTATTTATTTGTCTGACACAAATGTGTATGTTTTGCTGTAGAAATATGTGTTTGTTGATGGCATGCTGAGTGAAACCTTCCTGGGCAGTTTATAAAATATATAGTACATACAGTGCATTACCTTCCTAAAATTGACAAATTTCTAAATCCCATAAAATTCTGGCCTCAGAACATATCTTGCCCCAAGGATTCAATAATAGGATTGAGAGCCTTTCTAAAAATTTAAATATTCAGTTTTTAAAAGCTTGCTATTGTGCAGGAACAACAATTTCTCATCAGAATCACTTGCTAAAATTTTCCTGCAGTCCCCATTCTACATGTTGATGATACTAAATAGATGCTTATTTCAAAGGTCTTGTTTGGCTAGTTCTACCATAATACTGGTGCTGGTTATGTAACTGAGTTATTAGGCTTTTCTTTCTTTCAAATAGTAACTGACTAAGGTAATTAATACTAATTACTAAAAATACTAAAAATACTAAGGTATTAGTCAGTTACTCTTCAATTTTTGGACTTCAAGATTTGGAAGGCTCATTTCACTGAAGTGGTCTCATGAACTGAAATTTCACATACTGCTTGAAGACGATACTTTTTGAATATTTTCCAAAGCAGATTTAAAGTTGTTGCCCTCACTTACATGTTTTATTTCTTATGTTTTTGTTTGTACTTGTTTGTACTTGTGCCCTCATATGATTTCTTTAAAAATGTATTCATCTAGGAAACAATAATTCGCTTTCAACGTAAGAACATCTGAGTTTCCATTTGCATTTTGGCTTTCATTGCATACATGCTGATTTCAGCATCTTCTGTAGAATAGAATAAGAAAATATGTACAGCAATTATATAAGAAACTCCTACCTTCTCAAGACACAGTTTGGTTACTGTATTAACAGGATCTCACAATTTTGTCAGCAAACCACATTTAGTTACTAATAAGCCCCGCTATTTTGCTATGTTAGCTGCAAATACAGGATTATAGGTATGAAGGTAGCTTATGTGATTACTGATCACTCACAAAATTAGAGGTTATCAGAAATGATATTGAAGTGGTTACTTGGCTTTTTGCCTTCTAGAGGCTGAGGCTGGAGTTTGGTGTATCCCTAGTAGAACCATTAAGTTTCTAAGAGACTCAGTTGACTAAAAGAGCAGGAAGTCTAGCCAGATATGATTCATTCTAGGAGTGCATCTCTTGCCTCTATTGTCGTCTGGTATTGAATTCATTTCTCACACAGCCCATCTTAATGTAACAAGAAAGATGGCATTTTTCATCCCTAAGCCCAAAATCTCATGAGCCCAAAGGCAGAGACTTTCCACATCTATGTATCAGTTTTGAGAATACTCTGATTAGTCCTGCCTGGGTTACATACCCACCATTGAATCAATTAGTGTATCAGAGGTGGGGATTTTGGCCAGCCTTGGATATACTCTCAGCCATTTTCCTGTGTGCAAGTGTGCGTGCTTGCATGCACACCAATGGTGTTTATATATGTGGGGAGTGCATGGATGTTGAGGAGGACGCTCTAATCAACAGCTCCACCAGCACTTTGTAGGGTGTAGGAGGTGAGGTGGTATCATTCTCTTAGCAAGAGAAAAGTTCATTATAGCATGTATAGAATATATTTATGAAAACCTCATTCCTCAAGGTCCAGCCAAAGTTTATCTTCCCTATAAAACTTTCCTAATCACCAAGCCTGGAAACAGCTGCTTCACTGGTTGGTTGTACTTTATACTTTGCATTATTGCAGTGCACAGTGTATGCATGTTTTATCTCGTCCAGTGCTACTTGAAGTAGGGAAACTTGTTGAATCACTCTTAATGCCTTATAACTAATTACTTCATTGCAACATAGGCTCTAAATTTTTATTCAGTGAATTAATTCTTAAACTCTAAAGATGTTTTAAGGTTATGTTTGTAGTACTCAGTGGCACAAAATGGATTCATGTTTTGGCTGTAAATTCTTATCTATTCATAAGAGTTGATAGATCTCTTACCTGAAAACATTTCATGGTTCTTGGACCTTTCTTTTTTATTGTTACATGGAGTGAGCTTGTGTGTGAAATAAATCCAATACTAGAGGACAGAGGCCAAGAGATGCACTCCTAGATTACATTTCTGTTCTTTCTGGTGACTATAGTGAGCCTTGACTATAATAATCATTTCGTGCATTTGTCCATGGGGAAAATTCCCTCAGAATAAATATATTACTCCTATATAAATAGTAACATTTTATTAAGGCCGTGTGGTCAGTGTTTTCTTTCTTAAAAAAAATGTAGTAGAATTGCTTATTTGGTGGAGAAATAAATTTTCTGAAAATGAATTTGCAAAGAAGAACGCAGTGACTTATCAGAATGATCAGTCTTTTCCCTATGGGTTAGCAGGTCCTTAATTAGTGAGCTTATTTGCATTTTAATTAGAACTCCAAAAGCACTGAAGGTTAGCAACATTGTTCTTAATTTCATAGCGTACTGTGTAACAGTGTACTATGTAACCAACAGGTAATACCGCAAAATGGTCTTTTTAAGAAATTTGTCTGTTGACTCATCCAAGAGGGGTCACTGGAAAACAAAATATAGCAAAAGAATCAAATTCAGATGTCTTAGGGTTCTCAAATTCCTTTAAGCTTGATGTAGCAAAATAGTTTTACTCTTTGAGTCCTTGAGCTGAAGTCTGGAAAGCCATGTTAAGTTTTTGAGTAAACAAATTGAAAAACAAGAAAATTATCTTAAAAAAACGAAACAGTTCAAATGTGTTGCCTTTGAAGTTAACCACATTAGAGATTTGAACATTTTCTTGTTTTATAGGCATGACTGAGGAAGTCTTGGGTTCCTCCTAAAATAGAGTTTTTTAGAAATTGTTTTTCCTATGCAGAGCTGAGACCGTAGCTATCATTTTTAGTTCTTAGTTTTGGTGAAGATTAGAGCTGTTAAGCTGTAGAAGTGATGCAGATTTACACCCTTGGTTATGTCTCTGTTCTCACATACTCAAGATGAACTGATTATATTACATTTTAGCATGGGATAGCATGTTGATCCCATTCAAGTATACTGACAATTCTACTTTATCTTGTTTGTTTTACATAGCACTTGCTTATCCAAATGTACAGAGCTGGATTGTTTAGATTTGAAATATTATAATAAAACATAGTTATATTATTAAATTAAGTAGTACTAAATGTTTAGTATTAAAAAGTAGTATTTTAGTAAAAAATAGCTTGAAAAGTTTTTTTTTTTTTTTTTTTTTTGAAGGTGTGGGGGTTAGCTTCCTCTCTACATGGTAGGTTTGACTTCTTTGGGTATATTCATCCCTCAGTTTGAATATTGTAAAGATGCTCTGTAGAGAAATATATAAATTTCTAGACTTACACTCACAAATCCTTAGAAATGGGAGCAATGTTAAGTTATCTTTGCCCAGCCTCCTGCATTAGACAGGAATCCCTTCGTTAGTACCCCTCTTCCCCTATTTGTGTAGCATTCCTCCCCTAGATTCAGCACAAATAAGGGAAAGGAGTACATTTTTTCACTAATGGAAAACACACACACACACACACACACACACACACACGCACACACGAGACCTTCGATCTCACTTCTATGTGAAGCTTGAATAAACTACATTCCTTAGAAAACTTGTTAGTATCCTGTAGCTATCAAGTCAGATTCAGAGCTCTTTAAATGTAAATAATTTCTTGTTGGTCAAGATATTTCTTCTTTATACCCATAAAACAGGTTAAAGCAGGCTTTCCTAGCCTTTCCCTTTTAGAAGCTACTTTGGTATTTCCAAAGACTGCTTGGGAATGCTGGTGGGAGCAGGAATGGGAGGAGATGGCTAGGTGTGCAAATCCTGAGGTAGGATCTTCTGTAGCTGAAGTTTCCAACAAATGGTGCTGAAGTGTGAAAACAACAGCAAATCTCAGTATTAGCCAGATGTGGCTTTGAAATGGTAATTTACAATTTCATGTGATTTTTGAAAACTCTGAACATGTTTTAGACTCTTGAGATTGTTGGTGCCTGAGGAGGTACTTAAAATCAAAGTCTGATATTTACATGGTTGTGTTGAGAGAATTGAAGCCCAGTGAAGTTAAATGTCAGTCAGGTAACAGCTAGTAAGTATCTGAGGTGAAATTTGATCCGAAGTCATAACTTGTCATTGTCTTACTTTCTAGAACAAGAAATGAAGTTTAATTTTTTTTTTAAAGATAAAAATAACATATTTAGGACTTCCCTGGTGGTCCAGTGGTTAGGACTCCATGCTCCGAATGCAGGGGGCCTGGGTTCGATCCTTGGTCAGGGAACTATATCCCACATGCTACAACTAAGACCTGGCACAGCCAAATAAATAAATCAATGTTAAAAACAAACAAACAACATATTAAAGAATATGTCAAGCACTTTTACCTTTTCTTACAGGTCCTCACAAGGCCACCAGGTAACTGCCTTCATCTGAGGAAATAGACCCAGAGAAGTTAAGCATCCCTAAGTACTAAGCTCTCACTCTACACTCAGGACATCTGATTCACGTTTCTTGCTGTTTGTATTACACTATGAAGACACAAATTGAGAACGTGTCAAAGTGAATTCTGTATGTGCCAGATAAGCACACTATTTAAAGAAATTCTGTGGTGATGTGTTTAGTGTTTAGTAACCTTGTTTAGATTTTTGTCTTTCAAGTTCTCTTATTCACACATGTAGGTACCCCCTCCCCCCCCACCGCCAAGAATAAATATCCCCTCGTGGGATATACTTAATTGTATGCTTTGTAATGGATTAACTCATTGAGCTTCAGTTTTGAGCAGGTTGTGTTTTCCGTTAAAAGCCTTGGGCAAACCAATTTTGCTTATGTTTAAGAGTTAAAATGTTCCAGTTAAAAGAACAATTTGTGGTAAGTTTTTATTTACTTTAGAGATTTTGCAATTTTCCCTGATAATTGATAATTTGAATCTTATGACTTAGCATTATTAATTATTATAATTATATGGGATAACCATTACTGTTCACAGAGTTTAATATGCTCAAGATTATACAATAAGTGGCAGAGATAGGATTCAAACCTGAATCTGATTTATTTTTAGTGATTAGCTCAAATATTCAGGTATTGTATAAACAATAGAACAGGAATCAACAGTGATTTGTGTGATCAAAAAAAAAAAGCAAGCCCTTTGCTTCAAAAAATACTCCTGTGTTATATACGAAACAATTACTAGTAATCTGCTAAAAAGCTGTTAATCTTTAAATATTATTAATTCAAATGTTATGAAAATGTTCTACCAGATCTGAGATGGCAGTGTTGAGAATTCTGTTTCATTAAAAATGACCTACAGCTACAATTAGTCTTGGACCTCATACCAAAAAAAAAAAGCAACAGTTTTAAAGAAATGATAAAATGTTCAGTTAGCCTACTTTTAAGAATATGACTATAACATTTCATTAAGTTCAACTAATATTTAAAAACCTCAGTTTTATAATGCTTGATAACCAGAGGAAAAAGGAAGTAGGGATAGGAAAATACAGATCTGTGAAAAGAAGGGGGGAAGTAAAGGGAAGTGATAAAAAAGGAAAAGGCTCATTCCTCTTAGCTATTTCTGATTTCTACATAACTTCCAACATCAGACATCTCTGCTTTTCAACTTTTCACTCAGCTCTGAGGTGTGTATGTGAGTTTGTGAGAAGCTTCTTATTATGAACCTGTGGGCTGTTAGTGTGGGGCAAGGAAAAAGAGCTTTGTATTAGGAATCAGAACACCTGGGTCCTATTAAGGTTTCTGTCTAGATTTGTGTGAAATGAGTCGTACAGATTAAAATGCTTTTCAAACTAGATCATGAATCAATTTGGGTATAGAAAAAGTGGTATTTTATAAAAGGAAAATAGGAAAGGTCAATGCATTGAATATGGTAAGGGTAAGTATTGCTTTGTGAAACGTTTCCATTATGTATATTTATGGAGTATTAGTTGCAATGCAAAATATATTTTTCACAATGAGTTTGGTTTTCTGTCCTAAAATTTAGTGGCTTAAAAGAACAGCCATTTTACTAGAGTTCATGGTTTTGTGGGTCAGGAGTAGCTGGTTGATTCTTCTGCTCCATGTGCTATTGACTAGGATCACTTGGAGGTATTTAGCTGATAACAGGTCTGGTGTGGAGGGTACAAGTTGTCTTTACTCATTTGCCTGGTGTTTTGGTAGTGGTGGCTGGCAATCTTGGCTTAGCTGGGTTCCTCTCTTTCTCTGTGTGGCTTGAGGGCCTCTCCATGTGGTTTCCTCAACCTGGTAGTTGGACCTCTTAGATGGCAGCTCAGAGACCAAGGCAGGAGCTGGCAGTCCTTTAAGGCTAGCCTGGAATCTGGTCAAAGGAGTCATAGTTTAGCCCAGATTTAAGGGGAGGGGACATAGACTCTTGTCTCCAAGAAACTGTGGCCATTTTTAATCTGCCACAATTATTGTAAAATAATTTTGAAAACCGTGACTGAATTTATCCAACCTTTTAATTCTGTTATTGCCCTTTGAAAGATGATTAATTTCAATAGTCTACTCCCCTGCACCCCGCCACAGGTACCCCTAACATTGGAAAATGTGTCAATTTTTGATTTCAAAGTGCAGAGTTTAATTTAAATATGTGTAGTATTTTTCCATGGAACTGTGAGTTTTAGGTTTTGTAGAAATAATTTAAGGTCTAAAAATTTCTGTGGAGTCTTAAGATAAGTTTGCTACCTAACACTACCTAAAAACTCTATTTGACATTGAGTAAGAATTGCCTTCTTACAATGCCTGAAGATTACATTTGGATTTAATTACTTCTTCCCTTCACATACAGGCAGTCTGAAGCTGTTATGTTTTTTTTTTTTTTTTTTGGCTGCGTTGGGCCCTCGTTGCGGTGCGCGGGCTTCTCATTGCAGTGGCTTCTCTTATTGCGGAGCATGGCGCGTGGGCTTCAGTAGTTGTGGCGCACGGGCTTAGTTGCTCCGCAGCATGTGGAATCTTCCCAGACCAGGGCTCGAACCCATGTCCCCTGCATTGGCAGGCGGATTCTTAACCACTGCGCCACCAGGGAAGCCTGAAGCTGTTATGTTTTTGTTGAAATCTGAAAAAGTGAGAAATCTGCTCCCACCAACCCCCATTCTACCCCTCAGTAAAGAAAACAAAACTATTAAACGTTTTTGTTAAAAACCTACAAGTTGTTATCACAAGGAAAAATCTTTGTAACTATTTATGGTTATGGATGTTAACTAGACTTACTGTGATGATCATTTTGCAATATATACAAATACTGAATCATTACGTCTTACATCTGAAGCTAATATAATGTTACATGTCAATCATACCTCAAAAGAAAGCATTAATTCTTGTAAAATGCAGGTTTTGTGGTGTACTGTATCTTTAGATGACAGAGTGGTTTCCAGAAGAGGACTGTTCCCTGTGACAGAGCTGTAGGGATTTGTGGAAATGTCCATGTCAGAATATCTGCCCATATTTGGAATATTAATAGCACTTTCTTAAGATATAAGCAAAAGGATTTATCTTCTCATACCCTTGGCTATTTAGAATCCCAGATGTTGAAGCAGTGTTTGGGTGTAACCCCGGGCTTTTGGGGAATGGGTTGGGCTGGTTGTTTGACCAGTTATGCTGCAGAGTCATTCTTCTTTGCCTCTGTCTGCAGAAAAATGTCCTGTTTTTCAGATAAACCACATTCATCTTAAATGCTCTTCCACCCCAGGCTCTTTTTTTCCCACCGAGGAAGACATGATGGTGGTCAAGATTTCCTTCAAAGTAATTAAGGAGGAGAATGTGAAAAATGGTAAGAGCTTTAGAATGAAATTCTGTGGGTTTAGATGCCAGTATTTAAAAATAACTATTTAAACCCACCCCCAAATGAAATGGGAGAACTTATGTGTATTTTAAACTTATAAACAGGCATATGAGGATAAATGGTTTATAAGTTATAGATGCTTAGTTACACCAAAATATCAATTTTTGGAATAATATTATATATACATACATACCTATGTACATACTTTGTGTATGTGAACATATATCAAACCCTGATATTGGTAGTCCCATCACATTGCATTTCTTTTTTTTTTTTTTTTTGCGGTACGCGGCCTCTCACTGTTGTGGCCTCTCCCCGTTGCGGAGCACAGGCTCCGGACGCGCAGGCTCAGCGGCCATGGCTCACGGGCTTAGCCGCTCTGCGGCATGTGGGATCTTCCCGGACCGGGGCACGAACCTGTGTCCCCTGCATCGGCAGGCGGACTCTCAACCACTGCGCCACCAGGGAAGCCCCACACTGCATTTCTTGATGAACTTATATAACTATTGAGGCAATAAAAAAAATTTGTTCTTAACGTTTCCCGTACCTGATTCTCTCATATATGTAATGAATCATTAGAAAATCTGCACGATGACCCACCCCAAAAGCTAATGATCCTTCCCCTTTAACTTGAGATTACATGATCACATTAAGTAACCACTGGGTCAAGTGATCTCCATTGAAAGCACTCCAAGGAATGCTATGGTATATATACTATATTTATATATATAATTTTAATTCTACTTGACTGTTGTGCTGCATAAGGAAAGACACTTCAAAGATTACATTTTTCCCAATACAACAGTTTTGGTGGGCTCTTTGCACTTCTCTCCATCCCAGGTTTCCCAGTAACACTGAGACTACTATCACTACCACCTCCACCACCATCACCACTGTATAAACTTCCAAGTCTTTCAATTTTAAATATCTAGTTATTGCAGAAAAGCAGTCTACCCTATTTCCACAAGGAGGGGTTTCACTCTAAATATTTCACTATTTTTCTCTGCACCCTGAAATCCAATTTCAGGTCAGTCTTTAGGCAGATGAGAGCCAGTGCCAGTCTGTGTCCTGTCCCACAGACTGTGAGAGAAGGTGGCCCTCTGCCCATGTAGTAGGGTGGAAGATAGGACCTTCAAATCTAGGTCAGTCCTCATCAGTGGAGACTGAAATTGCTGGTTCCTATTATTAGGATACTCTGTTAGAGAGAAAAAAAAACATTGAATAAAAGAAAACTTTATAAACCAGTTCCATCATTTCTAAAGCAACCCATTAGAAATTTCTATTTCTTAGGACTCTTTTTGGATAAAACTGCATGTTTAATTTGAGACTACATTTATTTTTACTCTTATATAGTAGAACATGATAGGCACTAGGGGTTAGAGGATATACCCAAGGACTAATATAAGTTAAAAAAAATTATTTTTTTTTTACAGTGGAACCTTTTGTGGACATTTGTGGTTTCAATTTATGAGTCTTGAAAGATCTTGCTAAGAAATAATTTGTAATTTTACTAAAGCCTAAATTTGATTTGCACAAAGTGAATGGCTGGGGTGGGAGATTTACTTAGTTTTATAGTAAATTTAACCACTTGCTATTAATTGTGTGCCCCCAAATTCTTGCAGAGTAAAAAAGATGTTTTTCTTTGTCAACAATCAGTCTTGTGATTTTGACAGAAATGAAATTGTGGTTGAAATTTTTAAAAATGAAGAGGTCTAAGAAATGATTCTTGGTGGCAGTTAGGAGTCTTGGCTAAATTAAAGACAAAAACGGCAGATTCATTGGCTGCTCAGATTTAATCTATGAATAAGCACATATGGAAATAAAGGAAGCAATTTCTGAAAGTATTTCATATGATGCTCCGGCTAGTAAGAAAGCTGTTACCGGACTACTACATCTTACGGGTGGAAGTCATAGTGTGGTGTTCTGAAATTTGGGTGTTTATAAAAGTCTCAGACTTATGTCAGTCTGTCTTGGGTTTACTTTGGTAACACTGTACAGTGTTAATTAGCCCCAGTTCTGGAGTCAGGCTACCAGAGTTTGGATTTCTGTTCTGTAACGTGTGACTTTCAGCAAATTATTTAACCTCTTTGAGCTTCAATTTCTTCAAATGTAAAATGGTGATAATAAAAAATCTTCTGATAAGGTTTTTGTAAATTCAAATAAGGTAGTACTTGAAACATATAGCATGGTGTCTGGCACATATTAAACACTCATGAAGTTTTACATGTTATTTTAATTATATACATATTTAGTGGCTGCTGGCAGGTGACTGCTAAGGTAGAATGGTTGCCCTCTTAGGGTGTTGTTCAAATGAAACTGCATATACAATTCTGGACAACTATTTTTAGTCTATTAATAGAAAACAGTAGGCACTACAGAGTAAGGAAGACTAGAAAGAAAAATCTGTTTCCCAAGTGTTTATCTCTATCCCCGACCTCCCCTGGAACTTGTCCTTTGAACTTTTTTCTTGTCTTTCCCTTTTATCTCAGTAACAGCAGCGCCATTTACTCAATTTAGTCCAAAGTTACCCAATTTAGTCTAAAATCTAGGAGTTACTCTTGACTCCTTTATTTTCCTTAGTCCCCCATATTCCTGTCATTCTATTGGATTGGCCAAAAAGTTCCTTCGGTTTTTAAGTAAAAAAAGACACACTTTCCATTTTCACCAAGAACTTTATTGAACAATGTATTCCCCATTTTGTTCCACTACCTTCTGCCATATTTCATGCAACTTCATAATGCCATCTTCCCAAAACTTTTTATCTTTTTGAGCAAAAAACCGTTCCAGGTACCTTTTACAGTCTTCCAGGGAATTGAAATTTTTTCCATTAAGAATTTTGTAAAGACCGAAATAGATGGAAATCTGAAGGTGCAATGTCTGGTGAATACGGCAGATGAATCAGAACTTCCCAGCCAAGCTGTTACGGTTTTTGCCTGGTCATCAAAGAAACATGTGGTCTTGTGTTATCCTGATGGAAGATTATGTGTTTTCTGTTGACTAATTCCAGACCATTTTCGTTGAGTGCTGCTTTCAGTTGGTCTAATTGTGGGTGGTACTTGTTGAAATTAATCGCTTGGTTTTCCAGAAGGAGCATATAATAGAGGACTCCCTTCCAATCCCACCATATACACATCGCCTTCTTTTGATGAAGACCGGCCTTTGGTGTGGTTGGTGGTGCTTCATTTCGCTTGCCCCGTGATCGCTTCCATTCCACATTATTGTACAGTATCCACTTTTCATCACCTGTCCCAATTTGTTTTAAAAACGGAATGTTTTTGTTATGTTTAGGTAGAGAATCGCATGTGGAAATACAGTCAAGAAGGTTTTTTTTGCTTAACTTATGTAGAACCCAAACATCAAAGCGATTAACATAACCAAGCTGGTGCAAATGATTTTCAACACTTGATTTGGATATTTTGAGTATGTCAGCTATCTCCTGTGTGGTATAATGTCGATGGTTCTCAATTAACGTCTTGATTTGATCGCTATCAACTTCAGCTGTTCTACCCAACCGTGGAGCATCGTCCACGAGAAATCTCCAGCACGAAACTTCGCAAACCACTTTTGACACATTCGATCAGTCGCAGTACCTTCTCCATGCACTGCACAAATCTTTCAGTTGCGTTTTTACCTTTCTTGAAATAATAAAGCATAATATGCTGAAAATGTTGCTTTCTTTCTTCCAACTTCAATATTAAAATGGCTACACAAAAATTCACCAATTTTGATACTTTTTTTTTTTTAATGCACTCTGATATGACAGCTGTCACAATACAATCTAACAAAATTGTTTCGAATGAAGTTAAAGACAACTAAGGGCTACTAGAGCCATCTTATGGAAAAAACCGAAAGAACCTTTTGGCCAACCCAATACCTCCAAAATGTCCATTTACTTCTTTCTATGTCCACCACTATCTTCATTGTTCAAACCACAATTATTTGTCATCTTTATTACTGTAATAGGCTTTTAATTTAGTCTTTCTGCTTTCATGCTCCTTTGATCCATTCTCTACACTATAACCAGGTTGATCTTTTAAGACAAAATCAGATCACGTCATTCCTCTGTTTAAAACTTAATTACAGTGGCGTCCTGTCTTGCTTATAACAAAGTCTAAACTTCTTAGGCTCATCAAAACTAAGACGTTCTGCTTCTTTCTCTAACCACAACCTTTTGTCCCTCCCCTTTTTTTCACACTGGGCTTCCAGTTATTTTAGTGCTGTCTGTCTGTCTGGAAACCCTTCCCCCACCTTGCTCTTCCTTGTCATTCAGTTTTCTACTGGAGATCTTCCCTGACTACCCACTCTAAAGGAGCCTTTCTCTGTGTTATCCGCTGGGCTTAATTCTCTGCATAGCACTTAATGATCATTTAATGTTCTTGTTTATTTGATTATTTATCTATATCTCCTCACTAGAATATCAGTTCTATAAGGGCAGTACATGTTCTTGGTCATTGCTGAATCTCCAGTGTATTGAGTAGTAGAGAAGATCTCAATAAATATTTGTTGAGTTAATGAGTGATTGATTCCTTTTTTTTTTTTTTCTTTTGGCTGCACGGCAGCTTGTGGAATCTTAGTTCCCCGACCAGGGACTGAATCCGTGCCCTCAGCAGTCAAAGCGTGGAGTCCTAACCACTGGACTGCTAGGGAATTCCCAAGTGATTGATTCCTAAAAGCTTTTTTGTGAAGTACCGGATTTATGGTAAAATAAAAACAAGAAAAATCTTTTATATAGAAAATATATTTCATAAGGTTACCAGCAATACTTCGGGTAGCGCTGTTTATTCTGTGATGTCCTTTTTACATTTTTATGTTAAAATGCCCTTTTGTGAAATGATAGTGATATATTCAATTATATAGTTTCAAAATATATTCTTGGCAGCATAAATAATCGGGAAGCACTGTTGTCCCATACTTCTATTTTTTTATTTTATTTTTTAAAGAATCATTTATTTATTTATTTATTTTTTTGGTTGCATTGGGTCTTCGTTGCTGCATGCCAGCTTCCTCTAGTTGCCGCGAGTGGGGGCTATTCTTCGTTGCAGTGCATGGGCTTCTCACTGCAGTGGCTTCTCTTGTTGCGGAACACGGGCTCTAGGCACGCGGGCTTCAGTAGTTGTGGCACGCGGGCTCAGTTGTGGCTCGCGGGCTCTAGAGCACAGGCTCAGTAGTTGTGGCACATAGGCTTAGTTGCTCCGCAGCATGTGGGATCTTCCCCGACCAGGGCTCAAACCCATTTCCCCTGCATTGGCAGGTGGATTCTTGACCACTGCACCACCAGGGAAGTCCCTGTCCTATACTTTTAGATTGGAAATTTTCTTTGACTTTTAAAGAATTGTGGTTCACTGAAAATATAGAAGCACTGTGTAGGTGTTCTTGGGAGGGAGTTTTGCTAAGAATTCTTAGTAAGTAAAGTTCAGTCAATCAAATGTTATTATATTCTTCAAATTCTCCTGGGAAATAAATTGTCAGGTTCCATTTAAAGATTATATTGTTTGAATATGTCACGTTAAAGTGAAATGTGACATGAGAATCTATCGATAATAATTAAAAGGAAATAAAAATAGTGAACCGCTTTTAATATTTTTTTGGGTAATACATTTAGCAATGTTTCTTTGAATAACTTTGTCCATAATGAAAACTAAGTAAAATTGCGAGTGTTTTATTTTCATTAAAACTGATCAACTCTTAAAAAAAGCAACCCAATTTGTATTGTCACAAGCGGACAGTTTTTTTCTTCCACTGTCCATTAAGAACTGAAACGGACCTGAGATGTCACCTGTAACAAACTACCTGGTGTTTCAGATAAGGAAACTGACGGTCAAAGGACATACATTTTTTTGGTAGGCCTAGGATTAGAATTCCCATCTCTTTATTCTCCGGCTCCTGAACTTTACTCTGTGGCACTAATTATTTTAGGGAGACAAGTCTTAAGAAATTTCTCTTTTTGGAATATGGTATAGATTGCTTTAAAATCTTATTTTATCAGTATTTTCTTTTCTTTTTTTAAATATTTATTTTGTTGCACCGGATCTTAGTTGTGGCAGTGGACTCCCCAGTTGCAGCATGTGAACTCTTAGCTGTGGCATGCATGTGACATCTAATTCCCCGAGCAGGGCTTGAACCCTGGCCCCCTGCATTGGGAGTCTTAACCACTGTGTCACCAGGAAAGTCCCAGTATTTTCATTCATATGAAATGAGGAGATGTATTTTTAAGTAACATGCAGGGAAGATATTCCACATTCAATCTTGTGACAGCTGGCTTCTTAAAGGCTGTGCAAAGCTCTAAAAGTGGTACTTATGCTTTTAATTTTTGTCAAGTTAAGATTTAAAATTAAACAAGAAAATCATAGACATTTTATTTTTGTTATTCCTGTATTAAAGAATCTTTACACATGAAAAGATGAGACATTTGTAAAGTAAGCCTAATTCCTCTAAAAATAAGGGTAGTTTTGATGGTTGTGATCTAAAAAGACACAGGTTTTAAAAAAGCAGGAATAAGTTTTGTATTTTTAAATCATTTCAGAAAGACCATTAAAATTTAATAATACAAAAATTTTATGCTAATAAAACCAACATGTAGTAGAAAATTTATAAAGCAGATCAATATAAAGTCAAAACGGCACATAATTCTACTTTCCAGAGAATCCAGTAATAACATTTTGGTATGTTTCTTTCCAGTTTTTTTCTGTGTATATACGGCATATATATATTTTTTAACATAGTCAAGATTATACTCTACATTCTTTTTGTTGGATTGTTTTGCTTTTTTCACTTAAGATTATATCATGAGCATTTTCCTCTGTCCTTAAAAAGTCTATGAAAACATTTTATAGTAGCTTCATAACATTCTTCTATAATTTATTTAACCATTATTCTATTTTTCCTTATTTAGGGATATAATACATTTTTGCTATTAATGTGAAAGGAATAACTAGGTATACACATCTTTGTTCATGTTCTATTTTATCTATTATAGTTGCCTATAAAGTGGAATTGGTGACACGTTGCCACAAAGCTTTCTAGAAATGTACTAATATATGAAAATACTTGTTTTATTGCACGCTTAACAAACTGGTTGTGTTTGAAGAGAACTTTGCTATTATTTTGGGTTTGGAAGCATTTGTTGAAAAGGTTAGTCTACATATTTGTTGTGCTATCCGTAAACATATTTATTTAACTATTTGGCGTTAGCTATCTAGGTGCTTTTAGTGGCAGACTAACCACATGATTAGATAAAGTAGATAGAATATTTACTTATCTATCTTTCCAAGAGCAAACTGTTCTGACCCACTGATCTTGATTCAACTATTTGAATTAGAAGAAAGTTAATGAAGGTTAATAATTCAAATTGACTGCTTTTCCCTAAAGTGAAGAATAGGGTTGAAATAAATTGCTTAAAAAATTGATTGAAAGAGTCTTTTAGTGGTTACTCGGTAGCTAACTGTGTGTGTGTGTGTGTGTGTGTGTGTGTGTGAGAAAAATTGGGTGGAGGAGAAAAAAAGCATGAAAGGCTGAGGAAAGGAACGTGCTGTGAATTAAAAAAGCTGCTGCCTTTATTTGGAAAAACATGTCTTTTATCTCTACCTGATTGACTCTGAAAGAACAATCACACATGAGCCCTGTTTACTGAAATAGCATTTCTGTATCTGTACCTGCTGAAATGAACTGTTACCTAAGTACATTTTAAGTAATACACTTTTTGAAAGTTGTGTTGACTGATTATGAGTAAAAAAACCAAAGTTTTGATTGTTAGATGCAAAGTGTCACTACTCAAAAATAAGTAGCTTTTAAAAAATCTTTGAATGTGATATGGCTTTAATTTGATTGAATATTTGAGTATTGCAGGCTTTTATCGTCCCTTAATGACATAGAATATACTGTATTTGTTAAAAAGCAAAGTTTCAAATCTAGCTGTTTTGGTACCACAATTAGTTTTTTGTTAAAAATCAAAAATAGGAGTCAACAAAGTTATGTTAGGCATGTGTGAAAGTTCATTTATTTTTCACAAGGCCGAGTGCATGTTAGCTTTCATATCATGCTTCCCAGAGATGTAATTTTAAGAAATGTGGTAACAACGAAGTAATAATCATGTCATGTGCTGAGGACTCTATTAGACTTTACTAGAATTAAGTTTTAATCTTCCCATTGCCCTGAAAAGCATGTAATGTGTAAACCGAGGGACACATAGGTTAAGAACCAGCCCAAGGTCATGTAGGAAGTCAAGCAGGGGTTCCAAGTCACTTCTGTCTTGCTACCTTTACAATCTTGCTACTTCCCTTTACAACCTTTCTACTTAGCATGGCCCACGGACCAGAAGCAATTGGCAAAATCTGGGAACATAAAGGAATGCAAAATCTTGACCATAGAGACTTGCTGAATCAAACCTTTATTTTAACAAGATCACTCAAGTGATGTGTATGTATATTAAAGTTTGAAAAGCACCATACTCCATCCCATATTAAAAGTTACATGGAGGTTTTGAAATTTGTTCTAAGGATTATTCCTGGTGTTACTTTAGTTCATGTGGGTTATCTATTAACATTTTCCATGAGAGGAGGAGGCAAACTGTTGAATTAGTCAGTGTCTCCCCTGCTTCAAATTGCTATTCTGCGGCTGCTTTGATTCAGATCTTGTTTAATCCAGAGGAACAAATGACTACTTCTGCTTGTGGACATTTGGTCAAAGTCCCAATCAGCCAAGTATAGCTCTGTTTTTAATAGCCTTTACTCATGGACTGAACACATCAAATTTATAGTACATGGCTTCATTCTAGATAGGATTTTCCAAACTAAAGAGAAAAATGCTAAAAAAAAAAAGCATTTTCAAAGGAAACTTGAAATCCTTTGGAATACTTGATGTTTCAGATGGTTAGTAAGGAATGAGGGATTTGTATAAATTGGTCTTTACTAATTTCATTTAGTGAGCATAATTATTCTGTCATGGGGCAATGATAGGTAAGAAAAAAGCAAGGCTAACTTAGTAGAACAGCACTGTCAGGTAGAAATATAATGCAAGACATAAAATTAAAAAATTTCTAGTAGCCACATTAAAAAAGTAAAAAGAAACAGTTTAAATTAATCTTAATATATTTTATTTAACCCAGCATAGCTAAGTATTATTTCAACATGTAATCAGTACAAAATTTATTACTGAGATATTCTGTATTTTTTTTGTACTAAGTCTTGAAAAATTCAGTATGCATTTTATATTTACAGTGTCTCAGTTTGGATGCTAAATTTTTCGCAGTTAAAAGGTGAAATGTAGTGCAATGAAAACAAAATTGTGTTTAATGGAAAAATATTTTACCTTTTGGTTTTAAAATTTAAGCTAATTAAAATTAAATAAAAATTCAGTTCCTTCAGTCACAGTATGCAGAATTCAGTATCACATGTTGGATCGTGGTTTTTTTTTTTAATTTATTTACTTTATTATTTATTTATTTTTGGCTCATTGGGTCTTCGTTGGTGTGCGGGCTTTCTCTAGTTGCCGCGAGCGGGGCTACTCTTTGCTGTGGTGCACGGGGCTTCCCATTGTGGTAGCTTCTTTTGTTGCAGAGCGTGGCTCTAGGTGCACGGGCTTCAGTAGTTGTGGCACGCTGGCCCAGTAGTTGCGGCTCGCGGGCTCTAGAACACAGGCCCAGTAGTTGTGGCTCACGGGTTTAGCTGCTCTGCAGCATGTTAGATCTTCCCCCATGGGGGCTTGAACCCATGTGTCCTGCAGTGGCAGGTGAATTCTTAACCACTGGGCCACCAGGGAAGCCTTGGATTGTGTTTCTAACGTAAGTGATTTCACACTTATGGACTTGATCACCATCCAGATGGTTAGTAAATGAATGCCACTGGAGGTTGTGGTCTGTTTATATAAATATTTGCACAGAGCATAAAGAGGGAATAAAAAAAAGCTATTTAGGTCATAAAGCGTTTACTGATTATCCTCCATTCTACCCTTCCTGCAGTTGGAATTGATTTACCTGTCTTTTTATTTATTTATATATGTTTGGCTGTGTTGGGTCTTGACACATCGAACCGTGTCCCCTGCATTGGCAGGCGGATTCTTAACCGCTGCACAAGGAAAGCCTTTTACCTTTTATTAGTGGTTCAGAATCAGTTTCTTAAATCCTTTAACCCCCACTAAATTGTAAGGCTAGCTCCAAGAGTTAGGGTTCTTCCAATTTTTTCCCTATGGCATTAGATGCTTACTTCAGAGCACTTCGTACTTTTCAGAAAAGTGAGGAAGTCTGACAATTAGTATGTCAAGTAGGATAGTCTGAGTGGGCTAGTTTGGCCCAGAGGTTTTAAAACTTTACACGTGTACCTGGATCACCCGGGAACTTGCTAAAAATACCAATGTATGGGCCTCACCTTTCTAGGTTCCGATTCACAGGTTTATAGTGAGACCATGGACACTTCTGTATTAAATAACTTGTTTTAAGTGTTTCTGAAGTTCTAAAACGTTTGGGGACCACAAGACTCAGCATTTGACTCTTAAAGGCTGCGAGTTCGAATTACGACATGTGCTGCTGTTGCCACGCGATCGATTCTACCCCGACTGAGGTTTCCCAGGCGGCTGCTGCTTTTCTGCAGATGGTTTTTCAGGCTGTTAAACCCCATCCCCAAAGACTGCCCTGACTCCGTCCCTGTCCCAAGTCCTGTTAAGGCGACCTGGGCTGGCCGAGGTAGACAGGGCCATGTGACTGATAAGCCGGTTGCCTTTCGGAGCGGCCATTTTTGAGGCGGGCACCCATCCTCGTGCCCCGTAAGCCAGGAGTGTGTGTGGGGGAACTCTGTTACCAGGACTCAAGATGGCCACCGGGCCCGCTAGCCAGCCCGCTAGCCCGCGCGCCGGCACGAGACGCGCGGGCGGCTTGCAGTTGCCCGAGGCGGCCTGGGCTAGTCTCGGGCCGCGAGCCCGGGGCGGAGCGCCCGCCCCTTCCGGGCTCGGCCAATCAGCGCGTGCGGCCGGCTCAGCGGGGGCCGCCCGCGCGCCGGGTATGTGAGGACGCGCTCCCCGTCGCTGAGTGCCTGAGCCCAGGAGCAGTGGCTGTGGTACCTGCTGCTGCCTCCCGTGCGGACGCAGAGCATCGGACGCGAACGCTGTTGCGTGGGGCAAGAAGGTGAAGCCATGACGGCCATCAGGTAATGAGACAGAGCGGCAGCTTAAACTGCGCGCTTGCTGGGCATTAGCCTCCTGGCTGCCGGAGAACTGTCGCCCCTTGTCTTGGGTGTTGTGGAGCCTCCCAATGCCACCGGTCCCCCTCATGTTGGAGGCTCTCTCTGCACTTTTCATTTGGTCATTTCTGCCTTCCTCAGAAGTTTTGGGGGCTGAGGCACATGGCGGAGCCCTGCGAGCAGCCGCACCGCTGAGGTGACCCTTACCCAGATTACAGGGTTTGAAGCTTGCAGGTGAGCGTAGTGGGTTTCTCGTGAAAATGTAGCTATTTTCCCTCCCCCGGGATAGCCCGAGGCCTGGGGAAGTGTGACGTGCACAGGGCGTGTCCATGCCCGCGTGTCATGCCCTCTGACAACTTCGTTGGTGGCCCAGTGCAGACCTGCAAAGTTGGCCGTTTGATGCAGGTAGATTGCCCCCAAGTTGTGAAATTGTGTGTCCCAAAAATGTTTGCTTATGACTGGAATTAGTACTCTGGTTCCCCAGGTACCATCTGTTTATCTACTTTTATCTGAGAGTCACACGCAATGTGGGTTTCATGAGGTGGTAGGTATACAATGAGAGCAATAAAAGAGAGGCTTCCTTCAATTGCTCTTCCAGAGTTTGGAAGGTTCTTTTTTGGTAATGGCGACAGGATAATGGCCCTGTCCAATGTCTGCGGGTAGCACTGACTGAATGTTTACCTTATGCTGATGAAACTATTTATAAAAAGAGGTAAATTGCTTTATTTACTCAGTGTTCTGAACTGCCTCTTTTAAAGTAGACCTTGGCCTTCATTGTCCCAGAGAAAGGGAGGCCCCAGCACAAATGTGAAGAGAATAAAATTAGTTAAATTTTGGTTTATGAGCTTCCAGCAGCCTAAATCGTGGTGATTTAATGGTTTCTCAGTGGTGAATTTGACTACACAGTGTTTAAGAAATGACTCGAGAACCTGACCCTCAGGGAAGTTAAAGTAAGACGTAACTGTGCTGAACTGGGATGCAGTTTCTGTTAAATTGCGTAATTCTATATTAACACAAAGAGTATTTACCTCATTATGCAGAAGGAGGAATTGGGGTACTGAAATGTGGAGATCAACATGGAAAGATTTCACAATAAATTGTATTGGGACATATAAGTCTATATTTTAATGCTAACAGTATTTTACGATGAATTAGGATTATGCTGTTAAACCTAGTCACTGCTCCCTCTCCCCACTCCCAACTCCCATCATTGTAGCCGGCTACTAATTAGGAGTGTGGGTCAAATACTGTCTATGTTAAGGGACACTTCTTATGTGGACTGGATGTTAATCCATCATCATATTCCTGGCTACTCTTCAGTGGAGAAAAACCCAAATATAAAGCTTCTGCCGCTCGACCAGTGACAGTAGGATGTATTTTTTAAGGTAGGGGTAGAATGGTGGTTGTATTAAAATTTAAAGGTTAATACCAGCCTTATTTGACTTGTGGAAGGATAGATAACTACTAATAGTTACATTTATCCTTGTTTCTTCAGATGTTAGTCTACATTTTACATAGACTTCAACTATAGTGACATGACTCAAAAAAAGATTTTTAGATATTATCTAAACGCAGCTACCACATTTATACCTGAGGAAACTGAGACCAAGAAGACTTGAGTGCCTTGTGCAAAATCAGTTAGTGGCAGAGTTAGGAACTGAATCCAGATATCCATTATACAGTGCTCTGCATGATACCTTTATAAAAACAACATACTACTTAAATTTCCTGAAAAAGCTGCTTCTGTGAACAAAAATTTTAGAGTATTCTGAGAGACAGCTATAGTAACTCTCTTGCTTTCCTGTAGTCCTCCAAGGAACTTAATAACTTAGGTTTAGGAGTAGGCAGGGAGACTACTGAAGTTGAAGCAACTCTATATATGTGGTGACAGTTTTAAAATGGTTTGGTAATCCTACAGATACCAGCTGGTTCCCAGTGAGGACTGCATTTAATGCAGTTTTGTCATACCTTTAGTTTTCACGTTTATGATGTTAGGCATATACCCATTTTGTACCCAGTTTAACGGTAGCCGAAAGGATGGGTACTGCTTACTTGCTTTTAATACTGGTGAGGAGAATGATCAAGGTCACCAAGCTATCAAAATCTGACTTCGTGTCCATTGTTGTTTTTTATACCACACTTAAAATAATTGCTGCTAAATATAGTAATATGTGACTCCTCGCAATGACTACCACAGAATACATCAATAGGATTGGAAACCAGTGAGGGCCAGTGGTCAACACACCTAGGTTCTAATTGAGGGTATTTTTCTGAGTTACTGATCTTCTTTTTCTCTTTTTTCCTTCTCTGGACATTTGTTTAATGAAATACTCAGTGATGGTGATACAAATATGTATTCCACAGCGTTGCTGGTTAGATATGAAAGTGTTCTTATATTTTAAGATGTTTTATAAATGGAGTATTCTCTTCTTGTTGAAAGCAATTTGGTCCCCTTAGAGAATGGTGTCGTCTGAAAATAAATGTTTAAATCTTAGATTTTTTAAACAGGAAGTGAACTGACCTAATTCCCTCATTTTACAGTTGAAGAAACTGAAGCCAAGAGATACTATGATTTGTTAAGGTTCACACAAATAGTTGCATATCTTGAAGTAGAACCCAGCTCTCTAGATACCTAGTTCAGTGCCCTTTCTGGTGTAGCATTCAGCTATTAGGAATTCCTAAATATGATTTAAATCAAAAGAATTAAAAAAAAAATTTTAATCTTTGAATAAGTTTGGCTGGAGAATTCGACTGTCTCTTTGACTTTTACTATTATTTGTATTCTACTCTACTACACCATTACTAATGAAGAGTTTACAGCCTGTAAAACCGATTATCAGATTACGTATATCAGATTCCAGCTTGTCTTCATGTGAGAAATGATAAAACATTTTTAATTGCCCCAACAGGAAAGTTGACCCTTGAGTTAAAATTCAGGAGACATAGGAAAATGTAGAATGTCAGGACTAGAAGAGAATCTTAGAGAGCATTTTACTCTTTTTTTTTTTTCTCTTAATTTTTTTTTTAAATTTTATTTATTTTTGGCTGCGTTGGCTCTTAGTTGCTGTGCGTGGGCTTTTCTCTAGTTGTGGCGAGCGGGGACTATTCATTGTTGTGGTGCAGTAGCTTCTCTTGTTGCAGAACACGGGCTCTATGTACGTGGGCTTCAGTAGTTGGGGCACGCGGGCTCAGTAGTTGTGGCTCGCGGGCTCTAGAGCACAGGCTCAGTAGTTGTGGCGCACGGGCTTAGTTGCTCGGCGGCGTGTGGGATCTTCCCCGACCAGGGATCGAACCCTTGTCCCTTGCATTAGCAGGTGGATTCTTAACCGCTGCACCACCAGGGAAGTCACCATTTTACTCTTTTTCTTTCTCTATACTGGACCTTGAGGCCCAAAGTGAAGTGATATATCCTAGTTTGGCAATGATAGAGCTTAAGAGAGAATTTAGGTCTCCTAACTCCTACATTATGCACTTTTCACTGAGCCAACAGTATTTCAAAATACTCCTATGAATATTGCCTTCCTGACATGAATGTCTCATCTGGTTTTGGGCATTGCTTACAGCTTGAGTTTGTGCCAGGGAAGACTGGGAAAATGCGGTAGGGAGACAGGGAGAGTGTTCGCTGTAGAGCTGAGGAACCCGATTCTTTGGCTTTCCCAGACAGGTCAGGTTTGGTTTAAGACTATTCTGGGACTTGACATGACTGCCCTACATGATAATTCTGTAACCACTTCTGTGGGTTAAGCCTACATTGGGAAATTTATGTGGGCTGTGGGTGGGGTCCTAGGGTATTTTTCTCCTAACACTCAAGACTTTGAGGTACATCCAGTAGGATCTGCCAAGCCACTCAGATGGAGAACATTCATATCGAGACTAAATTCTGGCTAAGACTGAAACTGCCTTGTTTTGTTGATTTGGTTTCTTTAGAGCCTTTAAACAGAATTTTCAAACTCATTTTCAGGACTTGTGTCTTAAGAATTATAAATTTCATATTACTGTACAAACTTTTTTATGCCATGAGACTTCTTAGTGAGGCTAATGAATTTTTAAAATAAAATGAAAAATGAAATTGTTTCATTTATGAAATATTTTGAAGAACTAAAGCAGGAATCCTTCCTTTGGAGAACTGCAATGTCAGCTGTTAATACTTATTTATAAATAGGTCATCTTTGTTTGAAAAAACATACAAGGTTTTCTAATTCCAAATCTTTCCAGCCACAGTATTGCTATATTAAGCAGAACTGTCAAAGATGAAATGGAACCAAAATGTCTAGACTGTTTAAATGTTAACCCAGTCCTGTAACATTGGTTAACAATCACGCCTATTTACCTCTTCGTACCTACTCGGTTTTAAAACGTTATTTAAAAAAATACTGTAATAAAATGTAAGTCTGAATTCTTATTTTCACGTAGCATAGCTGGCTTATAAATAGGATGACCATATGTCCCAGTTTGTCCAAGACAGTCCTGGATCATGCCTTTTATCCTGGCATAATTATTAATAGCTCTTCCTTTATTCTCAAAAGTATCCCATTTGGATAATAAATTATCTAGTCACCTACTTACACACTATAATAATTTTGTTGTAGTAGATTTTGGTTGTTGAAATGTTACTTGAAATACGACCATAAGATGATGGAATATTAGCTTATTTTGGCTAGATTTGGATATTTTTCATTGGTCGGACATTTTTATTGTGTT
Source organism: Aethalodelphis obliquidens (assembly GCF_003676395.1). Classification (NCBI taxonomy): domain Eukaryota; kingdom Metazoa; phylum Chordata; class Mammalia; order Artiodactyla; family Delphinidae; genus Aethalodelphis; species Aethalodelphis obliquidens. The sequence continues at coordinate 10,877,411 of NW_020837981.1, read as the reverse complement.
TAGAGTTCTTACTGTCTCAGAGTAGTATATTGAACAAGAAAGCACATGATTTGAAGTTAGGTATCATTTATTTGTTGTCTGACCTTTGGCAGGTTATAGAACTTTGCTGAACCTTTTGTTTCTCTTAAACAGATAATAGCAATACCTACACTACAGAGTTATTGTGAGGATTTAAAGGCAATAACATACATAAAAATGCTTTATAAGCTGCAAATTGCTATGTGTTAGTCATTAGTATGTCTCACATGTGCTCCTGAAAGTTGAATTTTAAATTAATGATTTTATCTTGTTTAGGGAACCTTGCTATTTAATAGCACAATCTTTTAGAAGTGTTCTTACTGTAATGGGGAGCAGGGAAATAATAGTTGGACATATATGTGTCTTTGAGGTTTTCTGGGAGGGAGGGGCAGGAGTTTCAGCATATTTGTATGCTGAAAAGAATGATCCAGTAGAAAGTGAAAAAACAGATGATGCTGGACAGAGGGAAGAGATTATTTCCTTGAGTTTGCAAGAAGGCATGCCAGTATGCACAGGCTTAAATGGAAGGACTGGCCTTACATAGCCTAAGGGACACAAATATTTTCCTAGTTTGTTTACTTAAAAAAAAAATACCAACAGTATAATTCATATATAGTAAAATCACAGATCCTAAGTTCACTGTATTTTGGGGAAAAAAAAAGTATTTGTGTAAAACACCACCCAGACCAACTTACAAGACATGTTCATCTCCTAGAAAGTTCTTTCCTGTCTCTTCTTTTTTTAAAAATATGTATTTATTTATTTTGGCTGCACCCGGTCTTAGTTGCTGCATGTGGGCTTCTTAGGTGCAGCATGCCGACTTCTTAGTTGCTACATGCAAACTCTTAGTTGCCAGCATGCATGTGGGATCTAGTTCCCTGACCAGGGATTGAACCCGGGCCCCCTGCATTGGGAACCCGGAGTCTTACCCACTGGACCACCAGGGAAGTCCCTTCTGCCTCTTTTCAGTCAGTCTCATTCCCTGCACCATCCAGGCAACCATTTTCTGGCTTCTATTAGTAGAGATTAGTTTTGTATATTCTATAACTTCATATAAATGGAATCATACGGTAAGTACTATTTGTGTCTGATTATTTTATCTGATTACTGTTGTTCAGTAACAATGTTGATATTCATCCATTTTGATGTGTGTGTTAATAGTTTGTTCCTTTTCACTGCTGAGTAAGATTCCATTATATGGATATAGCAACAATTCTGTTGATGGACTTTGGCTTGTTTTCAGGGTTTGATTATTGTAAATGAAGCTGCCATGAACATTCGTGTGGACGTGGGTAAATGCCCAGGTGTGGAATTGCTGTGTTCTAGGGTAGATGTATGTTTAACTTCAGAAACCACCAAACTGTTTTCTAAAATAGAAAACAAAATACTTTAAACATTCAGTGTTATAAGAGTTCCAGTTAATCCACTTTCTTGACAGTGTTTGGCATTTTTGATTTTAGCCATTCTGATGGGTGTGTAGTTACATTTCATTGTAGTTTTAGTTCATTGATTGCTAATAATGTGATTATAGACCATTTGCTTATCTTTTCTTTAGAACTGCCAGTTCAGGTCTTACCCATATTTGTAAATATAAGTTGTCTTTTTGTTGCTGATTTGTAATTCTTTCGATACTTCAGATATAAGTTATTTGTTAGATATTACAAACAAACATACATACCTTCCTATGTAGCAAATAAGCAAAAAAGACATGTCTTTTCATTTTCGTAACAGTGTCTTTTGGGAGCAGAAGTTTTAAAATTTGAAATTGAATTCATTGATTTATTTTGTTTATTACCTTTTGGGTTCTTAGAAATCTTTCCTTCTTCTTATGTTTTCTTCTGGAAGCCTTGTAGTTTCAACCTTCACATTTAGGTCTAAGATCCATCTTAAGCTGATTTTTTGCTATCGTGTAAGGGTTTCCTCAAAAGGATTTTCAGTCAATAGATTAGATAGATGTAGGACTTTTCCTGGACTCACTGTTCTCATCTGTTGACCTATTTGTATATTGTTACACCAATACCGCACTTTCTTAATTATTGTAGCTTTGTAAGCTTGGTGCTGTTTCTTTAAATTTTTGATAGAATTTAGCAGTGAAGCCAACTGGGCCTGGAATATTTTTTGGATGAAGGGGTGAAAGGTTTTAAATTACAAATTTTGATTTCTTATTAAAGAAATGATAAATGAGTATTCAGATTTAACATTTTTTCCTGTGTCAGTTTTGGTAAGCTGCATTTTTAAAGAAATTTATTCAGAATTGTTGGATTGTTAAAAAGATGTTCATAGTATACTATTACTGCCTGTAGGAACTGTTTTATGTCCCCTTTTTCATTCCTGGTATTAGTACTCCTCCCATGCCTTTTTTTTTTTTTTTTAACTTTTTGGGATCAGTCTTGTTAGGGGTTTATCAAATGTATTAATCTTTTCAAAAGCCCAGATTTGGGTTTTGTTGAACTTCTATTTTGGTAATAGTTTTCTATTTCATTCATTCATTCATTTAATCTATTTGGTTTATTTTTGCTGTCATATTTTTATTTTCTTCTGCTCTTTGGGATTTAATTTACTCTTTTTCCATTTTGTTTTGAGTTAGAAGTTTAGACCATTGATTTTAAACCTTTCTTGTTTTCTAACATGTGCATTTCATATATAAAATGTTCCCCTCTCAGTACTTTTTTAACTAATTGTGGTGTAGTTGTGGTGCACGGGCTTAGCTGCTTTGTGGCATGTGGGATCTTCCTGGACCAGGGCTTGAACCTGTGCTCCCTGTGTTGGCAGGTGGATTCTTAACCATTGCGCCACCAGGGAAGCCCTACATGTGTTTTTAAAGTCTTTAATTTCACTCAGCAATATTTTGAGGCTTTCAGTGTAGTTGTTTTACACATCGTTTATTCAGTAAATGAATATTGCAGTTGTTGGGTGTATTGTTCTATAAATACCAATTAGTTTCATTGTTTTATTTACTTAATTATTAACTAATTATTATTAATTATTAAATTGTGATATAATTCACATGCCATAAAATGTACCATTTAAAACTGTACAGCTCAGTGGTTTTTAGGATATTCACAGGGTTTTACCTCCATCACTACTATCTAATTTCAGAACTTTTCCATCATCCCCAAATGAAGCCTCATACCTGTTAGTAGTTACTCTCCATTTCCCCTGCCCATCCCCTGGTAACCACTAATCTACATTGTCTGTTTGAATTTGCCATATTCTGGACATTTCATAAGTGGAATCATATATTTGGGCTTTTGTGCCTGGCTTCCTTCACTGAGTACAATGTTTTCAAAGTTCATCTATGTTGTTACATGTATCAGTATTTCATTCCTTGTTATGGCTGAATAATATTCCATTGTATGTATAGACCACATTCTGTTTATCCATCAGTTGATGGATATTTTTATTTCCACTTTTTGGCTGTTACGAATAATGCTGCTATAAACATTCATGTCCAAGTTTTTGTGATGTCACATGTTTTTTTTTTTTTTGCGGTACGCGGGCCTCTCACTGTTGTGGCCTCTCCCGTTGCGGAGCACAGGCTCTGGATGCGCAGGCTCAGCGGCCATGGATCACGGGCCCAGCCGCTCCGCGGCATCTTCCCGGACCGGGGCACGAATCCGTGTACTCTGCATTGGCAGGCGGACTCTCAACCACTGTGCCACCAGGGAAGCCCTGTCACATGTTTTAATTTCTCCTGAGTATATACTTAGGAGTGGAATTGCTGGGTCATATGGTAACTTTATGTTTATTTTTTTGAAGAATTGCCAAACTTTTTTGTCAAGCTGGCAGCATCATTTTATGTCTCCACCAGCAATGTGGATTCCAATTTTTCTGCGTTCTTGCCAATACTTGTTTTTGTCTAGCAGTATCTGCCGAGAGGCTGTATGTGCTTGATGAGGCATACCTTCGGTGCCCAGCCAGGCTTACAATGCTGCCATAGCCTCTATTTCCTGCTTGTGCAGAGCCTCATGCTCAGAGATGATTGCTTAGTACCTTTTCAGGTCTTTCTTGAGCATGCCCACAGGCCAGGGCACATGTATAATACATGGTCTCCTAGATTCTCAGGAATATTCAGAACTTTTCAAAACCCCTTATGGATATCTCATGCCCCACTTTTCCTTTTAAGTTTTTTTGGTTAGCTGCTTGTTTGTCCCAACTGCTTCAGATGGCTGGGGTGTTAAAGAATTGCAGCCAATTGTTTTTGACAAATGCCCCGGGGGAAAAGGCTGTTAGTACTGGGGAAACTCTGAGTCAGGTCAAATAATGAGAAATCTTGGAGTAGGAGTTTTTCGGGTAACTGCCAGTAAGCTCAAATAATAGCACTTTTCTGAAAATGGGGCTTTGAAAGAGCTCCAGTTCTGTTCCAGCTCATCCAGTGGCTGGTAGGCCCCTGGTTTCCACTGTGTTTTGGGGCTGTTGCTTTTAAGGCTGCCTTGGAGCTGGTTAGGGGGGATGGGAATAGGGCAAGTTAAAATGCCACAAAGCTTGCTGTTTTTACTGAGATTCAGCCTTTTTTTTCCCCTTGAATAAATGCTCCTCAGGTGTTGCAAGCCTTTGGTTAATACGTGGAGTTCTGAAAGTGTTGATTTTGACTTTTTTTGCTAGTGTTCTTGTTGCTTTTACGGAAGAGAGGATTTTTGGAGGCCTTTATTCTGCCATTCCTGATGTTATCACCCTAATTGTTTCTTAAACATTTAAAAATATTCTTACTTTTTCTTTCTTTTAAAATACTTTACAAGGTTTTTTTTTTTTTTTTTGATTTTGAAAGACTCGCAAGAAGTTGCAAAAAGAGTACAGAGAGTTCCTATGCACTCTTCACCCAACTTCCCCCAATGATAAAACTTATAAAACCACAGTATCTTAGCAAAACCAGGAAATTGATGTTGGTATAGTACTATTAAGTTGACTATAGATGTTATTAGAATGTCACCAGTCTTTGCATACACTGCCTTTTATTGACATGGTGGTGGTGTGTAGTTCCTCGAAATTTTATCATGTCCAGATTCCAGATTAACACAATTAGGGTATTAAACTATTCTGTCACCACAAAGAAACTCCTTTGTGTTATCCCTATATGGTCACACCCTCCCCCCCAGCCTTAACAGTTGGCAACTCTTGATCCGTTCTCAGTCAATGTAATTTTGTCATTTTGAGAGTGGTATATAAATAGAATTTTACAGTAGGTAACACATAGATAAGGCTTTTATTTTCACTCACTATAGTGCCTTTGAGATCCATCCAAGTTGTATCATAGTTCATTCCTTTTTAATGCTGAATATTAGTCCATTGTATGGGTGTACCACAGTTTCTTTACCTAGTTACCTATTGAAGGACATTTGGGTTGTTTCCAATTGTTTACTATTACCAGTAAAGCTGTTATGAACATTTGTGTACACATTTCTGTGTAAACTTAAGTTTTCATTTCTCTAGGATAAATATCCAGTAGTGTGATTCCCTAACTTATTTTTGTGTTGTCTGTTTTACTAACTACTAAAAGAGGGGTGTTACAATTAACTAAGACTGTGAATTTGTCTATTTCTTGTGTTTCTCTCAGGTTTTTTTTTTAAAGTATTTTGAAGGCATTTATTTTGTTTCTTGGTGAATTGACCTGCTTTTTTTTTTTTTTTTTTTTGCCTCTCACTGTTGTGGCCTCTCCCGCTGTGGAGCACAGGCTCTGGACGCGCAGGCTCAGCGGCCATGGCTCACGGGCCCAGCCACTCCGTGGCATGTGGGATCTTCCCAGACCGGGGCAAGAACCCGTGTCCCCAGCATCGGCAGGCCGACTCTCAACCACTGCGCTACCAGGGAAGCCCTGACCTGCTTATTTTTATGAAATCATTTTATATCTGGTGATGTCTGCCTTGTTTGATATTAATATAGCCACTGTAGGTTTTTTATGATTAGTATTTGCATGGTATGTCTTTTTATCCAAGCTTTTTGTTTTTAAATTCTCTCTGTCTTTATATTTAAAGTGTATCTATAGTAAATGGCGTTTTTTTTTAATCCAGTGTGACAGTCTTTATTTTTCAATTGCAGTGTTTATCCATTTACATTTAGTGTGACTACTAATATGGTTGGGTTTAAGTATACCATCTTTTGTTTTCTATTTATCCTATGTGTTATTATGTCTTTCCTGCTTTTTTTTTCTAAATTGACTATATTTTAATTTTTCATTTTATGTTGTCTATTGGGTTTTTTAGCTATACCTTGTTGTGTTGTCATTTGGTGATTGCATTAGGAAGTGCAATATTCATTTTTAACTTACCACAACCTATTTTCTTGTTGTTGTTGTTGTTGCTTTCTTTTTGGCCATGCTGTGCAGCTTGTGGGATCTCAGTTCCCTGACCAGGGATTGAACCCGGGCCACGGCAGTGAAGGCCTGGAATCCTCGCCACTAGGCCATCAGGGAACTCTATTACAACCTATTTTGAATTAGTGTTCTATTATTTGACCTTTGACGTAATAAGTACCTTTAAAATTTAACCTTACTCTAGACCCAGTCCTGATCTATGGGAGCCTGAGATAAGCAGCAGTCTGTTGATAGAAGTTAGAACCTGGAATCGAAAAATCCCTCAAGGCTCTTGTGATTATCATATGCCAGCTATTGAGAATACAAATGTAATTAAGGTTAAAAAAAAAAAAAACAACTTTACCTTTTATGTTGAGATAAATTGATTGAGATAAAGTACAGAGCAACCCTTAAAATTGATTAAAAGTTCATCAAGGAACTTAACAGAATCTAGGGAGGAGGAATGAGTAAAACTAGGAGGTGGGCAGCAGTGCCTTAGTTTATAGGAGCTATCATTCACATTGTGAACTGCACCCTTTGGAGTTGTCCAGGGGACAGCCTGTACACTTTTACATGGGAATCCTTAGGTACGAGTTGGGCAGAAAAGATTTTCTAAGAGAGCTGGCATATGAGAAATTTTAAAAAGGTGAATGGGCGTTTGCTAGGCACAGAAGTATAGGGGAAGGACCTTACAGTCAGTCTTTTTCAGGGCACAGTGAGGTATTATGATTGGAAAATGGATTGTATGTGTTAGAATGGTGAGAGATAAAGTTAGAGAGGCACTGTATTTCAGTGATTGTAATAATGCACATTTCTTCACATTTTAACATCTCTCAGATGCATTTATGCCTTGCAATCTCCATGGGAAGTTGGAATCTTATGATTCATGGCATCTCAGATTTGATGAAATATTGTAGGTTCCAGCTAGACTCAATTTCCTTTATGTTTTGTATTTTATCCTCTACATAGTTGTAAGGGGAATAACTTTTAAGTGGAAAAATATCATTATTTGTTTAAATAATATAATTCGGTGATATTGTACAGGATTTATTGTGGCTAAAAAAATAGCAGCAGTGTAGGAATTTAGGCAAGGTCTGTAGAGGACCTAGTTAAAGGCAGCGCCAGTCGGGTGTTGTGGGGTTCCTGGTAGATGAACTGTTGGAACAAACCAGGAAGATGCAGTTACTACTAAGAATGGTGCTTATTGATGGAGAGAGAGGAATCACATATAAAGTTGAGTTTTCTGAATTTAAAAAGGGGATGATTGCTGTAACAGTTAAGGACACTCATCAATAGTGTTTATTCTGGCACCAGATGTAAGTAAATAGTTTTGCTGACCAGAGGGCTAATCAATATCAATATATCAATAAACAAGACAAAGTTTTCTCAGGATCTTTTACGTAATATCTACGTCAGTGTGTAGTATTTGTAGGTTGTCTAACAAAATAATAATTATAGTATAGGTTTATGTTGGATGGAGCCTGAATTATGAGACACTTCAAAATTACTGACCAAAAAAAAAAAAGAAAGAAAGAAAAAGTCATTCAGAATCTTTCATCCTAGCATCCATTCCAGGAAAAAGACATTGCTAACATTTGGAACAAAACAATAATCCTAGTATGGGTTAGTCATAGTTTTTGGCCATAGACCAGCCCCCATCTTGTTCACATCTAATAGGACAAGTTCAAAGTAAATGCTTACTTAAATAGTATCTTCATTGTTTAAGAAGGGTGATACAGTATTTATTGGCGTGGACACTAGTTTGTATTTAGGAAACTAGCCATTTTGAAGAATTAGTGTTTTTAACAAAGTTAATTTGTCATACTAGAATGAAATCATATAATAGTTTCTCATTTACGTACACTGATGGAGAGGAAAATGACGTGAGTAGTTTAAACTTATTTGCTTTTGGAAATAATTGTATAGTTTTTACTTAACTTACTGTTTGAAGACACCTTTTATCTGCTGTTTTAAATTTTATTGTCCCCACCTCTTACCTTAGCCACTGTTGCTGCAACAGGTTCCACACAGGCTCCGGACAATTCCAACTTGACAGCATCTCTCATCAAGTACACATGCTGTGTACTTCTTGCAGTGAGGAACAGTAGTCAGTGTATAAGTTCTTCCTCTTTTGTCCTTTACACGTGGAGCTCTGAATCACATTTTACATATTCTTCTCCATAAGCAAAGGTTTTGTTGGACAAATAAGTTTAGGAATGAGTTTAAACATGGTTATTGTGATTCAGTGTGCTCATTTTCCCCCATAATTCTTTGTAGAAACCATAGGCCCAGAGAGGTTGAATTAATTTGGTAATATTATTTTTAATAAATTTTCAAATAGCGTGTTATGAACTATTTTGAGAATGCAGGAGATGTGCAAAGGGCTGACTTCTTAAAAAGAAGTATCACAGTTACATTCCTTGAAACCAAGAGGGGGGCTTCCCTGGTGGCGCAGTCGTTGAGAGTCCGCCTGCCGATGCAGGGGACACGGGTTTGTGCCCTGGTCTGGAGGATCCTACATGCCGCGGAGCGGCTAGGCCCGTGAGCCATGGCTGCTGGGCCTGCACATCTGGAGCCTGTGCTCCGCAACGGGAGAGGCCACAACAGTGAGAGGCCCACGTACCGCAAAAAAAAAAAAAAAAACCAAAAAAACCTAGAGGGGACCAGTTGGGGGTGGAGAGACTGACATGGGGACAGGAGGATATTTTTTTGTGATGATGGAAATGTTTCATATTTTGATTTTGGTGGTGGTTACATTACTGTATATATTGAACTGAACACTTAAAAAGCGTGAATAAAAAGAAACAACCAAGCAGCTCCCCTGTGCTTTTTTAAAGAAAAATAAACAAGTTCTAAGAGTTTTTATTGTTTGACTAATAATACAGAAATCAGGCAGAGAAGTCCCTAATGAAATGATGGTCACGTTTTACTGTATCTGCCTGTTGATCCTTCATTTTCTAAGCACTTATTTTCTTTTTATATTAGACTTTTATTTTGATTACAGATGCCCGTGTGAATAAATAAATGCCTTGTCTTTTATGCCTCCCCCATCATTTTTCTTTAAATAGAAAAAGGGACAAATTTCTCCTAATTGCATATTCAGCCATAGTTGCCCAATCTGTGATTTTAATAAGAGACTGTAATTCAGTCTTCTAAATCATTTTACACTATAATTGTGTAAGGCTATACCTTACGAGGCTATACCTCGTTCTCCTAAAGGAACTTTTGGGTATCAGTCCTATTGATATTACTGATAACCTCCAAATGGTGAGGAGGGTAACTGGTATGGAGGCAACTGGAAGAGAGCTTGAGCAAACTAGATACCAATGGGAAATTGCACAGAGGCAAATTTTATTGCATAAACTAGAAGAATGGCTCTCATTGAGGCTGACCCAGCTATGGCCTCTGGTCCATTTCTTGCTGTCAGTTGGTATCAGTTGTGGTGGAATTCTATCTTTCCCTCAGTTTTGAGCCGTATTGTAATCAGTTATGGAAAACAGACTCCCTCAAAGTCTGTTAAATGTAATTGAAAATTACACTATCTATGATACCCATTGTGAAGGTCCCACCCCAGTCATTCAGTTTTTGAAGGGTAAGGCTGTTGCCTGGATTCCTCCAGGACTTGCTGTATGCTCCCTAATAAACTTTGATTAGATCAGTATTTTACTATCTAGAGAGTTAAATATCTATCATGTTTGTTGAGTATAAAACTTTATTGTGATAGACCTTAAAAAAATTGAATTTAATTAGCTTTAGTCATTAGCTGTTAAATATTGTGGAAAAAAATCACATGATCTGGTTTCTTCTTTTGTTATGTTTTATTTCATCCAATTTAAAAGTCATTCTCTTTTCTAAATGGCTTTGTGCTTCCTCTAAAATGTCGTCCTACATGTAATAGGCAAATCAGAGGTTTAATAAACTAGTATGTTAAGTTTATTTCCAAGGTAAAGTGAAGATATTTATTTTTATATTTGTGCATTTTACACATCACCTTACTTTCAGAAGTATTTCTAACTTGTATTTTGTGTTTTTTTTTAGTGAAAATATTCTCTTTGGAATGGGAAATCCTCTTCTTGACATCACTGCTGTGGTGGATAAGGATTTCCTTGATAAGTAAGTATTAAGCTCTTCATATGTACTATGTGAAACTTACATCTAAAGAAAAACTGAAAATTTTAGAATTGAATTTACTGTTTAACATCTTCAATTGGAGGAAAATTCAGGAAATTTAAATCTGATAATAGCAAGTGCACCATTATTACTTATTGAGTAATTGACCGCAGTTTTCCCTGGGAAAACTTAGGTACATTTGTTCATTCCTGTTGCTACTTTCACTTGAAATTTATTTTTTTATTCTTTGCAAGGAAGAAGTATGTGAATAACCTAATGATTTAATTTCCACATTTTAAAATTACTGTCAGTGAACTAAATCTATAGTGGTACCATAACATATGGGAGAAGGAATAGGATTAGAGAGGGCAAGAAGAATATGTAGGACTTAATTCAGACACCGTGAATCTCCACTGTTTCCCCCTAATAATAACTTTTGATGTTAATTTAGCTGAGAAATCATTTTGTTTATTTATCTGTCTGTGATGATTTGGTGCAAGGAAAAAAAAGTACTAAAAAATATTTAATAATGAGAAATTAAGATCCCCTTCCCCTTGAACACCCCAAGTTCTATGCCCAGGGACAACCACTTTTAAAAAAATATTATTGAGGTAAAATTTACTTAAAATTAAATCATAATTTTAACTATTTTAGAGTGTATGATTCAATGACTGCTAGGACATTTGCAATGTTGTACAACCGTCACCACTATCTAACTCCAGGACATTTCATCACCCCCAAAAGAAACACATAGCCATTTAAGTGGTCATTTCTGTATTCCCACCTGCCCTCCCCACCTCTCCCCAATCTCCTGGGAGCTACCAGTGTGTTTTCTGTCTCCATGGATTTGCCTGTTCTGGATATTTTATTTCATATAAGTGGAGACATACAATATGTGGCCTTTTGTGTCTGGCTTATTTTACTTAACATGATGTTTTTCAGTGCTCTTCCATGTGTCATCAAAACTTATTATTAGGGGGCAATAGTGGAGATACATGGTGTTTGAATGGTGGATGGATGTTTGAATGGATACATGGTGTCCTACATATTCTTCCTGCCCTCTCTAATCCATGTTGTAGCATGTATCAGTACTTCATTCCTTTTAAGGCAGAATAATATTCCATTGTTTGTATATACCACAGTTCGTTTATGCATTCATCAGTTGGTGGAGCCATTGGTTGATGGGCACTTGGATTGTTTCGGTTTTTAGCTATTATGAAGAAAGATGCTGTGAACGTTCATGTACAAGTTTTTGCATGGGTATATATTTTCATTTCTTTTGGGTATATGTATTGGAGTGGAATTGCTAAGTCAGATGGTAATTCTGTGTTTAGCTTTTTAAAGAAGCATATCCTTACCAAAACGTGGTCTTTTTTCCCTTTTTAAAATTATAGCCATCCTGGGACTTCCCTGGTGGTCCAGTGGTTAAGACTCTGTGCTTTCATTGCAGGGGTCATGGGTTCGATCCCTGGTTGGGGAACTAAGATCCCACATGCTGCGTGGCATAGCCAGAAAAAAAAAAAGGAGAAAAAATAAAATTATAGCCATCCTAGTGGGTGTAAAGTAATATTGTGGTTTTGATTTACATTTTTCTAATTATTAATGATGCTGAGCATCTTTTCATGTGCTTATTGGCCATTTGTATATCTTTGGAAAAATGTGTATTGAAGTTCTTCACCCATTTTTTAATTTGTTTTTTGTTGTGGTTGTAAGAATTCTTTATATATTCTTTTTTTTTTTTTTTTTTGGTACGCAGGCCTCTCAGTGTTGTGGCCTCTCCTGCTGCGGAGCACAGGCTCTGGATGCGCAGGCTTAGCGGCCATGGCTCACGGGCCCAGCCGCTCCGTAGCATGTGGGATCTTCCCGGACCGGGGCATGAACCCATGTACCCTGCATTGGCAGGCAGATTCTCAACCACTGCGCCACCAGGGAAACCCTATATATTCTTAATACTAGACCCTTAATAGGTTTATGATTTGCAAACACTTTCTCCTATTCTGTGGGTTATTTTGACTTTCTTGAGAGTATCCTTTAATGTGTAAGTTTTAAATTTTGATGAAGTCCAGTTTATTTTTTCTTTTGTTGCTGTGCTTTTGCTGTCATATCTGAAAATCTGTTGCTAAATCTAAGGTCACAATGATTTATGCCTATGTTTTCTTCTAGGAGTTTTAGTTTTAGCTCTTAAATTTAGAGCTTTGATCCATTTTGAGTTAATTTTTGTATCAGTTGTGTGTTAAGGGTTCACTTCATTTTTTTTGCATGTGGAAATCTAGTTGTCCCTGCACCATTTGTTGAAGAGAGTTTTCTTTTCCCCATTGAGTGGTCTTGGCCCTCTTAAAAATCCGTTGACCATAGGTGTTTGGGTTAATTTCTGGCTTCTCGGTTCTATTCCATAAGTCTGTATGCTTGTCCTTATTCCAGTACCACACTGATTTGATTACTGTAGGTTTGTAGTAAGTTTTGAAGTCAGGAAGTGTGAGCCCTCCAACTTTGTTGTTGTCTTTCAAGGTTGTTTTGGCTATTCAGTGTCCCTTGCAATTCCTTGTTACTTTTAGGATCAACTTGTCCATTACTGTAAAAAAGGCAGTTGGAATTTGGAATGGGATTGCACTGAATCTGTAGATCAGTTTTAGAAGCATTGCCATTTTAACAATATTAAGTCTTCCGATTCATGAACAGGAGATGTCTTTCTTTAAGTTGTTTCAACAGTGTTTAGTAGTTTTAAGTTTAGAAGTCTCGCATTTCCTTGGTTAAATTTAATCCTAAGTATTTCATTATTTTTGATGCTACTGTAAATGGAATTGTTTTCTTAATTTCATTTTTGGATTGTTCATTGCTAATACATAGAAATACAACTGATTTTGGGGGATAACCATTTTTAACAAATTCTGTTTTTTAATGTCTTGGAGATTATCTTTATAACTCTTCATCTGTATAAATTCGAGTGTCAAAGGATCAGGCAAGAATTTATAAATGTGTAAATTTGCCCTATTGTAATATAATAGGAAATAGGTTGAGGCGCCAAGGACAAACTGGAGAATGTGTCTTATCCTAAGAAATTCAGATACAAATTTTTAAAATATACTTTGCTAATCAGAAACACTCCTGCATACAATTATGTTAATGGTTTTACTTCTGATTGCCTTGTACTTTTAAATGATATAATATACACACATTAAAATATTTTCTTGTATCAACTTTCAATAGAATCCTTAGACTTCTCATTATATAGAAATAGAAGTGCCTCTATTCTTCCGTCTGCTACTTCGCTCCTTTTAAGTTCTGTTAACCTTCTACTTTAACTCCTGACTCTAACTTCTAGTCTAACTTTTAACTTTCTACTTTCTAACTTCTGTTTAACTATATTTTTTATTTTAATAAAGATTGATATGTTTTCATTCTGTTAGCTATCTATAATTGTCTTACCAACTTTGAATACAAAGTGGTAGTGAAGATTGAAACTCACTTAAACATACTTAATACTAGTATCACTGTATTTATCCCTTTTTTCAGAATTAAATAGTATACTAAGAATGTAGAGTAGGTGTAACGTTTGGAATGTAATTAGAGCACTTAACTCTATTAACAAACTAAAGAAAGAAAAATCACATTGTCATCTCAATAGATAGAAAAACCATTTGCCAAAACTACTATCTATTCCTGATAAAGTTTCTTATAGCGTTCTTAGAATAGAAGGGAACTCCTTTAACCTCATAAAATTTGGGTTAGGGAAAAGCCTACTAATAACATAATTCCTAATGGTGAAAGTCTGCATGCTTTCCCCTCAGATCAGAAACAATTCAAGGATGTCCACTCTCACCACTTCAAAATGTATACAGTGGTCCTGAAGATTCTGTTCAGGACAATCAGGCAGGAAGAAGTAAAAGACATCCAGGTTGCAAAGGAAGGAATAAACTGTTTTTATTTCCAAAAGGCATGATCATTTATGTAGAATAACTGATGGAATCTACAAAAAAAGCTACTACCTGATTTCTAGAATTATTATAAAGCTACAGTAATCAAAACAGTGATATCAGTGTAAAGTTTGATGGCATAGAATAGAAAGTCCAGAAATAGACCCACGCAGAAATGGACGACTGATTTTTTTTGTAATTAATTAATTTTTGGCTAGGTTGTGTCTTCGTTGCTGCACACGGGCTTTCTCTAGTCACAGCGAACGGGGGCTACTCTTCGTTGCGGTGCATGGGCTTCTTATTGCCATGGCTTCTTGTTGCGGAGCACGGGCTTCAGTAGTTGTGGCTTGCAGGCTCTAGAGCGCAGGCTCATTAGTTGTGGCGCAAGGGCTTAGTTGCTCAGTGGCATGTGGGATCTTCCTGGACCAGGGCTCGAACCTGTGTCCCGCTTTGGCAGCGGATTCTTAACCACTGTGCCACTAGGCAAGTCCCTGGACGACTGATTTTTGACAAAGGTGCAAGGCAGTTCAGTGGAGAAAGGATTGTCTTTTCAACAAATAGTGCTTGAACAATTGGTTATCAACATGCATAAAAATGAATTTAGATCTGTATTTTGTACCATATACAAAATTAACTGGTAGAACTAAACGTCAAGCCTAAAAGTATAACACTTCTAGATGATAATATAGGAGAAAATCTTTGTGACTGTGGTTTAAACCAGAATTTCTTAAATGTAGAACACCAGAAGTATGTTCTATAAAAGAAAAATTGATAAGCTGGACCTTTTCAAAATGAAAATTTTTACTATTGGAAAGACACTGTTAGAAGAATTAAAGGACAAACCACAGGTTTGGAGAAAATCTTTGCAAAGCGTATGTCTGATAAAGGACTACCAGTCAGAATACATAATGAACTCTCAAAACTCAATCAGAAAAGAAACAACCCAATAAAAAAATGGGCAAGGCATTTGAACATTCACCAAAGATATATGGATGGCAAATAACCACATGGAAAGGTACTCAGTCTCTTTCATTATTAGGGAAATGTAAATTAAAGATACAGTGAAGTACTACCACACATTTGTTAGAATGGCTAAAATTTTAAAACAAAGCATACCAAATGTTGGCTAGATAATGGAGGAACTACAGCTTTCTTCTCATGGGGAGTTAAAGTGCTGCACTGAATTTCAGTTTAAAAAGTTAAACACACGTCTATTTGATCCAACCATTTCATTCTTAGATATTTACCCAAGAGAAGTGAAAACATGTGTCCGTACAAAGATGTGTTCACTAATGTTATGGTGATTTTTGTTTTTAATAGCTAGAACCTGAAAGTTATCTAAATGTCTATCAACAGGTGAATCATTAAACAGATTGTTTACCCATACATTAGAATTCTAGTCAGAAATAAAAAAGGAATAGAGTATTGTTTGGATGAAACTCAGAATAATTGTGTTCATTGAAAGAAGCCTGACAAAAAAGAATACATACTGTATCATTCCATTTATATTGAGATTATAGGGAATTCAATTTATAGTGACAGAAAGCAGATCATTGGTTTCCTGTGCATATGCCAGGGTGTGGTGGAGGGCAGGAAGGAGAGATTACAAGGCAGGAAGGAGAGATTACAGAGAGACAGGACCGAGCTTTTAGGAGTGTGTTCATTACCTTGATTGTATAATGATTTCATGAGCATATACATGTATCAAAACTTACCAAATTGTATACTTTAAATATTTAAGATGTATGTCAGTTACATGTCAGGAAAACTTTATAAATAGAACAAAATAGAATCAATTGACATGAATTTATGCGTTTAAAGTTAGAACTCCTTTGTTTGCTTAGTGTGAAATGTTTTGCCCAGGAAATCAACTAATTGATTGTCACTGTTTTAAAAAAATTCTAATAGCATATAAAAGTACAAAGAGGAAGTAAAAAATCTTGAAATTTTATGACGTGTAACCAGTGTTAAACTGTTTTGATGAACATGCCCCGGACATCTATGTATAACCCAGAGAGATATTGTATATGTTTGTGTTTATGGGATAATACTCTGTGTAGTCTTAGGAAATTAGCTTTTTTTTCACTGTACACTATGTTTTTAAAGGTTCATGCAAATATGATCAGAGTGATTATGATGTGGCAGCTGTGTGCTGACACTATTGGGAACTCAAATAGCTTCTTTGTTTCACTAGCAGCTGATCCCAAATGGCCAGCTGAAGTCTTATTTTTTTTATTTTAGGAGGGTTTTAATCAGTAAAACTGACTTTTGAAATCAGTACTTGGAGATAAAAGGCACATTTTTGAACTCTAATCATAAAAAGTAGAGCATTCTCTTTCTTATATTCCTGACCATTTCTTCCAAAATACACTTGAAAGTGTTCCTCATCATTTCAACAGACTGTGTTTAACTTATGTTTTAGACCATGTTTAGATGAGTGTTTTATATTTGCATGGTGTAAAAATAAATTATCCAGGAATAATTTGCTAGGTACTATAACAAATGAATTAAATATATACTTATTAGTATCTTACACTATAAAAATGAATTAACTGTTAAAATTCTTATAAAGTATCTGTTTTTGTGATTCTGATTTTTTTTTAAAAAGTACTTGGCCTTTTCAGTTAAAAAAATATTGTAAAACTAGTACTAGTTAAAAAGTAAGCTAGTACTGAAGGTTTTTAAGGAAAAAATCAGTTCTTTGCTGCATCTTCCATCTTTCCCCTTGCTTTTACCCCATTCTGCATAAGTGCTGTTTTTCCAGAAGATTTTAAATTCTATTAGCTGTTTTTTCCTGGTATCTGCCTATTTCTAAATAATATGCTAGTATTTGTGTGATTTTTCATAAGGGTGATTGATTGGAGAGGCAAAGGACAAAAGTTCCTTTAATGTTAGGAAAGGATACAAGAACATGATTCCATTAGGAAGGATTCCAGAATAGAGGGTACAATAGCACTGTGTGGAGGGGCACACTTGGTCTTCAAGCCACTGGGAGAATAGATGACCAAATCTTGTTACTGGGTGATGGTGGAGAGGATTCCCTCTGACCTTCTGAGAACTTTGCTTTTGCAATTCTCTCAGCATTTATACACTCTCTTGATTTTTTTTTTTTTAATTGTTGGAGAGTCTCTGATTACTTTTGTCCTTGTTAACCAGGTTCTAGTTACTTGTCAGAAAGCCTCTGCATTCCTGAATGCTTACTGGGAGAATAGGTGAATTGGCGGTTAATGTCTCATAAATACCCATCCACCTAGCCGTCCTAAGCTTAGGGCTTTCTGAGGTCTATCTCTCTAGCTATTTCGATATTATATATAGTCTCTGTTATGATACCTAAGGATTTAGCTCTCTTTCACTCACACCATTTCCTCTTCTTCATCTTCCCCATTTTGTTATATTACATTAAAACAAATATAAAAAATGGTACAAATGAACCTATTTACAAAACAGAAATTGAGTCACAGATGTAGAAAGCAAACTACGGTTACCAAGGGGGAAAGGGATGGGGGGAGGGATAAATTGGGAGATTGGGATTGACATATATACACTACTATATATAAAATAGATAACTAGTAAGAACCTACTGTATAGCACAGGGAACTCTACTCAGTACTCTGTAATGACCTATATTGTAATAGAATCTGAAAAAGAGTGGAGATATATATATATATATGTATAACTGACTCACTTTGCTGTACAGCGGAAAATGACACAACATTGTAAATCAACTCTACGCCAATAAAAAAATAATTAATAAAATAAATAAAAATTTAAAAACCAGATCAGTAATCATTGTGAACAGAATTGTAGTCTTTGATTACTTATAAAACTTTTTTTCTTTCAGTGTATCTTGTGTTCATTTGCACTATTTTCTATACACTTATTCAAATTTTCAATAGCCACTCTATTAAGTCTGTAATGTGCCTAATAAGCACTCTCCCCGCTACCCGTTCTCCTCAAAATCAGTAAGTCTATCAACCTCTTTTCCTCTGGTGACCTCCCTTCTTCAGTTCTCCATCTTTGTGCTCCAGACTGAACTGGTTGTGTTGCTAGACTTGTCTTTTTTTTTCTTTTCTTTTCCTTTTAAACAGCAGTCTTCCTTTATCTCATGTCGTCTTTATTGGTTTTCTGTGTGTGTGTGTGTGTATAGCATATCCATCAGAGAAAGAGTGCATAAGCATATGGTAATTTTTTGAATCTTTGTATATGTCTGATGATCTTTAAAATTTTTTTCCCCTCACGTCTTATTGATTGGTTAGTATAGAGTTTTCTTTGAGAATTTTGAAGGCATGTGCCATTGTCTTCCAGCATCTAATAGAACTCTTTATATTACCAGTTTTTTCTCTATGCAAGCTTTTAGAATTTTTTTTTGACCTTGGTATTAGTAAATTATCATTATGTAACATTTTGTTCTTGTGTTATGGATGCATTTTTCCCCCTTGTCTGTCTAAGTGTATTAGAGTTGGTTCTGTTTGGTTTTTGAATGTCTTTTCTTTCCTGCTTTATCTTTGTTCCCTGTGGATTGTTCTTTTCTGGTTGTTTATTGTGGCCTTTCTCCTTCATGGTGGAGCCTTTCCTCCAATATTAGGTGATCTTTGGCTGTCTGTTCTTATTTAAGGGTAAGACATTAAAACTTATTCTGTTTATTTGCAAAGGAATAAGAAAAAGTCTGGAAGGATATGTTCTAAACTCCAGCAGTCATGGGAGGGTGGGTTGGCTAAGGTGGGTACTTTTATTTCAAAATTCTATACAATTTAATATTTTTGTAACAATCCTTAATTGCTTTTATGAGTTTTTTTTTTTTCTTAAAGCTTTAATGAAGTTATCTGTTGCTATGTAATAATAGTTATCTATTGCTATGTAATACATAACCACAAAACTTGGCTGCTTAAAGTAACAAACATTTAGTCTTTCACACGGTTTCTGAGGGTCAAGAATTTGAGAGTGTGGCATCGCTGGGTGGTTCTGGCTTAGGGTCTCTGATGAAGTTGTAGTCAGTCTGTTGGCCAGGGTGGCAATCATTTCAAGGCTCAACTGTGGCTTCCAAGCTCATTGATCTGTTGGCTGGCCTCAGTTTCTGAAGTGCTGTTGGAGTGAGGGCCTCAGTCCCTCACTTCATAAATCTCAGAGTGTCCTAAAAACATGGCAGCTGTTTGCCCTATTGCGAGTGACTTGAGAGAGAGTAATAGTGTAATTTTCCCTAGATGGAAGCTGCAGTCTTTTTTTTTTTTTTTGCGGTACGCGGGCCTCTCACTGTTGTGGCCTCTCCCGTTGTGGAGCACAGGCTCCGGACGCGCAGGCTCAGTGGCCGTGGCTCACGGGCCCAGCCGCTCCGCGCCATTTGGGATCCTCCCGGACTGGGGCACGAACCCGTGTCCCCTCCATCGGCAGGCGGACTCTCAACCACTGCGCCACCAGGGAAGCCCTGCAGTCTTTTTTATAACCTATTCTTGGAAATAACATGTCATCATTTTTGCCATATGCTTGTTATTGGTCATACAAACCAAACCTGGTATAATGTGGGAAGGCACTACACATGGATTTGAAAAACAGGAGGCAGGGATCCTTGGGGGCCAGAAGGCAGGCTGTGATCGTCAGCCTCCAAGATGGCTCCTGATGATCCCCTCTTCCTGGCATTCTCGTGAGTAGTTCCCTCCCACATTGCACTATGGCTGATCTGTGTAATAGGGCAGAAGTGATGGTATCCTACTTCGGAGATTATGTTGTAAAAGACAGTGTCTTCCATTGTGGCTGCTCTCTTCTTTCTCTCTCTCGGACATTCAGACACCTTGTGAGAGGCTCACATGACTGGAGGTAGAGGCCTCAGGCCTATAGCTGTTGAGGAACTGAGACTTGCCAACAACCATGTAAGTGAGCTGAGAAGTGGCTTCTCCATTCTCTGTTGAGCCCTGAGATGATTGCAGCTCTGGCTGACAGCTTGACTACAACCACGTGAGAGACCTTGAGCCAGAAAAACTCAGCTAAGCTACTCCTGGATTCCTGACCCTCAGAAACTGTATGGGATAAAGACTGTTGTTTTAACCTTCTAAGTTTTGGGTGAATTTGTTACATAGCCAAAGAACACTAATAAATAAAGCCAAAAAATTTTTTTTCAAACACACACACACACACACACATGCATACCCCACATTCAAAACCTCATTGGCAGGTTGGTATATGTGGGTTTGAAACCACTAGGTGGCGTTTCAGGGGGCTCTGAGGAGCTCCGGTTCCTTATGTCTCAGCGCAGAAAGAATTCAGTGAGAGGCAAAGTGATAGATAAGAAGTGAGTTATTAGAGTAGGCCGCTTGTGAGGCTTACAAGTGGGCAGATGAGAAGGTGCTGCGCCCCAAGAACTTAGTGGGCTACAGTTTTATAATCAAAGGAAAAGTGGGAGGGGGAGAAGACCACCTTCTTCCTCATTCTTGAGTAGACATCACACTTCCATCATCAGTTCCTCCTCTGTGTCGGGTAGGGGAGTTTTCTTGTCCCTACGTGGTCAAACCGGGACTGTCATGGCACTATGGAAAAATTATTCCATGTCTCAGTACAATGAGGGTCTTTCACTTTGAAGTGTCACGTTTTTATAAATTATTGTTTTTTATGTGTACAGAGAGCATGTCCAAGGGGTCATTAACTTACTGAGCTCACTGGGCAGGATGTGGGTCTCATGCCACCATTGTTTTATTGTTTGGGGGCATGTCTCATACTTCTGTTGCATGGTTTTGTTGCTAAGCAAGCCAGCTTGGTTTTGTGGTTAAGCAAACCTGCTTTCTTGAGTGATCAATAACTTATAGGGGTGTCCCATACTTTTTTTTTTTAACTTACAATCCTCTGGTAGGATTAACTTATTTAATTACCTACTTCGTCCCTTTACTCTGTGCCTATCAGGTTGGGCTTGTTGACTGATGGGACTTTATTGTGGCTTGGTTATGCTAAAAACCTATTTTGGGGGGCTGGGGTGTGACCCTTAATGTTAGTATCTGAAAGTCTAAAGAGTCTGTTCAGTTTCTTTACAGAAAAGTCTTCTATTTTCCTTTCTGAAGGTTTAAGCTTGGCTGCTTTATTCTGAGTTGGCCGGGGAAAGGGGGCTAGAGATACCATAATTAAGTAGGCAGTTTCACCTGTCTCTCCCTATTCCCCCTGGTTTGCCTGTTGTTCCTTAGTTCTGAGATACTTCTCTTTGGTTTCTTGAGGTAATAAACCTCTAATTTATCTCTAATTTATTTTAGGAATTGTAAGTTGTGATGGTGAGATGGTAGTCCATTCCCTTACTTGTAGCTCCAGGCCTTATCTGTAACCTCTGAGATTTAGGGTTTCTGCAGGTGGACTAAGCTTGCTTATCATAAGTAGTCTCTTTCAATTGCAAATGAGATTTTAGTTTCTTTAGTGCTGCTGAGTTCCTCATCTGCTTTCCTTTTTCTGAAAATTTGTGGAAACCTTTTGACCATTAATGCTTAATTACATTAGTATTCTTTTTTTTTTTTAACATTAGTATTCTTTTTGCTCCTGTAGGTGTTTGCCTTTTTTTGTGCCTTTATTATCATTTTAACAGTCTTGGAATGAAGAGTAGATAATCTTTCTGCCATACATAAGTGGAAGTCCAAGGGGTGTGAGTGTGTGTATTTCACTATTATTATATGTACTATAGCAGGAAATGTATAACCATGGACTCATAGGATTTTTGAGACAAATTGGAATTTGGAGATAATTTAGTCTTCTTTATTCATTTTACAACAGCGGAACAGGCTCAGCAAAGTTAGATGTTTTGCCCTTGATTACAGTTAGCATTGCAAGCCTGAGATGGAATCTGTATCTCCTGACCCTATTTGTTTCTTTTTCTACCATGCTACACTAATTACCTTTATTTTTTAAACAGATGATTAAATTATTAACAGTTTGAACCTATTGTACAAACTAAGAATTAATAACTACATGCCAGATTTTGGGGATTCAAAATGGGTAAGCCTGGTTTCTATGTCAGAGCAGTCTCTGGATAAATAAAAATGATTTTCTTACTTTCCTTTAGTTCATATCTTTTGTTGATTACTGGCTTCATCTTTTGTTTTAACTGTTTAACAATTTGTATATTTATGTGATGATCTTAACTTATGATTTGCCAAACAAGCAGTGTTTTGAATAAAAGAGAGGGTTTTTTCCCTTTAATTTACAATTTCCTTTGACTTTCTTGACTCACGTTACTCTCTTCTGCTTTCTAATTTCTTACTTGAGAGGAAGCTCAATATATATATTTTTTTGTACTAGGTTTACAATTTAGTATAAGCGTTGTATGCAGTGTTTATAAACATTGCTGGGGAGAGAGGCAATTAAGGAAAGTATCTTACTAAATCTTTTCTATATACAGTAAGCTCTTGGTGCAAAGGAACTGCACTATGCTTTTTTCTTACATGACCCTTGGCATGGTGCTGGATACATGTTAGGCACTTGGTGAATAGCGTTTGGCTGAAAAACATTTTTTTATGAAAGGCTTTTTTTGAAGTGGAGTTTTAAGTGTTCAATGTTAAAAGTTAATGAGAGGGCTTCCCTGGTGGCGCAGTGGTTGAGAGTCCGCCTGCCGATGCAGGGGACACGGACGGGTTCGTGCCCCGGTCTGGGAAGTCAGCCATGGCCGCTGAGCCTGCGCGTCCGGAGCCTGTGCTCCGCAACGGGAGAGGCCACAACAGTGAGAGGCCCGCGTACCGCAAAAAAAAAAAAAAAAAAACAAAAGTTAATGAGAGAATTGATATTTTCTTCACATACATTTTTGTGAAGATATATTTTTCACATGCTATGTTTGTCAAGCTTTTCAGAGCAGTTTTTTAAAGAACAAGAACCATCATATTCTAATGGTCTTTGCACACTGGACTGGTATACAACAAAGGGTTGAATCTAAAGAAGGGCCATGGAGAATCCATCTGAAAAACTTTCAAGAGTAAGGAGAAAAAACAAGAGTATAATAATTTTTAACAATTATTATCTGACAATAAAGCATTATTCAACATGTATTAGGTACGTTTTTATATGGTATTAGTTTAGTCCTCATGACAACTTTATAAGGTAGTTATCCTCGTAAAGAATAACAGAGCTTAAGTCATTTGTTCATGACCAAAAAGTGTATCAGTCATTGTGCAGTAATTTGAAATACATGCTTGTTTTAATTGTAAAACCTGTATTCTTTATTTTCTACTATCTTACTATGGAAGTATTAATTTGAAAGTGAAAAACTCAATTATATATCCAGATTTTTTGAGTGTAAATTAAGTAGATACATAAAGGCTCATAAACTTAATGAAATTCTATTTTCCTTTTAGTATAGATATAGTGTAGATGAGAAAAATGTGTGTAGTTTGCTCCAAAAATTGTTAACATTTAGTTTTAATTAGTGCATCAGAGTAGATTAATAATTTCTTTGTGAGAGATTGAAAGACTCAACAATTCTCTTTTTGACTGAACTTTCAAAACAGTGCACTTCTTATGTTGGGAGGATGGTATGTTGTCTACAATTGACCTGTTTCCAGAATAGAGCAAGCATTGCCATGATTCAGAAATATCAACTAGATAATTATTTGATATTCAAAAATTAAATTTCTTCTAGAGTATCCTAGTCTTTATTTGAAGATTGTAAAGCTGGTTTTTCCCTTGAATAAGAAAAAATTAGGATCTGAGAAAAGCAGAATTAAGTTAGTTTGGGTGTATCCAATTTGCCAAAATATTACAACTGAAAATAAGTAGGACACGTGTGGTA
This sequence comes from Aethalodelphis obliquidens, assembly GCF_003676395.1. Classification (NCBI taxonomy): domain Eukaryota; kingdom Metazoa; phylum Chordata; class Mammalia; order Artiodactyla; family Delphinidae; genus Aethalodelphis; species Aethalodelphis obliquidens. Next base: position 10,853,338 of record NW_020837981.1, on the reverse strand, counting down.
GGAAGTAGGCTATTGAGAATAATCTTTTCCAGCATATTGAAGAGACACAGTGGGTGTGAGGGGAGGAGGAAATATGGAACATATAAATACTTCCAGATGAGTATTGGTGTAATTATGGGGAATAAAGGAAAGGAATGTATTAATAGGGATGGAAAACAAATATGTAAGACAGATTTGCCTTAATTTTTCCTGACACCATATAAATACCACAGAAGTAAGAGGAATGAGAGAATTAATGAAATGGTAATCGGGAAATAAAAGTCATCATTAGAAATAAAAATACTCAGTTTTAAGAAGGGAAGCTAGAGTAGTTCAGGAAATGTGTTTCTCTCACAGACATGAATCCTTAATAATATAATGATATGAACCTTAGGTAAATCTTGATTAATGTAAGCATACATGAAAGATACTACTTAATGTTTACTCCAAAAATACTCAAAGTAAAGTTGATCATAAATTTCAATGCTGATTATTCAATGCCAAAAATTTACAGATGAATTATTTGTATAAGTTAAGATGAATTACTTTGATAAATGATGTATATTAGGTGTGAAGGTGAAACAATATTTGGAGTGTTGAGTGAGACTCCTTATATACAGTTAAAAGCTATCATTGTTTTGTTTAAAACTAATTGTGAGATGCTCTGACACTTTTGTAGTTGTCTCTGTATAGCTATTCTGCAGTATTTTCTTCTACAAGTTATAACATTATGCTTTGTGTATTTAGGTCCTTAATTGATCCTGAATTGATTTTTGTATATGACGTGAGGTAGGGATCCAGTTTTTTTTGTTTTTTGTTTTTTGTTTTTTGCACCAAAATATTTTATTATTTTACAGATGTAAAGAGGAGAACTCTTTGATTCTATTTTTAAAATAAAGCAAATAATTGCTGGTCACAATAATCCTGAATACTCCTCAACTTACAACACCTTTTTGTTTGGGACTGAATAATAATGTTTCAAGATTCAGTAAAATTATTTGTCTTCATATAAACTAAACTTCTAATGTTGGTCATAACAGGAGTTTGCTACACTCAGAACATGTAGAAAAAAGAAGAGAGAATGAAAAACATGTTACAAAATTTGTCTCTGTTAACATTTGCAGAGAAAAACGAGAACAGACAGAGATTTAGAGAGAGAGAGAGAGAGAGAGGGAGAAGGAGAGAGGAACCATAATATGAATTACCATCCTCCCACCATCAAAATCTTCAAGGTGATAGGCAAATAAAGACAAACTTAGGACCAGAACTCGCAACGGGATAGACATGTATGTGTATTGGGATCCAGTTTTTAAAAAGGTTTTCCTTTTAGGGAATCAGCTATTATATTACTATATTGTGAATAGGCCAACTTCTACCCACTGATCTGCAATGACAATTTTTATTTATCTATAGTTTGGTCTCTGGCTTCTTAACTTTTTTTTTTTTTTCCCTTCTAGTCTGTCTGTCCTTGAACTAATATAGCCCTATTTTTATTTTGTTACTAAAGCTTTACACTAAGTCTTGATGTCTGATGGGCAAGTCCCTACACTTCGTTTTTATTCAGGAATTTTCTTAGCTGTTCTTGGCTCTTTTGTCCACAGATTTTAGAATAGCTTGTCAGGTTCTACAAAAATTGTTTCTGGGATTTTGTTTGGAATTACATTACCTTTATAGATGAATTTGGGAAAAATGAGATCTTTAACATAAGAGTTTTTCTATCTATACATGTATTTCTCCATTTAGTTTATGTATTCTTTTATATATTTCAATAACACATAGGCTCTAAGTACATTAGATACAGGGTTGCAAAATGAATAGTTTTGATTTTTTTAGACTTACATATCTTATGGAGTGGTCATTGCTAAATTTGTTAGCTTCAAAAATTATAAAAATAAATGATTCTTGGAAAAAATTCAAACCATGTAGAAGAGATTAAAAGTAAAAATGAAATCTGGGGTAACTTACTGTCTCTGCAGCAGCAGTCCACTAGTACTTTCTGCAATGCTGGGAATGTTGTATATCTGTGTTTTCCAATATGGTAACCAGTAGTCACATTTAGCTTTGAATGTTTGAAGTGTGGTTAGTGCAACTGATGTGTTTTTTTTTTTGGGCTGTGCCGCAAGGCCTGTGGGATCTTAGTTCCCCGACCAGGTATCAAACCCGTGCCCCCTGCAGTGGAAGCACAGAGTCATAACCACTGGACCGCCAGGGAAGTCTGACCACTGATGTATTGAATTTTAAAATTTTATTTTATTTTAATTAATTTAAATTCAAATAGTAATGTGATTAGTGGTTATAGTATTAGACACTGTAGCTTAGGTCTTATTGCAAAATTCAGTTTTCTTCGTAAGTGTACATTTTTGTTAGGTTTATTCTAGGTATTTTTAAAATATAGTTGTTGCGATTGTGAGTAGAATTTTTTTTCAACAACTTTTTAAGATTGTTCGTGGTATTTGGAAAGGCTACTGAATTTTGAATATTTCCTTTAGCTTAGTTACCTTTGCCCTTCTTTAAAAGAAAGATGATCTTCGGCTATTTTGATTTTTGTTTAATGAATTCCAGATTCTTAGAATTTGAAATAAACTGGTATTGAAATTTGAATTTGAAATAAACTCTGAATCTTTATATTATTTCATATTAAGTAATTGGTTTTGAGTTGTTCTGGAGCTTCTTCAAATAAGACCTAAATTATGGACGCTAAATGAACATAGACTCATTTATAAAGATTTCATTTTGCCCCAGATATTGTAAGACGGTATTCCTCGTGGCTTCTCTGATTTTCAGACCTGATTTTTTTTTTTAAACAACCTTGGTCTGTCTGTCTTTTTTCTTTTTTAATATTTATTTATTTATTTGGCTGCACTGGGTCATTAGTTGCGGCATATGGGATCTTTAGTGGAGACATGTGGGATCTAGTTCCCAAACCAGGGATCGAACGCAGGCCCTCTGCATTGGGAGCACAGAGTCTTAGCCACTGGACCACCAGGGAAGTACCTCCAGACCTGACTTTTGAGGAAATATTGAGGAAAATGGTATTCTTAAGGCTTACCTAAGAATGGATTCATTTTTAACAGTTCATTTGAGCTCAGTATACATTTTTTGGAGCACCTGCTTTGTGTTCAGCATTTTGCCAAATACTGGGACTACAGTGTTAAATAAGTTTCTTGCCTTTAAGCAGCTAGTAGTGTAATTGAGGAGACAAATGTAGAAAGAAATTGATTCATATACTGTGGCATTATAGAATACAGGTTAAGATTGTGCTCTGGAGTGACTTGTAGTTGTGTGACTTTGGTTATATTTCTTAATCTGTGGAAGCTCAGTTTCCTTGTGAATAAAATAGGAATATTATAGTAGGAATATTAAAATAGGAGTATTATAATGTGAGGATTGAATGAGATAATTTATGTATTTGCCATGTGCTAGCTAATATTATTGGCTACTAGACAGCTTGGAATGTCTCACATCTCTGTTACAGACAGTGGAGACAACTTGAGGGGGGTTAATAAGCAGGTGGATGACATGGTCAGATTCACGTTTAGAATGCTGTAAATCACTGTGTCTGCAGTAGGTCAGAGAATTTGAGGAGATAAATTAGAGGAGGCTGTAGTGATAGACGTGTTGAGAGATGGTGACCTAATCATTACAGTTAGGAGAGAATGGTCGGGAGAAAGTTCAATAATACTTCAGTGTTATAAAGGTAAGACTTGATGATTGATTTAATGAAAAGGCCAAAGGAGTCAGGGATGACATGCCAATGTTTAGTTTTGGTAAATGACTAGATGTTGTTATTTATAACTGAGTTAGGGAGTATGGGAGGGGGAGGACATGTTAGAGGGGATGGAGAGATTGAGTTGTTTTGTTCATGCATGAGATGAATGTGTGATATCTAGGTGGGCATATTTAGGAGAGAGTTTGATTTATGTTTCTGGTGGGTAGAGGATTCATGGTGGGAGAGACATGTAATAAACATTATATTTAATTGTAATTTGACATAATGCCATTCAATAAATGTTAGCTATTTTTACCATTATCATCATCATCATTATCACCACCACTGCTGCCACCATTATTAAATAGGTAGTGTTTAAAGCAACCAATAGATAAGCCTTTCTAGAGGAAGGGCATAAAGTAAAAGGAGAAGTGGGGTGGAAGATAGAACATGTAATGGATGGGTAGATGAAGAAGTATGGTAGGAGATGGAGAAGAAATGGTGAGCTTGTAGCAGGAGAACTAAGATAAGGTCTCACAAAGAATAGTGACTTTGTTTGACAGAGTGGTTAATAATATCAGATGTAACAGATTGGTAACATAAAGCCTACAGGAGTCCACTGGACTTGACAATAGGATGTCAGTGGTGACCTCAGCTAAGTAAATCACAGTGGAGTGACATGTAGGGACAGAATCCAGACTAAAATATACTTAGAAATATATAGGAAGTGTGATACAACGTGGGCTAGTTTTGTTCATGTGGCCCAAGAGCCAAGTGGTGACATCTTACAAGTACCAAATTTAAAAAATTTCCTTTAATGAAAATATGTGGCTGGTTGTTATGAATAATTATCAATGATTTTTTTAAAATACAAAGAGTATAGTTCTATGTGTTTAGGTTTAAATCTAGCTTAATTATTATTTCCTCCAGCTTTCTCTAATAGAGTTTTAATCCTCATCTAGTTGTTTTTTTTTTTTTTTGCGGTACGCGGTCCTCTCACTGTTGTGATCTCTCCCGTTGCGGAGCACAGGCTCCAGACGCGCAGGCTCAGCGGCCATGGCTCACGGGCCTAGCCACTCCGCGGCATGTGGGATCTTCCCGGACTGGGGCACGAACCCATGTCCCCCGCATCGGCAGGCGGACTCTCAACCACTGCGCCACCAGGGAAGCCCCCTCATCTAGTTTTTTAATGAGAATTTAAAATATTATTTTCATAAACCTTGTAACTTATTGCTGTTATTTGCATTCAAACCCCATGGTTTACTCTCTTAAAAAAATTAATTAATTAGTTAATTAATTTTTGGCTGCCTTGGGTCTTTGTTGCTGCCCGAGGGCGTTCTTTAGTTGCGGTGAGCGGGGTTTACTCTTCATTGCGCGGGCTTCTCATTGCCGTGGCGTCTCTTGTCGTGGAGCATGGGCTCTAGGTGCACAGGCTTCAGTAATTGTGGCTCGCAGGCTCTAGAGCACAGGCTCAGTAGTTGTGGCACACTGGCCTAGTTGCTCCGCGGCATGTGGGATCTTCCCAGACCAGGGCTTGAACCCACGTCCCCTGCATTGGCAGGCGGATTCTTAACCAGTGTGCCATGAGGGAAGCCCACCATGGTTTACTCTTAATCTGTTTCTTTATAAGCCTCTTAAATTTCAGCTTTAGTGAAAGCTGAATAGTGGATTAACACTTTTGATCTCCTTTTTCTTCCTTTCTGTTTTTTTTTGTATTTTTTTAAATTGAAGTATAGTTGATTTATAATGTGTTAATTACTGTTGTACAGTAAAGTGATTCAGTTATACATATATATACCTTCCTTTTTTAATATTCTTTTCCATTATGGTTTATCGCAGGATATTGAATATAGTTCTCTGTGCTTTCTAATATGTTTTTTTTTTTTTTTTAATTTGCTTTTTTTTTGGCTGCATCGCGCATCTTGCAGGATCTTAGTTCCCTGACCACGGATTGAACCTGGCCCCCGGGCAGTGAAAGCACAGAGTCATAACCACTGGACTGCCAGGGAATTCCCTCTAATATGTTTTTATAAAAAAATATTTATTTATTTTGGCTGCACTGGGTCTTAGTTGCACCATGCGGGATCTTCGTTGCGGCATGTGGGATCTTTAGTTGTGGCATGTGAACTTCTTAGTTGCACCATGCAACCTCTTAGTTGTAGCATGCATGCAGGATCTAGTTCAGGAATCAGACCAGGGCCCCTGCATTGGGAGTGTGGAGTCTTACCCACTGGACCACCAGGGAAGTCCCTCTAATATGTTTGAATCAACTTTTATTTTACAGTTGCAAGAGCCATTTAAACATGTTACGTTGTTTAAAATCTCACTATATCCACACTATCTGTATGATTGATTCTGTCAACTTTATAAAACTTAACAGGAACCATTAGGGTTCTTTGGTTTATATGGTAATATTTGTAGATTTCTAGAATTTTACTCATTTAATTCTCACAGGGCAATCTTAGTTGCAAGTATTTATGGAATATTTTATTATCATCCTGCTATATAGCAAGTCTTAGCTTGACATTACTATCTGTGACATTGGTAGGGCATTTCGTTTATGACTGGGCTGTTCTGGACTTCACAGTCTCTTCAAGGACCTTTCTGAGCCTGAAATTCTAAGTTATGCTAATCTTCAGGGAAAGAACACATCTGAATAAATAGTGTCTGTTTCAGTTTCTTACAAAAGGCCCAAACTTTGTTTTATTACTGTTAGTTGTACACTACTGTTGTTCTGGCGTATCTCAATAGTTATCTATAATGTATTAATACATTTTATTTATGTGTTCTGATACTTAATTATAAACCTAAATAATAATACCATTTTCCCATTGCCCATGGTAGGAATGCCATTATTGGATTTTATTCTTTCTTTGCTTCAAGAGTGTCTTCCTTAAATAGCTCAGACAGGATTGAGGGAAGTATTTCTCCTCCTTCTCCTCTCCCCTCCTCCTGTGTCCCTTCTACCCCTCCTTCTCCCTCCCTTCCCACTTCCCTTCTTCCTACTTACTTGTCACCTGTTGCTGTCAATATTTATATAATAAAGTATTTAAATTAAATTTATTTAAATTTTTTTGTACAAGAAAAGTTTTCATGTAATCTTTGGAGGCTTACAAGTTCATTGGTTGAAAAGTTTAAGTGGAAACTGTATCCGGATGAGTATCATCACCACATTCTAAAGTGTTGTATGTAATTGTTTTTAATATAGTTTTTCTAATTTCAAAATAATATCCTTATTATGTACATTTTAAAAACACAAAGAAAAAAATAAAAATCATATGCAATGATATATAATATTTTGATATATATGTTTCCAATTCTTTTTGGGAGTATATTGCAAGCTTTTTCTTTTTTTTTTAAAAGAAGTATTCATTCATTCATTTATTCATTCATTCTGGCCGCGCTGGGTCTTAGTTGTGGCATGCGGGATTTTTTTTTTTATAAATTTGTTTATTTTATTTACTTATTTTTGGCTGCGTTGGGTCTTCGTTGCTGCTCATGGGCTTTCTCTAGTTTCAGTGAGTGGAGGCTACTCTTCATCGGTGCGCGGGCTTCTCATTGCAGTGGCTTCTCTTGCTGCAGAGCACGGGCTCTAGGCTGCGGGCTTCAGTAGCTGTGGCACGCAGGCTCAGTAGTTGTGACGCACAGGCTTAGTTGCTCTGTGGCATGTGGGATCTTCCCGGACCAGGAATTGAGCCCGTGTCCCCTGCATTGGCAGGTGGATTCTTAACCACTGTGCCACCAGGGAAGTTCCAGGATTTTTTTTTTTTTTCATTTGTGGCATGCGGACTTCTTACTTGCGGCATGCAAACTCTTAGTTGCAGCATGTGTGCAGGATCTAGTTTCCCGACCAGGGATCAAACCTGGGCCCCCTGCCCTGGGAGCACGGAGACTTACCCACTGGACCACTAGGGAAATCCCTCTCCTTTTTTTTAAAAAAAACAATATTGAACCATTTCCCCATGGTTGAACTGTAATTTACTGATGCAGTTGGGTACGTTTTGGATGGTGTAATAGTTTACAGTTTTACTTTTCCATAAATTATGCTCTAGTTGACATCCTTGTATACAACTGTCTGATGTTTCCTTAATGGAAATTTGTAGTTGTGCAGTTGTTTCAAAACAAGTGAAATACTTTAACAACTCCCCCCCCCCAATCTACTTTTGAGCTAATTTAATTATTCATTTGGTAGAGGTGGAGGCATTCCAAGAAAGGGGGGAGGGGTGAGCCTTTATATCTGTTAAATAATGTGCTGGGCCCTTTTCAAGTATTATCTTTTTTTTTGTTTTTTAAAAATTTGTTTATTTTATTTATCTTTGGCTGTGTTGGGTCTTTTTGCCCGGGGACTTTCTCTAGTTGTGGCGAGTGGGGGCTACTCTTCCTTGCGGTGCGTGGGCTTCTCATTGGAGTGGCTTCTCTTGTTGCGGAGCACAGGCTCTAGGGGTGCAGGCTTCAGTAGTTGTGGCACACGGGCTCATTAGTTGTGGCACATGGGCTTAGTTGCTCCACGGCATGTGGGATCTTCCCAGACCAGGGATCGAACCCGTGTCCCCTGCATTGGCAGGCAGATTCTTAACCACTGCACCGCCACCAGGGAAGCCCCCTGAAGTATTATCTTTTTTGATCCACATAGCAACCCTGTCACATAGGTAGTTTTATCCTCTTTAGAGAAATTAAATGGCTTGTCTACTTAATGGCAGAATCAGGACAATGACACAGGTCTTTGACTTTCAATCTAATGTAGTTTCATTGACTCAGAGGCTCTCTTTGTGGAGACTAGAGGCAGGGTAAAGAGGGCCCTTCCCTGTGCTCTCTCTTGCTTCCTCATTTTCTGCTGATTGGTGTGTATTTCTTTTCCTTCTGGTAAATTCAGGTAGGAAAAAGGTTGAGAACTACCACTATACCATTTTGCTGTCTCTGGCTTTTTTAGGGACTATGTTCATGTTTGAATCAAGAAATGGGTATAAAAGCAGAACATCTGTTTAATCATGTTTTTAGGAAACAAAACCCAACTAAAAAATAGTCTGTGCTTTGTATTATTCTGGAAAAGACGTAGTAGAAAGTTGAAGTATAGCGCTCTACTTTCTACTTCCTACTAAGTTGAATTTTCCTTTTGACGTTTATTAATTTAAAACTGAATACTCAGAGAATAAGTTAAATGTAATAGATTCAAAAGGCTGTGTATCTTTTTTTTCTGCCAACAGCAGTTAGGTTGGCAGAACAGCATACATTAAATGAAAATAAGAACTGCATATAATTATAGCCCCACATTTAAACAGACATTTAACAAACAAACATTAACATTAAATGTTTCAGTGAGAAATAGCTCCATTTCATTAGTAAGAATTATGGACCTGATGGTGTATTTACTTTTACATTTATAATTCTGATTTATATCTTGCCTACTTCCGAAATAAATTTGAGGCAGTCCTTTTAGTATATAACTGTGTCCTCAAACCTAGCAGTCTGGCTGATTCTGGGTAGTATATGTATAGGTCAGGTTCTTAAGAAGAAGGGTGCAAGAGTCAAGGAGGAGATAAGCAAGATAAAATTGATAAAAAGCAGCAAAGATGAAGAAATGTAAAGGTTATTGAGATCTGATGGAAAATTCCCTGGTTTGGGGCAGGGGAAAATCAGATCAGAGACAGAAATACTATGGGAAGACTGAACCTTTTGAAGTTTGGGGTTAGAGAACTAATTTGCCTGGAGGATAGTGCAAAATGGATCTTGCAGATTTATTGTTGAGGACCTGAAGATGTACTCTGTGAATCTGGCGAGTAGAATTTCCCTTTGGGTGATTTGATCACAATTAGGCTATCCTAGTCTGCTTCTTGCCTATACTATGGATCTTTTTTACGGGCCACCTTCACTATTGCCTTCAAATTCTTGTCCTCAGACTTTAAAAGGGAAGGTTGTTCATGGGGAAGGAGCAAAGAAGAGATGAAATAGGAGAGGAAGAGAAAGTTGGGCAACAGATAAAAGCTGTCCGTTTTTTGACTCTCTTATGAAGGAGACTTATTACTACCTCTTTTCTTTATTATAATAAACATTATACATTATACTTAACTTTATTGTAATACTTATCACACTATGAGCAGTTACTTTTATTCTGATTTGTCTACTGAATTGTGAGGTCCTTAAGGGCAAGAAATGTTTGTTCTTTCTCTTTTACTAACCAGCTAGAGAAAGAAGGAAAGTAACATTGAGTTCCTATTTTATATGTACCAAGCACTTTGCCAAGACATAGATATCATCAAATCCACGGGTTGAAACTTTTTAGCTTCCATAAAAATTTTTTTTTTTTTTTTTTTTTTTTTGCGGTACGCGGGCCTCTCACTGTTGTGGCCTCTCCCGTTGCGGGACACAGGCTCCAGACGTGCAGGCTCAGCGGCCATGGCTCACGGGCCCAGCCGCTCCGCGGCATGTGGGATCTTCCCAGACCGGGGCATGAACCCATGTCGCCTGCATCGTCAGGCGGACTCTCAACCACTGCGCCACCAGGGAAGCCCCATAAAAATGTTTTGATGAACAAATACTTCCTCACTCATTAAGTTAATATTTATGATTTTTATATTGTAATGTTAAATAAAACTGATAAATCACTCTTAGTGCATGCTAAATACTATTGTGGTTTGATACCTACCATGATTCATTTATAAAAAGACACAAACAGGCTCTTTTTAAACATTTAAAAAATTTATATTCCTTTCTCTGTTTAAATTCGTATCTCTATCACACTTTTCCCCACCAGATTTTATCCTTATGTGGTGTATTTTTATGCATGGATTATGTTTTGCATGTACTATACTATGCATACATTATGAAGGCAATATATTTTTATGCATGAAAGCCTTTCGTGCATATTGATCACCCTATTGTATGTCTCTGCAACATATATATATGTGAAGTCAAGTTTAAAAGAAATTTCCTAGATTTTAAATTGTAATTAGCATATAGTTAGTAAAACAACATAAATGTATTAAAATGTTAAATCATTATTAAACAAGAAAATAAGTTATTGGAAATGCATGTTTGAATGAGATGGGTGAAGCTGATCTTCAATGTTTTTGAAAAACCAATGTTTTTCAATTAATTCAATAATACTCAATGCTGCAGTAAGACAATGGTCAGCATCAATTTTATTTCCCCCTTTTTTCTTCAAGAGGTGTAAATCCTGAGCAATTTGTTTACATAATTAATTGAATGGTAATGCACAGTTTTGTTTCAGTAGTTGTCACCCAGTTATTTGAACTCTTCTGTCATCAAATGATTTATCATCAAAATTATTTTTGTTTATCTGTCAGCTGGTAATTTGATTAAGTCCTTCTTCAGTTTCGTTGAAAGCAAAGACTAGAAACCACCTGACTTGCCAGGATCATTAGAGTCATTAGAGACATGCAGTTCTGGGATGTATACCAAAAAAGGCTTTATTAAGTCTTCTTAATATAATTATATTAGGTAGTAATTATATCTATTAGCGTTTTACTTATAGGCATTGTTCAGGAGCTATTGAGAAAAGCTAAATATTGTTAACTTCAGTATACCTATGTCAAAAGGATATTTTTTTGATAAGATGTTTTTATCAGATGACTTAAAGATGTTTTTTTTTTTTTTTTTGCCTTAAACATGTTTTAACCAAAGCCATTTATTCAGTTTAAAGCCATTGTCTGCCTTGGAACCTTGCTGGCAAAACTGTTCTTTCATTGTCAAAACAATCAGATTGACTTTCATGATCTAAGAAGTCTGACTTTATTTTTCAGTTCAAATAAATGATTTGATTTGTGTTCCTGTGACAGCCATGTTTGATATTTAATCCTTGGTAGATAAATGGAAGGCAAGGAGACTTGTTTTAAAAGTGTGTTGCTTGGGACTTCCCTGGTGGCGCAGTGGTTGAGAGTCCCCCTGCCGATGCAGGGGACGCGGGTTCGTGCCCCGGTCCGGGAAGATCCCACATGCTTCAGAGCAGCTGGGCCCGTGAGCCATGGCCACTGAGCCTGTGCGTCCGGAGCCTGTGCTCCGCAACGGGAGAGGCCACAACAGTGAGAGGCCCAAGTACCGCAAAAAAAAAAAAAAAAGTGTGTTGCTTGGAAGAACTGTCTTTCTTGTTCTTTTTAGAAACTCTCTGAGCTTTGCTTCACAGAACTCTCCCTGAAAGGTAATGTAATCTTTGATGATGAACATAGGCTAGAAATGATGAACTTTTAAAATGAAAATTGTAACCAACTTCTGCCCCATTCTATAATATATCTGAAAATAGAACATCCTATCACAATTACTCATTTTTAATTTCTATCTTCATTCTTTACAGTAATTATAGAACAGGAAGCCCTGTAGTCAGTTTGTAGTAATTTAAGTTAAAGAAGGCTTTGCAGACAAAATATTATGAATCATTCCTTGTTTAATACTTCAGAGATTTTTATATCTAGGCAATGCAGTTTGGTTTCATTCAGGACGGACAAGAGGTATGCCATTCTTTTTATAAAGTGAGTAAAAACTTGTGGAAGGGGAGTCAAGTGAGGAGAATTTGGATGACCTCTCCGTTTAGACCTCTGATCCATTGTCAGGCAGATTAGTTTTAGGAAATGAAAGAATACAAGTGGAAATTGAAGACCTGTCCATTGTTGTTTATCTATTTCAGTGTACTCCTCAGAGAGTCTGTTTACCTTCAGTAGTATAAATATATGATATTGGGAGATCCCTGTTCTAATATTTATGGTAGCCTCTATTTTATAGCCAGGGAAACTTAGACTTAAAGAGGTGAAAGAATTGGCTGTGGTCATTAAGCTAGTAAATGGTTTAGTCAAGAACTCCAAAACTTACTTTTCCTCATATGTCTCACTACCTAGTACATAGTTTGGTACACATAGATGTTTGCTATGTATTTAATAAAAGAATAACTTCATATTGTTTTGTGAACTATTAAATACTTAACATTTTAGTAGTCTCTTGAATTTTGAACTGCTGCGTGAAAGTAACAGATGATTCACTGCAGAAGAATATTGAAGATAACTCACATTTTTTTTTTTTTTTTTTTTGCATTACGCGGGCCTCTCACTGTTGTGGCCTCTCCCGTTGCGGAGCACAGGCTCCGGACGCGCAGGCTCAGCAGCCATGGCTCACGGGCCCAGCCGCTCCGCGGCATGTGGGATCTTCCCGGACCGGGGCACGAACCTGTGTCCCCTGCATCGGCAGGCAGACTCTCAACCACTGTGCCACCAGGGAAGCCCGATAACTCATATTTTTAAAGCATGATCAAGTTCATCTCCCTTTAGTTCTTGAGGTGGTGTCTGTGGAAGTGACTAATAGACCATCAAAGAACTTAGGCACTTTGGGGGACTTCCCTGGTGGTGCAGTGGGTATCCATGTTCCCAATGCAGGGGGCCTGGGTTCGATCCTTAGTCAGGGAACTAGATCCCACATGCATGCCGCAACTAAGAAGTCTGCATGCTGCAACTAAAAGATACTGCATGCTGCAATGAAGGTCCCACGTGCCTCAACTAAGACCCGGTGCATCCTAAATAAATAAATAAATAGTAAAAAAAAAAAGAACTTAGGCAGTTTTAAATGTTTTATCAATTAAGATAGAGACCTGTTAACAGTGTAGTAGTGTTTATTTGATAGGGGTCAACTGGCTGTATGTTGATATCACAGTCAGATGTCCATGAGGCAAACGTATGTTTATATGACCAGTATATTTTTGTTTCTGTGTTAACAGGTATTCTCTTAAACTGAATGACCAAATCTTGGCTGAAGAGAAACACAAGGAACTGTAAGTGCATTAAACCCTAGGTTGTACATAATTTACTCTGTCTATGGAGTAGATACATGTAAACAATCTGATTTTTAAAACTCTGTGTGGTATAAAATATAAAGATGTAATCAATATTATGACCTTAATCCTAGTAGGATTAGGATAATTTATACTACATAAGGTTAACACGGGAAATAATTGTTCCTATGCACACATTAGAATATGGAGTATTGTATCCCATCCTCTAGACTAAGGGCATATTCGGAAATAGGTCGTTTCATCTTCTTTCCCCAGATAAAATGTTAAATTGTCATTGTTAATTTTGGCTCTTGCTCAGTTGACTTCCACCCTTTGCTTAAGGTGGAGAAATATGATTTTGTTCGTTGTCTTATGAAAAAGTAAATGCCTAACTCTGTTTAGCACAAGGTAAAACACTTTAAATATAAATAAAATTTTGTTCCTTTAAAAAATTTTAATGTTTGTAGGATCCTATCTTTCGGGTAGGTTAGCTGTATACATGATTCTGGGATATCTCTGTTGCTATTTTTCTGCCCTGTGGTAGTATCTAAAAAGATTACCACCTCACAGGAACTGTGAGGTTTTTAGTTAAAAATTACAGACTTGGGAGTTTTAAAAATTCATCTCAGGGACTTCCCTGGCGGTCCATTGGTTAAGACTTCGCCTTCCAACGCAGGGGGTGTGGGTTCGATCCTTGGTCAGGGAGCTAAGATCCCACTTGCCTCAGGGCTAAAAAACGAAAACATAAAAAACAAAAGCAGTATTGTAACAAATTCATTAAGGACTTAAAAAATAATGGTCCACGTCAAAAAAAAAATCTTAAAAAAAAAATTTCATCTCTTTTCAATATCATAGGTTTGTCCAAAGAGGGAAGCTAAAATAAAGTATATGCTTCTGTTTTCTAGTAGGCTACTTTTTTTCTCCATTGTGCAGTAAGAAAGTTCTGATAATTGTAATTATTATTGAAACACCTAATGTCAAATAATAATGTAGAATTAAGTTTGAGGAATTTGAGGCTAACTACGTCTACAGGTTGGACCTCACTTATTATTATTATTTTTTAATTGAAGTATAGTTGATTTACAGTGTTGTACGGACTGTGCTTATTATTGATGATAGTCAACGTTCTATCTATCCTTTTTATAAATACATGGGTGAATTTTACAAACTTCCTTGGGAGTTTGCTTAATGTTTGACACTCTCTTATGTTAAAAATATTTTAATATCTAACTCAAGTCCCTCATGGTTTAGTTTAAATGTAATCTTCATTTGTACTCAAGTTATGGAGAATAACTTTTTCTGTAGATTGAGTGCTTCAAGACTATTATTTTCTTCTCAAGGTTAAGTAATGATTTTTCTGAGTACTTTTTAAGGTTCTATTTACAAACACTGTCCTGAATCTTTCCAAATTATTTTCTTTCTTCTGTCTTATAGAAGAGATTATAGTAAATGTTAATCGTAAAATAGTAGGCTCAATGTGTAAGAAAAGGATTTAAGAGTTCCTAGAGTTGATATATCCCATTGTTATGCTAGCCTTTCATCAGTATTTTTATATTTGTTATGTCTTCATTTGATTATAATCTCCATCGTCGGTTCTCAAATTTATTGTTAAGGAATTTTATATAATTTCTTTCTTTACTGCCTAGTCAGTGAGGGTAGGTGATTATAACTGTACCATTGGTTGGTTGCTTACTTATAGGTTTGGTAACAGAACTTTTTTGTTTTGGGAATTAGGTAGTCAACCTAGAGGTTCCTTTGGCCCTCGGAGACTATGACCAATATTAAAAATACCAGAAAACTGCAATAGTGTGAATATTTTCATATTATTTAATATGTAACCCATATGAATGTGTTAATTCATTTATAGTTTCTTTAGCTGTCTGTGATATAGTTCACTCTCATGGATAGACTGATTTTTTTCTTAGATTTTATTATGAAAAATTTTAAATGTATAGTATATAATTACCCATATATTCGCCACCTAGATTTTATCATTAACATTTTACTCTCTTTTTCACCTTATCCATTCTTTTGTCTATTCATTACTTCATCTGCTTTTTGAGTGCATTTCAAAAGTAAATTGCAGACATCAGTATGTTTCCCCATAAATACTTCAACATGCATACCATCACCTAGAATTCAGTAGTTTAGAATTTTTTGCCTTTACCTGTAAATATTTTCATACAGTGAAATGCACAAATCTTAAGTGTACATTTGCTGAGTTTTGAAAAGTGCATAAATGTTCATAACCCAGTTCTCTATCAAGAAATTCCCTTATGCCTCTTTGTAGTCACTCTCTGCTCCTACCCTCCGAGAGGTAACCCTTATTATGTTTTTTTTTCTACTATAGATTAAGTTTTTCCTGTTCTGGAATTTCTTATTAATGGAATCATATGTACGTTACGTTTTATATAATACTTATTTCACTCAGTATAATATTTTTTAGATTCTTTCATGTATTAGTTAATTTTTTTTATTGCTGATTAACATTCCATGATTTATCTGTTTTCTTATTGGTGGACGTCTAGGCTGTTTCCTTTCATCTGGATACTATGAATAAAGTTGCTGTTAATATTTTTGTATAAGTCTTTGTGAACATGTTTTTATTTCTCATGGATAATTACTCAGGAATAGATTTGCTGCTGAGTCACTAGGGTAATAGTATATTTGGTTCTATGAGGAACTACTAGATTTTCTTTTAAAGTGGTACCGTTTTACATTCCTACCAGCAATATATGAGAGTTCTAGTTGCTCTACATCCTCATCAACATTTGGTATTTGTTGGTCTTGCTAATTTTAGCTATTCTGGTGGATATGTAGTGGTATCTCAGACTGGTTTAATTTGCATTTCCATGATGACTAATGATATTGAGTACTTTTTCATTAGCTTATTGGCCATGTATATTTTCTTTGGTGAAGAGTCTGTTCACATCTTTTGCTGATGAAAAAAATTAGATTGTTTTCTCCTTTTATTGATGACTTGTTGGAATTCTTTATATATTCTGGATACCAGTCAATGTCAGATGTATGTTTTACAATTTTTTCCTCCAATCCCAGGCTTACCATTTTTTCTTAATAGTGCCTTTTGATAAGCAAGTTTTAAATTTTTAGTCTAATTTATCACTTTTTACCTTTATGATTATTACTTTGTTCATCTAAAAAACCTTTGCCCTCAATTTATGAAGATACTCTTATTTATATTTTTCTTTAAAGACTGTATGATTTGAGCTGTTTTGTTTAGGTCTATGATCTATTATGCATTAATATTTGTATATGATGTGAGGTAGATTCCAATGTTCATTCTCCTTTATCTATATGGATATCTAGTTATTTCAGCACTATTTGCTGAATAGGCTTTATTTGTCCACTGAATTGTTTTGTTGCCTTTGTTGAAAATAAAATAACTGTCGAAATATGGGTTTATCCTGTTCCCTTGATTTACTTGTCACTCTTTATGCTAGTCACACAGTATAGTAAGTATTGAAGTCAGGTGCTGTAAGTCCTCCCACTTTGTTCTTCATTTACAAGATTGCTTTGGATGTACTAGATCCTTTACATTGCCATATATTTTAGAATCAGTGTATCAGTTTCCTCAGAAAAACCTTTTGGGATTATCATGGGGATGTTGAATCTATTTGAGAGAGAATTGACATCTTAACCGTATTTAGTCTGTCTTTTAATTTCTCTCAGCAGTGCTTTGTAGTTCTCAGTGAAGAAGTTTTGCTTGTCTTTAGGCCACATGAATTTTAATACCAGCCTTGCTTTATGACTATGAATTTCGAAGCAAAAGATTGAGGGTTTCAAATTATATTTTCACCTAGAATGTGTTAAATTTGGATAGATGATTTTTTTTTTCTCACAGTGCCTGATATGTCTTCTGGATATTCCGTAGCAGACCTTTGGTAGGGCAGTCCTGTCTCGTTAACAGTATCTGGTATAAAACATACTAGCTGAGTGTAAATAATATGTACTTTTCCAGAATTTTCTTTCTTTTAGGTTAAGCCACTTGGAATATCTTCTGGATTTGATTGTTATATACTTTTTCTTGTCATTGTCCTTGCAGATTTTATTCCTCTTTGAATATATTACATAGTAATTATTTTATAAGTTAGCATTTATCACTAAAAGTATATTGGAGTTATTATTTTTCTACCATAACTACATATTTAGCTGTGTAGGAAAATTAGTGATGTCCCTAATCTTTGCCAGCTATGGTTAAAAATGAATATCATTAGGCCATACCACAGACTGGAAAAGAGAGATAGGTATTTAGCTCAAATCTGTCATAATTCTTAGAGAAACTCTTCAAGGCGTGTAGTGTGATGATAGATTAATAGCTCAAATTTTTAATCTAATGGAAGTGCTCTGGAAAAAAAATTGTATGGCGTTATGACAGGAAAAATACATTTTATTGATTGAAGCAGATTTTCAGGTTAGACCTTTTCTTTTGTCACTATTTAGCACTAAAAAAATCACATCTTTTCTAGGTTACTCTTTGCTTTACTTACTTTATTTCAATTAAAAAAAGATGTTGGAAAGGAGTCTAAATCTTATTAGGAGCCAAATGACCTATGTGCATACTTAATATATACACATTTTATAGAAAACACAAAATTTTCAATTCTCTTAAAAAGCAAGTGCCACACTATTGGATTAATCTTAAATGAGCTATTCTCTTTTTCTAGTGCAATTAACTAAATTAACTCTGTGGAATAGTATGCAGTTATTTATTTTAATTTTATTTAACATCTTTATTGGAGTATATTTGCTTTACAATGGTGTGTTAGTTTCTGCTTTATAACAAAGTGAAACAGCTATACATATACATATATCCCCATATTTCTTCCCTCTTGCATCTCCCTCCCTCCTACCCTCCCTATCCCACCTTTCTAGGTGGTCACAAAGCACCGAGCTGATCTCCCTGTGCTATGCGGCTGCTTCCCACTAGCTATCGATTTTACATTTGGTAATGTATATATGTCCATGCCACTCTCTCACTGTGTCCCAGCTTACCCTTCCCCCTCCCCATGTCCTCAAGTCCATTCTCTAGTAGGTCTGCGTCTTTATTCCCGTAGTGCCCCTAGATTCTTCATAACCTTTTTTTTTTTAGATTCCATATATATGTGTTAGCATACGGTATTTGTTTTTCTATGCAGTTATTAAAATGTTTTTAGGAAAATATTTAATATCGTGATGATTTAAGTAGGTGAAAAAGATTGCTTGTAGATATCATAAAAGAGAATTGTAGTAGAATAGTAGATCTGTGGGTGATTGATAATGGGTGAATTTTAATTTTTTTCTTTGTACTTTTATGTGTTTTATTTATTTATTTATTTATTTATTTATTTATTTATTTATGGCTGCATTGGGTCTTCATTACTGCACACGGGCTTTTTTCTAGTTGCGGCCAGTGGGGGCTACTCTTCGTTGTGGTGTGTGGGCTTCTCACTGCGGTGGCTTCTCTTGTTGTGGAGCATGGGCTCTAGGTGCATGGGCTTCAGTAGTTGTGGCATGTGGGCTCAGTAGTTGTGGCACATGGGTTTAGTTGCTCGGCGGCATGTGGGGTCTTCCCCGACCAGGGCTCGAACCCGTGTCCCCTGCATTGGCAGGCGGATTCTTAACTACTGCGCCACCAGGGAAGCCCTATGCTGTTCTAGATATGAAGTATATTTTCCCTTTTGTTACTGAATGAATTCTCCTTATTGACTATTTTTTTATGTCAAAATTGAATTATTTTGTTAGAATTACCCCTTGAATTTAAAAGTTTTATCTTGGAATATGTATATATAAGTTTTTATTGGTTTAGGATTATGATGAAATGGAAGAAAATAAATGAATTATGTAAGAGGTATGAAGCAGGAGTATTGGAAAGGACACTCTTAGACCTTAATCTTTGGTTCAGTGTAAAAATATTATAATTTCTTAGAGAACAATGCCAATTTCTAAACCAGCAGGGGAGATTTTTAAGTATTTAAGTGGCATGTTTCAGAACATGTTCAGAGCCCTTAGAGACAATCAGTAACATCTGATATGCTCTTAAATTCATTATTATTGATGGTGTGGCTTAGTAATTCTTTGAAAATATCAAGATTGTCTTGTAAGAGTAGTGTTAGAACTGATTGCCTATAAAGCTGATAGATTTTGTTCATGGCAAATGCCAAAGAGAACAAAAACGCCTGGGAAGTGAAAAGTTAAAATTGAAATAAAGAACATCTAGGACCAGCAACAAGGTTAAGTGGTTAATATGATTTCAATATTCATAAAAGCTGCAGTATTTTAAATACCATGAACATTTTTATGATCCCTTTCTCAGGGCCCACTTTCTTTTACATATTTTAAATTATAGAATTTAAGATTCTAGAAATGAACCCTAGAACTAATTATTCATATTTTATGATGAATGGGTGAGATCCACATGATAAAGTGACTTACTATAGGTTACACTGCTCTTTAATGACAGCGCTGGACCAGAATTCAAGTCTTGTGATGCCCATTTAAATGCTTTTTGTATCACACCAAGCAGCTCCCTAAAAATACAATAATTTTTTTAAATAAAAAGGATCGATATTCAGTGCAAGTCCCAGTACTAACTGATTATAATGAACCCAATGGCTATATCAAGGCTCTCAATGGCTGATTAATTTTACAGTATTATATTATGCTTTAGAAACCACCTCAGACTCATTCAGTGAGTTGAGGAGAGTCAGGTATACTATGTATACCTGAATTCCAAATGCAAGGCACTTCTCATTCTTCCAAGGAGATGGTATAATACAAAGCTTTTTGGCCAAGTTGACTCTAAAAGCTTTTAGAGAAGTTTCACAACCACATATTATGTGAAATAATTTTAAAATTCTTTTTTCTTTTTTACTTCTCATTTGTTTGAACATTCAGAATTTTCATAATCTTTGTTACCAGTAGAAGAATCTTTTTCTCTAGAACACAGCAATCTTCTTTGATCGAAGTTGTTTGATTCCACGTATGATCCTTTCATTGGACATTTTATCCTAAGATACAGATGCCTCTTACATGGGAAACATTTTTGTTCTTCTTGTTGTTTGTGAAATATTTTTGTAATTGAGTTTTTAATATATAGTCATGATCTTTGTACAGTAGCTGTTTACTGTATTGCTTTTTAAATTGATCTTTAAAAAGCTCTACAATAACATTCACCATTTGTGCTTATGAAGCTGTGCCTCCAGGAATAAGTACTAAATGTGTGTTCAAATTCTTTGCTCTTTGTTTTTTTATACTAATATCATCAGGTGACTTCTGTAAGAATCCCAAACTAGCATTGATTGAATTCATTCCAGGCAAATATTAATGGTTCTAAACTAATCTGTGAGCAGAGTTCACCCTTTTGGTGAACTTTTGACTGTGCTCTCACTTTAGAATTCTAGGATTTCATAGTTTCTTGTTATCTGTTGTTATAACTGGATTATGAAACTTTCGAAAGGTTTGCTTAAATATTGTTTAAAAGAAAATTATTAACTCTGACATAAAGAAGTACTCATTACAAGAAATAATTTTAGTATTAAACTTTGTCATATATTCATGCATATATGATAGATGAATGAAAAATGTATGTTATTAGTGGTAAAACCTTAAAAGCCTCAAAGGATTAATCCTAAATTGCCACCTTCTGTTTTTGAAGAAATGTATGGTGCTCTGGATTCAGCACTAGAAGAAACTGAGTTTATGTATGTTTTGCCACAGATTGTATCCTTGGTATATCAGGTAAGATTCAATTCTGCTATGAGTAATGAGAAATAAGAAACCTATTATAGGGATTAAACCTTACTTATTGCAAGAAAAACTAGGGAAGTAGAGGTCCAGAAAGGATTAGAGAAAAGTCACTAACCAGTCCTGGTGTGTGGATTAATGAATTGGAGCTTTCAAGAAGCAGCTAGGAATGTATAGCTGCTGGAGTAAACTGTGAGGAGAGTTGGTGGATTGTTGGCTTTTTGAAGCTACCACTTCTGTGAGTTTTCAGTGGAGCATTTGGTGATGGGCTTAGGCCTGGTTGGAAAGGTGAGCTGGAGGTAGAGTGGGGATACATAAGGATAAATTGGAATTCCTCCCATACCTTTCTGTCTTCACTACCTCTAGCCAGTAACTACCCTTGGTGTGAAAGGGCCGCTGCTTCACTTGTACCTCCCAAATTGTACACAAATTTCTCTTGTGGCTAATCCCAACCTAAAACCACATAGGGAAGGAAATTCTGGGGATTGTAGTTTTTAGTTGACACAGTATAAAACTACCATACTTGAGTTAATCACTTAATCTCTTGAATACAACATCGTCATTTGTAAAACAGTGATAATTTCATTTTATCTTGTTAGGTTTAATGAGGATTAGATGAAATTATATATGTGAGAAAGTTTTGATCTACAAGGAATCATAAAGGTTAGTTGTGATGTAGGTTGTTTTGAGTATGATGATGCTTATAAAAACACTGTTTAACTGGCTTCGGCTCTTAGAGAAGCTTAGCTGTCTGTCGCATATCACTGTGGGTTTAGATTAGTGCTTTGCTCTTTCATTATTATCCATTAAGCAAATAGTTTCTTTAATTAGCTACTTCTCTTTTAGTCTATTCCGTAATCCCTCTGAATATAGTTTTTGAGTTTCAGGCATAAAATTGTTCAGAAAAAAATGGTGGTGGTCTTTTTTGCTTTCTACTTCTTTGATTTTTTTTAGTGGGGAAGGGTAAGGTGGTTCCTGAAACTTCATCCAGACCTTTTCAGTCCAAGTGTAGTTCATTGATCTTTTGCTACAAATAATTTACTTGACAGTATTTTACTATGTGGTATCAATAGGGTGAATTTATTCAGGTCAACATGGGTTGAATAGAGTAGAAATTGCTGTGTTGAATTCTTTTTTCTTCTTGGTCTACAACAGACAAGAATATTTTGAGAGTGCAGCTATGACAGATATCTACCTGAAAAACAATGTAAGGGTTATGCCAACATGGTCTATATTCCCTTAAGGATTGAGTCAGACTATTTGGGAATGATATGAATTTAGGAGTTTTGGGGAACTTTAGTATCTGTTAGCAGCTAATCTAGTTCTTGAAAACTACTAACTATATATAATTAGTATTTTCTCTACTAACTATAATTAATGTTTTCTTTTTGGAAAGTATTGAAAAATTGAATAACACTTAAGAGCAAGGAAAGAGGACATTACTTTAAGTACTTTTATGCTCTAATTTAATCCTCACAGCAACCCTATGAGGTAGGTATTATAATCATTCCCATTTTACAGGAAACTAAGGCTTGGAGAGACTCTATTACTTTTCTTATAGTAGGAAAGGTAGGTTCCAATTTGATTTCAGATCTTTTTTATTGCTTTTTACTTTGCTTAAGTTCAGTGACTTAGGAAAAAGAATATTCTAAAAAATTCTTTAGAAGAATGATATTATTTAAAACACATTTACTTCACAAACTATTTATGGTGGATGTTATATTTCATTAGTTTTAATATGATTTACTAGAAAAATACCATAGTTTGTAGGTAATACTGTGGTTTTTTGGGGTTGGCTGATGGCTAAGGTGTAAAACCTTAGAGGGTAATCTGAGCTTATGTTGATGACTAGAAATCCAATGTTTCCAACCAAATAGGTCTTCTTCTTGAAGTTCTGTGTATTATAAATTTATTCCTTGTGATGCTAGCTCCCTCTGTAGAACTTCATTAAGATTGCAACTTGGCTTTTTCAATCATTTTGCAAAGTGATTGAAGCATTATCTAGAATAGATTTAAAATTTTTCTTATAAAATTTTACTTTATATTCTAATCACTTCCAAGTGTTTTTTCTTGTGAAGATGTTACCTTTATAAAAATGTCTTACTTTATATATACTAAATTTTAGTAGCATATACAAAGGGAAACCATCTTCCCCAAATATTCCTACTACTTTAATGTCTTTTTGTTTGTGAAGGCCAGAGACACTTGTGATTTCTACATCTGTAGGGTCTGTGTTGGGTAAGACCAGAGGAGGTAGAAAAAATCCAATGGAAGATTTGAAAAAAAACTTTTTTGGAAGTGTAACTGGTTGCCATATATCATATTTGAAATGATCTTTTTTAAAGAGTTTTTTCATTGTTAAATTGGATGAGAAAATGGTCATTAAGGGAATTTTTTGGGGGGAGAGGGTCTTGCAGAAAGGAGACAAACAAAATTTCTGCGTGCTAGAAAGATTCATTTATTTTCAAATTGAATTCAACAAAGAAAATCAAAGAAATGCTGGATTTCAATCCTCAGCATTTCTTTTTTTTTTTGGCCTTAGGTTGTTATGGTTCTAAGATTCTCTGCTTATGGCCATTTTACATGCAGAATTTTTGGTGGTAAAAATTGTGTTTTATCAGCTTAAAGTGAATCCATTTCCCATATACAAAGTATTCATAGGGTATTACTTAATGCTTAATTTATGCCTGAATATTTTTGTTACTGAACTCAGGTTCAGCTACTTGCCACTCAAAAGCCAATAATTCGAGAGGCAGGTGTCAGTAGAAAGGGAAATTGCTTTAATCAGAGGAGAAGGTGGACTCGTGTCCTGAGACCAACTCCAAAGATTCTGCTCAGCCATGACAGTTTTTAAGGGGAAAAGTGGGGGAAGAATCTCTGAATCATCAAGGCAGGAGGTTGGGTTCTGCATCATTCTCCATTGTGGGCAGGCTGGCTGACTCTTCAGATGTTATCTTACCCGAGTGATCTGCCTGCAGGATTGCTAATGGGGTCTGTTGGAGGTAGAGAGCTAGTCATTCTTTAACTACTAAATACTTCATTCTTACTTCTTTTAATCTTGGAAAAGAATCAACAGGTTAGGCAAGGCATGGTGTGCATTCAGGAGAGCATAAGTCAGGAGTTAGTTTAAATTGCCTAGTGATCTCATTCTTTTTTTTTTTTTTTTGGCGGTATGCAGGCCTCTCACTGTTGTGGCCTTTGTCGTTGCGGAGCACAGGTTCCGGACGCACAGGCTCAGGGGCCATGGCTCATGGGCCCAGCCGCTCCGCAACATGTGGGATCCTCCCAGACCGGGGCATGAACCCGTGTCCCCTGCATCGGCAGGCGGACTCTCAACCACTGCGCCACCAGGGAAGCCCTATTTATTTATTTTTAATTTATTTTTGGCTGTGTTGGGTCTTTGTTGCTGTGTTCAGGCTTTCTCTAGTTGTGGCGAGCTGGGGCTACTCTTCCTTGTGGCGTGTGGGCTTCTCACCGTGGTGGCTTCTCTTGTTGCAGAGCATGGACTCTAGGCACGTGGGTTTCAGTAGTTGCAGTACATGGGCTCAGTAGTTGTGGTGCGTGGGCCCTAGGGCACGCGGGCTTCAGTAGTTGTGGTGTGTGGACTCAGTAGTTGTGGCGCATGGGCTTAGTTGCTCCATGGCATGTGGGATCTTCCTGGACCAGGGATCAAACCTGTGTTCCCTTCATTGGCAGACGGATTCTTAACCACTGCGCCACCAGGGAATTCCCCCGTCCCTCAATACATGTTTAATGAATAAATAACATGCTTTAAATGTCTCCAACTCGGACTTCCCTGGTGGTTCAGTGGTGAAGGGTCTGCCTTGCAGTGTGGGGGACACGGGTTTGATCCCTGGTCAGGGAGCTAGGATCCCACATGCCGCGGGGCAACTCAGCCCGCGCACCACAACGATGGAGCTCCTGCACCTCAGCTAGAGAGCCCACGTGCTGCAAACTGCAGAGCCCATGAGCTCTGGAACCCACACATTACAACTACAGAGCCCACGCGCCCTGGAGCCTGCCCGCCACAACTAGAGAAGAGAAAACCCACAAGCTACAACTAGAGAGAAGTCCACATGCTGCAATGAAAGATCCCGCGTGCGTCAACAAAGATCCCGCATGCTGCAACTAAGACCTGACACAGCCAAAAATAAATAAAATAAACAAATAAATCTTAAAAAAAAGTCTCCAACTCTATGTATTCTTCTTTTCATAATTCTTGCCCAGAATGTTACAGTAGCACCTTATATAACCACCCTGCCTCTATTCTCACCTGTTCTCTTTACTTCACATTCACATTCTTTACTTCACATGGTTGCACTTTTGTTTCTGTCCTATTCATTGTCCACCTTTCTAAGACACTAGTTTGTCCCATCACTTGACCATGTTGTTAAAACACATTAATAGTTCTCCATTGCCTACTGGATGAATTTCAAGTTATTATGCATGACTTGGAAGCAGTTGATGATCTGAAACTGGCTTTCCCCCATTATCGCTATCCCTAGCCAACAGCTTTCTTCCTTAAGCTCCCTTAAGATCTGATTGCTTGTTTTTGTATCTGGGTCTTTGAATGTACAGTTCTACCCTTTCTCAATCTTATCTGCCTGATAACTTCAAAATTCAACTGCTTCTGCCAAAAAGCTCCCTCTTCACCCCTAATAAATTTGCTTTTGTTATTGTACTAAAACTTGTCTGTTGTCCATATTAGACTGAATTTGAGACCTGTGACTATTTCATATCCAGTTCTGCTTGTGTGTCATACAGAGGTCTGCTTATTAAATGCTGTAGAATCAAATTAAATGCCTGTGGGTTAAGGAATAAGTATTAGTTGAATTGGAAGTTAATTTTTTTTTTTTTTTGGCTGCATGATGTACAGCCTGTGAGATCTGAGTTCCCTGACTAAGGATGGAACCCATGCCCCCTGCAGTGGGAGCTCAGAGTCTTAACCCCTGGACCGCCAAGGAAGTCCCGGAAGTTAAAGTTTAAGAAAATGATGCTTTAGGAATTTTAGGAAAATGGTATTAGTTTTTAAAGCATGATGTCCAAAATGATGGTACTTTTAATTTTTATTTATAGAAGGATTTTTAGACAACATAAAATGATTCTGATTTCTTTGTATTGAATGTTCTAGGAAAATATAAAAAAAAAATTGGTCCATAATTTAATCCTTTTAAAAATAGAGTTAATTATCAGAACATTTCTAGAGCATAATTTTATTCCCATGCTGACTTCATCGTTCCACCTTATTTGTTGTCAAATAAGGATGAGAAAGAAAGTGGGGAAGGGGGAAGGTGGAAAGGAAGAGATAGGGAAATGGAAAGGAAGAGAGGAGGAGGGATGGGTGTGTGGAGGTGTGTGTGTGTGTGTGTGTGTGTGTGTGTGTGTGAGAGAGAGAGAGAGAGAGAGAGAGGGAGAGAGAGGGAGAGAGAGAGAGAGAGAAGTTTATTTTGCCATTCATTGTGCAGACTTTTATTTAATCTGTTTCCTTTTCAATATGAATGCATATCCCTTTCTGCAGAAATTGAGTCATTTGGTGATTCTGCAAATAAATTGACTTGCTTCTTATTTCTTCTTTCCCTTCTTCCTCCTCAGTCTTTGGTTTTAGCTTTTGTCTGGTATGCTGGTTCAGCCATCAATATTTGTTACTCTAAAGACTTCATCATCTTATGGACATTTTTCACCAAAAATGTTGTTTTTGTAAGCTTCTTGTCATTTTAGTGCAAGGAGCAGAGATGAGCTTTGCTTTAAGTCTTTTGTGTTGAAGTAAAATAATGGTCAGTGTATTTTTAATATGAAAGCTGTATAAATTGAAATGTTCAATTCCTTTACATTAGGAAACAGCAGCATAATTAAAAGGGAGATGAATTGCTCCATCTGCAAGGTGCTCAGGAAGTGGAGAGAAAGATAGCTACATTGTAAGCTCCAGGAGAGAATGGGTTTACCTCTTTGTGTATTTGTCTTTCCTTTCCATTGTATACATAGTGCCTAACTTTGTGTAATGTAGTATGTGGTTCACCAATAGTTATTGAAAAAATATAATATGTAATTAAAAAAATCATTTTAGATAGAAAGTACATCAAGAAATATGCTACCCTCTTTTGGGCTTTTTAGTATTTTGATCATGCTCTCATTCTCCATTTCACCTTTAAAAGCCTGTAGTTAGTGTCCTGATTTTTGCCTTTAGTTTGTTTATATTCCTTTTCATAGTTGTTACTGTTAGCTCATAAAATTATGACCTAATTTATGTTTTCACCATTATCCAGCACAGTTAGTATTCAGAAAGATTTTATTGTTAATCAACCTTGAGATCAGCCTTAACTAATTTCAGTTGATTTGGACACACCTATTTTTTTAAAAAATCAGCCCTGATGTAAACACAAACAACAGAGAACACTGTCTTTCCTGAAGATTATGTTCACATTTCATCCTCTTCATTGAGTAGTGTAGATGTATTATTTCAAAAATAAAAATTATTTTTTGTATTAAAAATTGACATTTCTTTTCTTTTTTTTAAACTAAGACCACAAGGTTCTGAGGAGATTTTATCCCGAATGACCTTAGAATAATGGTTAACTTCTTAGTAATTAAAAAACAAAATAATGCTGCAACCTTGATTCAGTTTTCAAGTATACTTTTGCCTGCTAGTCAAGCCATTTTTTATTATTCATTTGTAGTACTTTAAATGAGTCCCTATTGTTGTGCAGGTTTTCCAAAATAGTATTAATAATGTAAATGCAGAAATTTATTTTAAAACTAAGGTGATACCCACCAGATGGTGCTATTTCGCCTGTTTTGTCTGTGAAAAAAAAAAAAGATGAATATAGAACTTTTTAAAAGTGTATGGAATATCTCCTAATATTTTGGGGGACATAGTATTTTGGGGATAGAGGAGTTCAATGGAGAGAAGTATTCAAGTATTATAAACTTACAGAATATAGAATAAATTTACATATATGTTATACTAATATGTTTATCTTAATAAAGGTAGAGACCATTGCTAGAATTAACATGGCTGAGAACTTTTTATTTAGTGTAAAAATATTAAGTAGATACTCTTCTTAAGGTTTACATAATGCAAATGCTATCAACTGTCATAATTCCATAATCATAAAAAATGTAATTATTTCTAAAAGGAGGTATTACCAAAATTTATATTTCAGTTTTCTTTTTATTTTGAAGTAAACAGTATTACTGTCCAGCGGAGTTAGTTATTTACAAATAAGAAAACATTTTGATTATTTTTTATGTTCTTGAATATATCCCAGATCAAGGAGAGAAGATTAGGCTTGAATTCATTATTTTTACAAAGGAAAAATAGCTCTTCTAAATTAATTTGTATATTAGGAAGAAGGCAACCACGCGGCACACTAGTCATTTAGATGCTGCAATTGAATGATTGACTATCCATTATAGTTTAATTGGCTAGCTAATATACTTTCCAGTGATGTATGAAAGATTCAGCCAGTGTTTCTAGGATTTTAATATACTTAACTTTTTCTGGTCTTATTATCCCTCTGTATTTGCATCTGGCCATGAGACTGAAGCATAAAGGTGTGTAGGTGCTGTTATAAGTATTTGCCAAAGTCATTGCTGATAATAGCAACAATGATTTTATTTGCATGTGTGAAATTAGAGATTAAACTTGCTTTTATATCTTACATTTGAATTTTTCCCCTGGAAAGGTATGTGTGTTACTTTGTAGGGGAGGAAGATTTTTTTCCTCTACTCTTCTTGGTTATTTTGGCTGGTCTGCTAATTCAGTTGACGAAAGACAGATTAACAGGAGAAAAACAAATTTAATTACGTAGGTATGGGAGCCCCATAAAAATATGAAACCCAAGGGCAAGTGTGGCAGTTGAGGCCTTCCTGAGCTAAGGAATGGGATAGGGGACTGGGGCTTCAAAGGGGAGGAGGGTAATTCACAGAACAATAAGAAGAGCAGATGTTTGGTAATTAGCTGCCTTACAGATAAACTGTTAATCTCTGGTAGCGCTCTCTCTGAGCCAGGCCCCTTATGCAAAATTTTTTAGGTACTTAAGGGAGAGGTAAAAAGGTCTTCCTGAGTCTTTTGGGCCTTGGTTGTCTTCAGTTCAAAGTAATCCAAATGCCAAAGTGTCACATTTTGGGCAGACTTGTTCTGAACCCCTTCAACTTTGGATTCAGTGAATGGAACTTAACTCTATAGGCTAGGAAATACAGATAGTAGATTTTCTTGTATTTCTAGATTTTGTGAATGAATACTTTAATCATAACTATATTAACATTGTTGACATTCTCATAACAACCTGAAGATTGTGAACCACCATATTGCTTTATCTTAACTTGTTTTATAGCATTTTAAAAAAACTTTGGGTTATAGTTTTTGAGTATACCTCAGATCTCTCTTGCAAGAGTATAAAGTTCTTCCTGCTTTATTTCCCTTACTCCGCTTAGCACAGTGCTTTATATATAGTAGATGATCTGTGTATATTTATTACAAAAAAGAGTTAATTTTTTCATGCCTACTATTAGTAGTAGTATTATAACACAAAGGAAGTTATTTAGATAGCTTTTCCTCCTTGTACTAATTTCCATAGTAACAGAGTATACTATGTTCTATTATTTTTAATCTTAAACATCTTTTCTTATATGACTTTTTATAGTTGGTTTAAAAGGACCATCTCACTGAAATCTCATAAAATCGTACTAGTGATGCATTCTATCCTGGTGAAGATAAGTGTATTTTCAGTTTTCTTAAAAATAAAAAATCTTGTCATCAGTCTAGTTTCATGTGGATCTTGAGAATTGGAGATGGTCTTGTCCAGTAGTTGGTTCAGGGCCTCTTGCGGGGGTTCCTAAGACCTTTTCAAGGGGGTCCACGAAGGCAGAGCTATTTTCAAAATGATAGTAAGACATTGTTTGCTTTTTCATACTCACTCTATCATGAATGTAAGTAGTTTTCCAGAGGTTACATGACATGCGATATTGATTGAATGCGTAAGCATATGAGAATGTAGCTGTCTTCTATTAAGCCAGACATTAAAGAGAGTTGCAAAAATTATAAAACAATGTAACCCTTGGCACTAAATTTTTTAGTTTGGAAATTTTTTTTTTCTTTTTCCATAAAATGTTACTTGTTTGACGTTTAATGCTTCTATTATTAAAAATAATAAATTAGTAAACATTTTAAAATATGTTTTAATTTCTAATATGGTAACCAGGGATAGATATAAAAGCTCTTTGAAGTATTCAATACTTTTTTTTAAAGTATAAAGAGGTCCTGAGATCAAAGCATATAAGAACTTCTGATCCTAATTCTTTATCTTCATTTCACAGATGAGGGTCCTCAGTGGCCCAGAGAGGTGAAGTGGTTTAATAAAGTATACTCAGCCAGTTTTTGGCTTAGCTGATACTTGTATCACTGACTTCTGACTGCTTTGATTTATGTTATTAGCTGTTTTGATATTTAGGTATTTTCCAACCTAATACCAATTCTGAGTTCCTTAAACTGTTTTTTAGTTTGATATTTTAATTGACTTTATTAAGTGTATGAATAAATTGGGAATATTGACCTGATTTTTCAGCTACAATAAAAAAGTTTTTTAACACATAAAATTTCTAGTATAACTTTGCTATAAAGTATGAACTTCCTAGCAAGGAAAGTGAATTGATAGATGAAAAAGTGTAGCCTTAGTGTCAAAAAAAAAATAAAGTTGAGGGCAAAGAGGTAGCCTCTTGTGTTTTAGAGAATCTTTTACTACTCTTTACTTGTTTTCTTCCCATTCATCCACAATAAAACATTGGTTACAGGCTTCCCTTGACATTTATGGCAGTCCACTCATAGAAGAATGAAGTGTCCTATTCTTAGGTTTCAAAAATTAATAGTATAATAATTCTACATTGCTATTCTGGTGGATATGCATTATTTCTCATGTTGAATTTCATGCTTGGAGGATTGAATTCTAAAACATTCTCCATTTTTTGAAATTGATGAAGGAATTTAAAACCACATCATGAAGATAGATTGAAAACCTGGATAGTTTGAGCTTGAAGAGAGAGAATCAGGAGATCCATATATTAGCCATCTTCATTTGAAGGAATTTCTTTATGCGGAAATAAGATTAGATTTATTGATTTATATGTGAAACCTCAAGGATAGAAGAACCAATGGGTGGGTGACACAGACTGAATCATTTTAGCTCGATAAAGGGAAAGTCTCTAGAAGTAAAGAAATACAAAAATAGAATCAACTTGTATTGGTAATAATTTCCCTGTGTCAGGAGGGGTTAAATTGCAGACCAGATTCCCTGGTAGGAATGTTGGCAAATGAATAAAGGAGTTCTGGTTAATTGGGTTAGATGACCTTTCATAAGATTCTTTCTATTATCTGTTTTGGTCTACTTGTTGAAAATAACTTGTTTTAATGATAAGAGTTTCTTTTAAAAAGGTAATTGGTTTAGCAGATATATTCTACTTTTATATTAACTAGTCAATAAACTTTATGGATCTGTGGTCTTGGCATGAGCAGTATAATCGATTCTCCTAGAAGGAGTGTGTGTTTTCTTTGTTCCTTTTATTGCAAGCCATTTGAAGAGATGATGGATTGGTAGCAGAAATTTAGAAGTGAAAGGAATGATAAACATTAGAAAGGAAGATGAAAGCCATTTTGAACATGTACATTGAATTGATGATATTTTGAGATTTATTTTAGTATTTGCTCATTGATCACAAATATTTTCTGCCTTTTGTTACTACTCTTTTCCTGTCTGGTTCTTTTCCAAGTATTCCAACAAAGTAAACTATTCTGTAACTAATATTTTTGTGAAATTCTTTCAGTTGTTGCTGTTTTTACGAGTTGTAGCCTCCTTTATAATATAATCAAATGATGACTGCATTAAAACATTCTTAATTTAACAGAGTATGGGTCAGGGGAGGATCTAGACTAATATTTTTTTTTTTTTTTTTTTTTTTTTGCGGTATGCGGGCCTCTCACTGTTGTGGCCTCTCCCGCCGCGGAGCACAGGCTCCGGACGCGCAGGCTCAGCGGCCATGGCTCACGGGCCCAGCCGCTCCGCGGCATGTGGGATCTTCCCAAACTGGGGCACGAACCCGCATCCCCTGCATTGGCAGGCGGACTCTCAACCACTGCGCCACCAGGGAAGCCCTAGACTAATATTTTTAACTGTTTTTTTCTTGGCATACTAGATGAAAAGACATGTTCATACTATTCCTAGAAGTAAATGGATTATAGCAAAATATTTGGCTTTATTTTCATTTGTGAGTGGGTGTCTGTGTTTTTGTGTCTATGCATGTATCTTTCTCTGTATATCATGTATATTCTTAATACTTCCAAAAATAATTTGAGATCTTATAATGTCTTATTGTACACGTGTACACACACACACACACACACACACAGCGTGATTCATTTTTCATCAGACTCTATTGAAGGCCTGGCATAGGAGTTAAATTAAATTATTATAGGGTTCAGGTAGGAAATGAATGGGGGAAATGAGCCAAGTTGGAGCAATAGATTTTGATTGATAGGTAGATTACAGCCTCTTCAAAATAAGATTTGTCGCACTGTGGAATCTTGCCCTCTGTTATACAATGTAAATAACATTGTTGTATGTGATATTTAAATAGTTAAGAAATTCTACCAGAACTTAATGAAAGGACTTCTTGGTCAACTTGTCATTAGACAAATTAAGTAATATACCCATTCTTCAAGTATGTTGAGGTTTTAAAAAATTTATTAATTCATATATTTATTCATTTCATTAACAT
The DNA here is from genome assembly GCF_003676395.1 of Aethalodelphis obliquidens. Taxonomy (NCBI): domain Eukaryota; kingdom Metazoa; phylum Chordata; class Mammalia; order Artiodactyla; family Delphinidae; genus Aethalodelphis; species Aethalodelphis obliquidens. The sequence continues at coordinate 10,820,372 of NW_020837981.1, read as the reverse complement.
TTATTAATCTCCTACAATGTGTGAAGCCTACTTTAGACATTGGATACAGTATCAGACAGTAATTTTCCTTCATAGTGTTTATAGTCTAATGGGGAAGACATATTTGAGCATTAAATTTCTTATTCAATAAATATTTCTAGTAAAACATAAAGTACAAAAGCAGAGAACTTGGAGTCTAATGATTTGAGTTCTTTTTTTCTTTTTCTTTTTTATGATTTTATTTATTTATTTTTGGCTGCGTTAGGTCTTCATTGCTGCGTGCAAGCTTTCTCTAGTTGTGGCACGCGGGCTTCTCATTGTGGTGGCTTCTACAGGCTCTAGGCACGCTGGCTTCAGTAGTTGTGGCTCGTGGGCTCTAGAGTGCAGGCTCAGTAGTTGTGGCACACAGGCTTAGTTGCTCCACGGAATGTGGGATCTTCCCGGACCAGGGCTCAAACCTGTGTCCCCTGCATTGGCAGGCGGATTCTTAACCACTGTGCCACCGGGGAAGTCCCTGATTTGAGTTCTTATTCAGCTACTATTTACCTCTTCATCCAGTTAATGCTTTTTATTAAGTGTTTATTATATATACCCAAAATGTGAAAATTAGTAAGATATAATTCTGCCCTGAACAAGTTTGGTGTCTCCAAGATTATAGACAGGTAATAGCTAGTGATAACTTCTGCGATTGAATTATGTATAAAATCCTACAAGAGTAGTACATTCCTCTAGCTATGAGGGACACAAGAACCTATCTCAAAAAGCTGATATTTGAGCTAGGCCTTGAAGGATGAGTGAAATTATTTGGGAACAGAGGAATCCATGTGAACAAAGGAGGAGTTACCCTTGTCGACTGAACAACAATAACAAAAAACATCCCACAGTGTGAGGGCAATGAGTTCAGTTTTATTTGAGACTTACTGAGGAGTATAGCACGGGAGACAGCCTCTCAGCTCTGAGGAGCTGCTTCGAAGAGGTAGTGGGGGAGGTCATTATATACGTGATTTGGTCAAGGGGGTATGTACAACCAAGCACACATCTAAGCAGAAGGTTGCTGCTGGTCACAAGAAGGTTGCTTCTAGTCACAAGGAGCAGATGTCTTCATTAATGATTTAAGTGCTTTTCTAGGTATGAGAATATGCAAGAAATTGGATTCATAAAATTTTCTACTGAAAATATCTAACCAACTGAAGGTCTGTTCTGCCAGTTTTTCTCAGCGCACAGAGTACCTCATTCCTGATCTCCACCATGAAATCCTTTCATGGTGTGTTAAAGTTCTGGGACTACAGTGGCTAGTGACTTTATTCTCTCTCTCTTTTTTTTTTAAATTATATTTTATTTTTGGCTGCGTTGGGTCTTCGTTGCTATGTGCAGGCTTTCTCTAGTTGCGGCGAGTGGGGGCTACTCTTCGTTGTAGCGCGCGGGCTTCTCATTGTGGTGGCTTCTCTTTGCGGAGCATGGGCTCTAGGCACATGGGCTTCAGTAGTTGCAGCACACATGCTCAGTAGTTGCGGCATGTGGGCCCTAGAGTGTGCGGGCTTCAGTAGTTGTGGCGCGTGGGCTCAGTAGTTGTGGTGCACAGGCTCTAGGGCACACAGGATTCAGTAGTTGTGGCACGCGGGCTCTAGAGGCTACAGGTTCAGTAGTTGGCACACAGGCTTAGTTGCTTCGTGGCATGTGGGGTCTTCCCAGACCAGGGATTGAACCCATGTCCCCTGCACTGGCAAGCGTATTCTTTTTATTTTTTTCTTTTAATTGGAGTAAAATTGCTTTACAATGTTGTGTTAGTTTCTGCTGTACAATGAAGTGAATCAGCTATATGTATGCCTATATCCTCCCCCTTTTGGACCTCCCTCCCACCCATCTAGGTCGTCACAGAGCACTGAGCTGAGCTCCCTGTGCTATACAGCAGGTACCCACTAGCTGTGTATTTTACATATGGTAGTGTATTTATGTCAAACCTAATCTCCCAATTCGTCCCACCCTCTCCTTCCCCTGTGTCCACATGTCTGTTCTCTACGTCTGCGTCTCTATTCCTGCCCTATTTAGGTTCATCTGTACCATTTTTCTAGATTCCACGTATATGTGTTAATATATGATAATTTGTTTTTCTCTTTCTGGCTTACTTCACTCTGTATGAGAGACTGACTCTAGGTCCCTCCACATCTCTGCAAACGACCCAATTTCGTTCCTTTTCATGGATGAGTAATATTCCATTGTATATATGTATCACATCTTCTTTATCCATTCATCTGTTGTTGGACATTTAGCTTGTTTCCATGTCCTGGCTATTGTAAATAGTGGTGCAATGAACATTGAGGTACACATGTCCTTTTGAATTATGGTTTTCTCAGGGTATATGCCCAGTAGTGGGATTGCGGGATCATATGGTAGTTCTATTTTTAGTTTTTTAAGGAACCTCCGTACTGTTCTCCATTGTAGCTGTATCAATTTACATTCCCACCAACAGTGCAGAAGCAAGGTTCCCTTTTCTCCATGCCCTCTCCGGCATGTTTTTCTTTTTTTTTTTTTTTTTTTTTTTGCGGTTTGCGGGCCTCTCACTGTTGTGGCCTCTCCCGTTGCGGAGCACAGGCTCCGGATGCGCAGGCTCAGCAGCCATGGCTCACGGGCCCAGCCGCTCCGCGGCATGTGGGATCTTCCTGGACCGGGGCACGAACCCGTGTCCCCTGCATCAGCAGGCAGACTCTCAACCCCTGCGCCACCAGGGAAACCCCATGTTGTAGTTTTGATTTGCATTTCTCTAATAGTTAGTGATGTTGAGCATCTTTTCATGTGCCTCTTGGCCATCTGTAAATCTTCTTCAGTGAAATATGTATTTAGGTCTTCTGCCCACTTTTTATTTGGTGGGTTTTTTTGTTTTTTTGATATTGAGCTCCATGAGCTGTTTGTATATTTTGGAGATTAATCCTTTGTCTGTTGCTTCATTTGAAAATATTTTCTCCCATTCTGAGGGTTGTCTTTTCATCTTGTTTATGGTTTCCTTTGCTGTGCAAAAGCTTTTAAGTTTAATTAGGTCCCATTTGTTTATTTTTGTTTTTATTTTCATTACTCTAGGAGGTGGATCAGAAAAGATCTTGCTGTGGTTTATGTCAAAGCGTGTTTTTCCTATGTTTTTCTCTAAGAGTTTTGTAGTGTCCGGTCTTGTATTTAGGTCTTTAATCCATTTGGAGTTAATTTTTGTGTATTGTGTTAGGTTGTGTTCTAATTTCTTTTACATGTAGCTGTCCAGTTTTCCCAGCACCACTTATTGAAGAGGCTGTCTTTTCTCCATTGTATGTTCTTGCTTCCTTTGTCATAAATTAGGTGACAGTATGGGCATGGGTTTATCTCTGGGCTTTCTATCCTGTACCATTGATCTATATTTCTGTTTCTGTGCCAGTACCATACTGTCTTGATTACTGTAGCTTTGTAGTATAGTGTGAAGTCAGGGAGCCTAATTCCTCCAGCTCCATTTTTCTTTCTCAAGATTGCTTTGGCTATTCAGGGTCTTTTGTGTTGCCATACATATTTATTTTATTTATTTATTTTTGGCTGTGTTGAGTCTTCATTGCTGCACACGGGCTTTCTGTACTTGCAGCTAACAGGGGCTACTCTTCATTGCGGTGTGTGGGCTTCTCATTGCAGTGGCTTCTCTTGTTGCGGATCACGGGCTCTAGGTGTGCAGGCTTCAGTAGTTGTGGCATGCAGGCTCAGTAGTTGTGGCGCATGGGCATAGTTGCTCCCCGGCATGTGGGATGTTCCCGGACCAGGGATTCAGCCTGTGTCCTCTGCATTGGCAGGCAGATTCTTAACCACTATGCCACCAAATAAGTCTCTTGTGTTTCCATACAAATTGTAAAATTTTTTGTTCTAATTCTGTGAAGAATGCCATTGGTAGTTTGATAGGGATTGCATTGAATCCGTAGATTGCTTTGGGTAGTATAGTCATTTTCACAATATTGATTCTTCTAATCCAAGAGCATGGTGTATTTCTTCATCTGTTTATGTCATCTTTGATTTATTTCATCAGTGTTTTATAGTTTTCTGAGTACAAGTCTTTTACCTCCTTAGGTAGGTTTATTCCTAGGTATTTTATTCTTTTCGTTGCTATGGTAAATGGGATTGTTTCCTTAATTTCTCTTTCTGGTCTTCCGTTGTTAGTGTATAGGAATACCAGAGATTTCTGTGCATTAATTTTGTTTCCTGCAACCTTAACAAATAAATTGGTTAGTTCTAGTAGTTTTCTGGTGGCATCTTTAGGATTTTCTACATATAGTATCATGTGTCTGCAAACAGTGACAGTTTTACTTCTTCTTTTCCAAATTGTATTCCTTTTCTTTTTTTTCTCTGATTGCCGTGGCTAGGACTTCCAAGGTATGTTGGATTGATAGTGGCTAGAGTGGACATCTTGTCTTGTTCTTGCTCTTAGAGGAAATGCTTTCACTTTTTCACCATTGAGAATGATGTTTGCTGTGGGTTTATCATATATGGCCTTTATTATGTTGAGGTAGTTTCCCTCTATGCCCACTTTCTAGAGAGTTTTTATTATAAATGGATGTTGAATTTTGTCAGAAGCTTTTTCTGCATCTATTGAGATGATCGTATGGTTTTTATTCCTTAATTTGTTAATTTGGTGTATCACATTGATTGTGTATATTGAGGAATCCTTGCATTCCTGGGATAAATCCCACTTGCTCATGGTGTATGATCCTTTTAATGTGTTGTTGGATTCTGTTTGCTAGTATTTTGTTGAGGATTTTTGCATCTATATTCATAAGTGATAGTGGTCTGTAATTTTCTTTTTTTGTGATATCTTTGGTTTTGGTATCAAAGTGATGGTGGCTTTGTAGAACGAATTTGGGAGTGTTCCTCCCTCTGCAATTTTTTGGAAGAGTTTGAGAAGGATCCGTGTTAGCTCTTCTCTAAATGTTTGATAGAATTCTCCTGTGAAGCCATCTGGTCCTGGACTTTTGTTTGTTGGAAGATTTTTTTTTTTTTTTTTGCGGTACACGGGCCTCTCACTGCCGTGGCCTCTCCCGCTGCGGAGCACAGGCTCCGGACGCTCAGGCCCAGCGGCCATGGCTCACGGGCCCAGCCGCTCCGCGGCACGTGGGATCCTCCCGGACCGGGGCACGAACCCGTGTCCCCTGCGTCGGCAGGCGGACTCTCAACCACCGCGCCACCAGGGAAGCCCGGAAGATTTTTAATTATGGTTTCAATTTCATTACTTGTGATAGTTCTGTTTATATTTTCTAATTCTTCCTGGTTCAATCTTGGAAAGTTGTACCTTTCCAAGAATTTGTCCATTTCTTCGTGGTTGTCCATTTTATTGGCATATAGTTGATTGTAGTAGTCTCTTATAATCTTTTGTATTTCTGTGGTGTCTGTTGTGATTTCTCCTTTTTCATTTCTAATTTTATTGATTTGTGTCCTCTCCCTTTTTTTCTTGATGAGTCTGGCTAAAGGTTTATCAATTTTGTTTGTCATTTCAACGAACTAACTTTTAGTTTTATTGATCTTTTCTGTTTTCTTCGTTTCTATTTCATTTATTTCTGCTCTGATCTTTATGATTTCTTTCCTTCTACTGACTTTGTGTTTTCTTTGTTCTTCTTTCTCTCGTTGCTTTAGGTGTAAGGTTAGCTTGTTTGAGATTTTTCTTGTTTCTCGAGGTGAGATTGAATTGCTATAAACTTCCCTCTTAGAACTGCTTTTGCTGCGTCCCATAGGTTTTGGGTTGTTGTGTTTTTGTTGTCATTTGTTTCTATGTATTTTTTTTATTTCTTTGATTTCTTCAGTGATCTCTTGTTTATTTAGTAGTGCACTGTTTAGCCTCTATGGATTTGTGTTTTTTACAGTTTTTTTCCTGTAATTGATTTCCAGTCTCATATTGTTGTGGTCCGAAAAGATGCTTGATACGATCTTAGTTTTATTAAATTTTTCAAGGCTTGATTTGTGACCCAAGATGTGATCTATCCTGGAGAATGTTCCCTGCGCACTTCAGAAGAAAGTGTGTTCTGCCACTTTAGGGTGGAATGTCCTATAAATGTTTCTCCTGTTAAATCTGTCTGGTCTGTTGTGTCATTTAAAGCTTGTGTTACCTTATTTATTTTCTTTTTGGATGATCTCTCCATTGGTGTAAGTGTGGTGTTAAAGTTCCCTACTGTTAATGTGTTAATGTCAGTTTCCCCTTTTATGGTTTTTAGCATTTGCCTTTTGTATTCAGGTGCTCCTATGTTGGGTTCATAAATATTTATAATTGTTGTGTCTTCTTCTTGGATTGATCCCTTGATCATTATGTAGTGTCCTTCCTTATCTCTTTTAAGAGTTTTTATTTTAAAGTCTATTTTATCTGATACGAGTATTGCTACTCCAGCTTTCTTTTGATTTCCATTTGCATGGAATATCTTTTTCCATCCCTTCACTTTCAGTCTGTATGTGTCCCTAGGTCTGAAGTGGGTCTCTTGTAGACAGCATATATATGGGTCTTGTTTTTATATCCATTCAGCCAGTCTATGTCTTTTGGTTGGAGCATTTAATCCATTTACATTGAAGGTTATTATTGATATGTATGTTCTTTTTACCATTTTCTTAATTGTTTTGGGTTTGTTCTTGTGGGTCTTTTTCTTCTCTTGTTTTCTCCCTAGAGATGTTCCCTTAGCATTTGTTTTAAAGCTTGTTTGGTGGTGCTGAATTCTCTTAGGTTTTGCTCGTCTGTAAAGCTTTTGATTTCTTTGTAGAATCTGAATGAGATCCTTGCTGGGTAGAGTAATCTTGTTTGTAGGTTTTTCTCTTTCATCACTTTAGGTATATCTTGCCACTCCCTTCTGGCCTGCAGAGTTTCTGATGAAAAGTCAGCTGATAACCTTATGGGGATCCCTTTGTATGTTATGTTTTGCTTTTCCCTTGCTGCTTTTAATATTTTTTCTTTGAATTTAATTTTTGTTAGTTTGATTAATATGTGTCTTGGTGTGTTTCTCCTAGGGTTTATACTGTATGGGACTCTGCGCTTCCTGGACTTGGGTGACTATTTCCTTTCCTGTGTTAGGGAAGTTTTCCACTATAATCTCTTCAGATATTTTCTCAGACCTTTCTTTTTCTCTTCTTCTCTGTAACACCTGTGATTCGAATGTTGGTGCCTTTAGTGTTGTCCCAGAGGTCTCTGAGATTGTCTTCAATTCCTTTCACTCTTTTGATCTTTATTTTCCTCTTTGGCAGTTATTTCCATCATTCTGTCTTGCAGCTCACTTATTCGTTCTTCTGCCTCAGTTATTCTGTTATTGGTTCCTTCTAGTGTATTTTTCATTTCAATATTGTGTTGTTCATCTCTCTTCTTTAGTTCTTCTAGATCTTTGTTAAACATTTCTTGTATTTTCTCAATCCGTTCCTCTATTCTGAGATTCTGGATCATCTTTACTGTCGTTACTCTGAATTCTTTTTCAGGTGAGTTGCCTATTTCCTCTTCGTTTATGTGGTCTTGTAGCTTTTTACCTTGCTCCTTCGTCTGTGACATATTTTTTTGTCATCTCATTTTTTGTTTTTTGATGGGTGGGATTGTGTTCCTGTGTTACTGGTTGTTTGGCCTGAGACTTCCAGCACTGGAGTTTGTAGGTTGTTGGGTAGAGCTGGGTCTTGGTGCTGAGATGAGGACCTCCAGGAGACCTCACTCCGGTAAATATTCCCTGGTGTCTGAGGTTCTCTGTTAGTCTGGTGGTTCAGACTCGGAGCTCTCACCGCAGGAGCTCTGGCCTGACCCCCCGGCTGGTGAAGCAAGATCCCGCAAGCCACGTGGGGCAGCAAAAAAAGAAAAAAGAAAAAACAGAGAAGAACAACAACATAGAGTAAAAAATAAAATAAGATTAGAAAACTAACTGACATCTTAAAAAGAATAAAATTAAAATATAGATGAAACAACAACTAGAAGGTAAAACAACCACAATAGTAAAAAAAGAGGAGGGGGGAAAAATAGAAGCCAGAAAAGGCCTTGTCTGTAGGGGGCGGGGTGTAGGTAGGGGTGGGATTTAGGTGTTGGATGGGGCCTATGCTTAGGACCCACAGGGCTGGAAAAGGCCCTGGGAGTGGGGGTGGGAGGTGGGAGGTAGGGCTTAGGAAGCCATAGGGGCCCAGGAGTGCCTGTGGCCTGGAGGGCTGGGGACCAGGTCCAGGACCCCAGCAGGCTCAGTGGGCCCAAGTGGGTGGGGTAAACACTAGGTGCGTTCCCACATCCTCCAATCCCATAGGGCCCCTCCCCCAACCCATGCCTCTAGGACCCATGTGGCCGGAGGGGGCCCCCAGAAGGCAGGGCACCAGTCCTGGAAGCCCAGCAGGCTTCCTGGGGCCCGAGTGGGCGGGGGAAACACCCACAGCATCTCCCCTGATCCTCCGGTCCTGGAGGGTCCACCCCCCACCATCCGCCTCTCCTCTTCTTCCCCCTCCTCCCTCCCTCCCATGCCCCTAGGACCCACGAGTCTGGAGGGTGCCCCGGAGAACAGAGGACTAGGCCCGGGAGCCCAGGAGGTTTCCCAGACACCCTCTGTGCCTCCCCTGATCCTCCGATCCTGGAGCGCCCCCCTCCGTCCGCCTCTCCTCTTCTCCCCCCACTACCCTCTGCCTCCCTCCTGTGCCCCTACAACCAACATGGCCCAGAGGGGGCCTCGGAGGACAGAGCTGGGAGTCCCACAGGCTTCCCGGGCCCGACTGGGCAGGGGAAGTGCTAGGCATGCTCCCCCCGATCCTCTGAGCCCTCAAGGTTCCTCCAGGTGTAGGAACCCCTCCCCCTTCTCAGCCACCCCTCAGTGGTGCCAGTCCTGTCTGTCCTCCACCAGTTCTCCCCCCTCACTCCCCCCACATCCTCCCCGGTCGCTTGGGCGTTCCTCTTGTCTCCTTGGGTGTCGAGGTCCCCCACCAGCGTCTGGCAGGTGCCCTAGTTGTGGGGAGACACGCCTGGCAGGCTGATTCTTAGCCACTGTGCCACCAGGGAACTCCTGTGGCTTTGTTCTTTAGAACCAGATGGCAAGTGACATTCTTTAGTTTGCACCCCTATGCCCCAGATAGAGAGATCTACATGCATACACAGAAGCATGAATGAGTGAGGTGTATGTAGAGAATGATGAGGTATTGTTTAGTTTGGTTTTAACACTAGGTATGCTATGGAAGGAGAGGTAAGAGAAGAAGCTAGCTACACATGTAGGTTGGAGCCAAATTATGAGAGAGGTCTTATATACTAGGCTAAGTTTTTGGGTAAAGTTGAGAGGTATGTGGGACCTGTGAAGGCTTTAAAGCAGGCAAACCTGCTTAGTCTGCATTTTACAAAGATAATTGATAGAATACAGGATGAAGTGGAGAGAAGTTGAGGCTGGAGGCGGGTGTACTAGTTTAAAAACTCTTCGTAATAGATATGAATGAGATACTGAGGATCTCTTGCAGGGTAGTAGTAATGACTTCAGAACATAGGGAATGAATTTGAAATACAATTCAGAGGTTGAATTGACAGGATTTAGTGACTGATGAGGAGGAAGGACATCCAGGAAGGTTTTGAATTTTTGTCTTTGGCATCTGTATAGATAAATGATGATCCTATTAAATTTGAGAGTAAAAGCAACTTGATTTGGGGGAACTAATAAATTGGGTTTTGTAATGTTGAGTTTGGAGGAGTGAACCTAAAAGGAATGCTGTAAGGTATTTAAGTTGTTAAGTGGATGAAATGCCTATTATAGAGAAAGGAGAAGAATTAGGAGAGAGATAGCTAGCTGTTAGGTATGTCATTGAATCTCTTAAATTCTCAGTTGAGCAATTCTCAGTTGTTATTTATAAACTATGGGAGGTGGGATCAGTAATCTTTATGGTTTGGAAATAAGCAATGTTTTACTTACCACAAGTTCTAAATTAGTGGTGCAGAAATCACAATAATTACGTATGTTATAGACTAATAATATTAGTTAAAATTTATGGAGTGAGTTAAAATTGAGTGCTTCCTATGAAGCTTAGCTGAAATGCTAAGCATTTTATGTTCATAATCCTGTTTAATTAAATATTACTACTCTCTGAATTTTCAGAAGAGAGAACAGGAAATAAGTGGCAGGATGGGTATTCAAACCCAGGTTAGTCTAACTTTAAAATCCAGGCTCTTAACCAGTATGCTAATTGCCTGTCTTTTAGAACATGAGAGCTGTAATAGATCTAAAGACATTATCTAGCCATGCCCTATAATCCAGTATATGCCATAGCTAAAATCTGTAACTAGTGTCAAGATTAGCTCTCCAATTTACTTAATAAAAAGCTTACCCAGCAGCCATTCATTACTGGTGTTGTCCTTGAGGCAGATCTTTCGTGTGTGTGTGTGTGTGTGTGTGTGTGTGTGTGTGTGTGTGTGTTTACCCCTCTACTGTGTGACTTGAGTAAAATCCTTATCAGTCTAGGCCAGTCATGGTTGTCCCATTTTTTTGCGCTAGTAATTAGTTAAGATGTGGGCATGTGACTCATATCTGGCCAGTGAGAAATGAGGGAGGGGAGGTTTGATGAGGGGCTTCTGGGAAAGTTTTTTCCCCCACATATTTCTGGATGTTATCCATCTCTGTGGGTACTTGGAATTGTGGGGGTTATTTTGTAACCATTTGAGGGCTAGTTGAGTGCAGTGGTTGAGAGTCCGCCTGCCAATGCAGGGGACATGGGTTCGTGCCCTGGTCCGGGAAGGTCCCACATGCCGCGGAGCTGCTGGGCCCGTGAGCCATGGCCGCTGAGCCTGCGCGTCCGGAGCCTGTGCTCCTAAGCGGGAGAGGCCACAACAGTGAGAGGCCTGCGTACCGCAAAATAAAAACAAAAACAAAAAAACCCCACTGCATGGCAGAGTGAAAAGTTGGAGAGAACCTGGATCCTTAATGATTTTGTTGAGCTGCTAGATTACCCAACCTTAAAGCTACTCTGCCTCAGGACTACTAAGTCTTACGTGAAATTCGAGGAAATTTCTTATGCTATGCGAAATAAATAAGGAAATTTACTAGGCCATTTTGAATTGGATTTTTTCTTTTTTTTTGTAAGTACCACTGAAGGAAACCCAATTGGAGTCTAAACTATTTACCCTTGATCTGAAGTACAATAGAAAACATTATAAGGCTTGTATTACTATTAAGGTACAATTAAAACAGGAATAATAGTTTTTAGTGTCAGTGTGCCTAATTTAAATGGGGTAGAACCTAGAGATGATTATGTTCTAGAAAATAGATATTATAGGTTAAAGTAGGAAAGTGTCATTGAGGAAATAAGGCTGCTTTTCTTGACAGTTTCTGTAGTTAAAAGGAATAGAAAATAGGTCTTCAAATTAGCGTAGGGAATAGAGTCGGATTTACTTTGTAGTCAGTTAGCTTAAGTTTCAGGGTTTCTCACTTACACAGGCCCTTCCAAGGCCCTGAGAGGATCCCAAGCAATGTATTTGCATAGTTTTTGTTTGGTTTTTGTTCTTTTTTTTGTAAAATTTGCAAGTGTTAGATATTTTAACCAGTTAAAACTGTTGTCTCTTTTCACTTTGACTTTCCCTCTATCTAGTACCCTCATTGGAATGGCATTAGAGTGGCCAGAGGCACTTTTGGGATCTAGTTAAGGGGAAGTTTAGTAGCGGACATATTTATATGGAGTATGTGGTTTGCAGTTTTTTCTGTGTATAGTTATTACTAGCCATTCTGGCATAGGTGTGACTTATAGGAATATTCTTATTTTCCACTGATACATAGATGCAGGGCCAAGGGTCTTAGAGCAATGAGTACGTTCTTTGTGTCTGGTACCAGAAGTATCTAGGCTAAGGAAGGGAAACATGATTTACGTATATGGAGTCAGAAGCTAGTCTGGAAAAAATTTCCAAATCTTAGAAAGATTGAAATATATGAAAGAAACTTTGATAGGGGTTTTCCTAAATCCAACATTTCTAACAATGCACATGACCTTATCTGTAGTAAGTTGTAAAACTGATATAAGCTTTCCTAAATTATTAATTGTAATCATTGATCAAATGCGCTAGCAGAAAGAATTCTCTTTCTATTCTCTTGATATTACAAAATTGTTTTATGAAGAGGCAATAGATGTTATATGAAGAGGCAATAGAATATGCAACCAGAAATGTAGGAAATATGATCATTAGAGAGGTTGGTCAGGTAGTTGATAAGAATATGCCATTCTTTCTGAAATTTATGATGTTTGTGGCCTCTGCCAGCTTTTTAAAGTTTGTAATTTGTTGTAATTTATTTTCACATTCTAATTAAATGTTTACTTCATACCAAATTTTGTATTCTTTTCCTTAAAGAGAATTCCCCAAGTTGTAAAAGATTCTGGCCCACAAAACCTGGATCTATTCCTCATAGGAAACAAAAGCTAAGATTTCTTTCGTAGAAGTGTTGAAATAGCCAAGTCAAATGACAGTTAAGCGAGTCCCATGTTTCATTATTACGGCAGAATAAGATAGAGGTAAAAAGTTTGAAATGAACACAGAGAATTGGGGGGTTTTAATAGCTATGGTGGGTTTGAATGATAATAGTTTCCCTTAACATTTTGTCAGATTATTTCCGGTACATGGCTGTGGCAGCCTTGATGATATTTTCTTTCTTTTTTTTTTTTTTTTTGATCTTATGACGTAATTATCTTATTTTGATCATGTCTTATGTTTTTAAGTATAAAGCTAGAGTCTGATTCTTTATTGTTATCCCAAAATACACAGCATATTATCTTGTTCATGGTAAAAATATAATAAATATTTGCTAAATGAATGACAGTCTCCATTGTTTTGCTTTCTTAAAAAAAAAAAAAGCAGTCATTTGTAGCTGCTTTAAAGTGACAGATTGTTTTAGCCATCTTAGACTTTATCTCAACCACTAAACTATGCCCTTGACTAAGATGTAAAAAGGAATAGTTTAAGGAGATACTTTCTTCACTAATATTCTTCAGGAATTGGAATGGGAGAGATTTGATGAGTGGAAAGAAGGCCTCTACTTTGTGCCAGCTATTGAAGAACAGACAGAATCACTCTCTCTTGTATAATAAAGAATTTGTTTGGTTTTTAATTGCTGGGTCCTGGGTTCCTGGTACTGAGCAACTAAAACCCTTGGAATTTCCCAAGTGATGGAAGTGTCTTTGTTATTCATGAGGTGCTTGGATCTCTGTACTATCACTGTCATGCTAATGAGGTGATGCAGGGTGGGCCCCTAGATAGCTTCAGGTGGGGGATACGCTGGTCCCCCGGGAAGACCAGGCCATGTGATTCCAGGGTTGGGACTTTGAACCACCCCACCTCTGGGAAGGGGGCTTGTAGATTGTGTTCAGTCATGTGGCCAGTGATTTAATCATTCACTGTACATGAAATCCCAACTCTGGGCATTGAAGCTCAGTGGGATTTCCTTGTTAGTAAACAAAGTAGGTGCCAGGAATGTGTCCAGCCCTGATTCCACTGGGGGAGAGGGCATGGAAGCTCCCTGTTTGGGATCCTTCCAGACCTTATCTTATATGTCTCTTCATTTAGGAAAACTGTAAGTATAGTGCTTTCCTGAGTTGTGTGAGTCTTTTTGTGAATTATTCAACCTGAGAGGGTAACGGAAACCCCTAAATTTGTAGGCTGTCAGTCAGGAGTGTGCGTGGCATCTTATGAGAGGAAATCCTGCTGTGAACAGTGTCCTTTAACTTGTGGGGTCTGCACTAACTCTGGGTGGTTGGTGTCAGAATTGAATTGCAGTACCTAGTTGAAATTGGAGGAGAATACCTCCGGAAAGACAGATTCTAAAATTATGTGCCAAAATACTGAACACAATTTAGGACTTGGTGGTTTGCAGCACCAAAACAAAAAACCTGAACGGACAACTCACATATGAGAAGATGTTCAACCTCATTCATAAGAGATGGAACTTGTTATTTTTTGTTCTATTATGTGTTTCATTTTCAGGAGAATGTTAATCACCAGTTCATACTGTAACAGAGCAGGACACTATGGGGCCTTCCCAGGACAGGCCTTCCCCCAAATCCTCTGCTTTACTTAGCTCCTCTCTAAAGTACCTAGATAATAATATTTGATGCAAATTTCCTGAGCTGTTTTGCAGATGTGACCCAACACCCCCCCCCCCCAAAAAAAAAAAGGAAGAACTACTTGATGATCGTGAGCACATAGCCTCAGGCCTCCTGGAGCCTAAGGATTGATAATGTTAACCCCTGCGACACCACCCTGCTGCCTCACCATCAGCCAATCAGAGAATTGTGCACAACTGATCACATACCCTGCGACACTCCCTCTCCTGGCCTTTAAAAATGCTTTGCCGAAACCCTTTGGGGAGCTCGAGGCTTTTCAGGGCATGAGCCACCTCGTCTCCTTGCATGGCCTTGCAATAAACCTTTGTCTGCCCCAAACTCTGATGTTTCAGTCTTTTTGGCCTCACTGTGCGTCAGGCACACAAAATTGTGTTAACAACGTGTTATGTCAGTTAGGGTTGAGTTTGCATATACTCGGAATTCCAAAATCACAGTGACATAAACAAGATAGAACTTCATTTTTCTTTCATGTAAAAGATATCTAGAGGTTAGCTAGTCCAGGTTGGTGTAATAGCTGTACAGTTATCAGGAGCCCAAGCTCCATTTTCTCTGTGCTGGCTTCCATTTTCAGGTTCACTTCATGGTGACTGTTACTTCAAGAGATGTTAAGTCTTGTGCCTGGTCCTGTTGTTAGAGTAGTCTGTAAAAAGACCCAGTCCCTGACCTCCTGGAGTTTATAATGAGTGAAGAAGCAGCTTGTAAAATTGAAAATGTAGTAGTAGTAGGCATCAAATAGTGGCTTCTCTTGGGGAAGGCAGCTAAGGAGAAGGTGATTTCTGAATAGGGTAGATTAGGAGCAAAAGTAGCGATAATTATGATAATATAATCAGAGAACTGTGAGTGAATTTAATTTAAACAAACAACAGTAAGATAATCATATAGTATGCTAAAGGAAATAATAAAGGAGTTTGTATATGATACCAAGCCAGCTTTGAGGAAGGAATGATTAACTTTGTTGGGGTAGGATCAATGATTCAAGATGAACAGGACAGTCTTTCAAATGACTTGAAAACCTCTATCTAGTTTCTTCCTTAGCCTCTTATTTATTCAGGCTTTCATTTTCTGGTTAGCCTCAGGTACACTATTTGCAGTTTCTTTTTTTTTTTTAATACTTTTTTAATAGATTTATTTATTTTTATTTGTTTATGTTTTTGGCTGCGTGGGGTCTTTGTTGCTGTGAGCGGGCTTTCTCTAGTTGCGGCGAGGGGGGGCTACTCTTTGTTGCGGTGTGCAGGCTTCTCATTGAGGTGGCTTCTCTTGTTGTGGAGCACAGGCTCTAGGCACGCGGGCTTCAGTAGTTGTGGCATGCGGGCTCAGTAGTTGTGGCTCGCATGCTGTAGAGCACAGGCTCAGTAATTGTAGTGCATGGACTTAGTTGCTCCGCGGCATGTGGGGTCTTCCCGGACCAGGGCTCAAACCTGTGTCCCCTGCATTGGCAGGTGGATTCTTAACCTCTGCCCCACCAGGGAAGTCCCTATTTGCAGTTTCTTGATTGTGCCCTGACTTCACTGCTTATATATAATTCTCTGCCTGGAAGTTCTCCCCACAAGGCTAATTTTTGTTTATTCTTGAAAATTCAGAATTCCTTAAAAGGTTACCTGAAAGCCTTTCCCCTGTCTTCCTCCCTCCATCGTGCTAACCTCTCCTGCATTCCCATAGCATGTTATTGCTTTTTTGCATTATATTTAAGCTGTTTTCAGTTTGTTGCTTCCTAAAAATTGTTTATTATTTGAACATAGAAACTGTGTTTGAATTATTTCATCTCTACTGGAAATAGTAAAACATTTACATAAAAAAAATTTTTTTAATGTGGTGTACTCACCTGTATATGCTTTCTCACTGTCTCTGTATGTCTAAATATATAAAGAACTACTATAATTTTAAATACCTTAAAGTATAATTTTCTTAAAATATATGGGCCTTTTGGTCACTTTTGTACCACGTAAGTTATATAATTTTATAAAATCTATTTAAATGCATTTGTACTGAACATGTACATAAAAGTTTTGTTGTACATTTGAAAAATACTAGTATAACCAAACTATTAACAGCTTTCTCTGGAGAGTGTGAATGCAGTAAACTCTCATTCTATTTCTTATTTTTTAATTATTTTAAATTACAGTTGAAAAATTAGAAAAATTCATTTTTCTTTGGTTACAGATACAAGCATATTGCATGTTCCTTGTGAAAGATCAAGATGATTCATAAATATATAGAAAGAAAAAGTTCCCCATAATTGCTTATCCATGAGACAACCAATGCCAATAACTTGGTATATATTTTTCGAACATCTTCCTTAAAAGTATTTGATATAAACAAAATAATAGGTGTAAGTCAGGCAGAGAAAGACAAATACTATGTGCTTTCACTTATATGTGGGATCTAAAACACAACACAAATGAATAAATATAACAAAACAGAAACAGGCTCACAGATACAGAGAATAAACTAGTGGTTGCCAGAAGTGGAGGGGGGTGAGGGGTTGAGTGAAATAGCTGAAGAGGATCAAGAGGTACATACTACCAGTTATAAAGTAAGTGAGTCATTGGGATGTAATGTACAGCAGAGGGAATATAGTCAATAATATTGTAATAACATTGTATGGTGCATAACTATAAAAATAACAAAGCACTCACACAAAAAGAATATGTATAATGTTGTGAAGCATACTAATGAAACTGTCATGGACCCATCATCCAGTTTAAGAAGTAAAATGTTTTTAATAGCTTTGAGGCTGCCTGTGTGCTCCCTGTGGGTCATACTCTCTCAAATCCCCCACAGAGGTAACCATTCTCCAGAATATAGGGTTTTTTTTGAGGGCGGAGTTTGTTTTTACAGTTCCCTTTCTGTGTAGTTTTATTATCAATGTATATTCCTTAGCAATATGTTCTTTAGTTTTGCTTGTTTTGAAACTGTAAAATTAATACATTTTTGTGTTTCTCTTATTTATCGTTGTTAGTACATATAGCTGAAGTTCATTGATTTTCATTGTTGAGTAACTCGTATTCCATTGCATGAACATATATCACTTTATTTTTCTATTCACTGGTTGATGGACATTTATGTCATTTCCAGTTGTGTGATTATGAACAGTAATTCTGTGAACATTCTTATATGTAACTCCTGTTGTACATATGCAAGAGTTTTATTTAGGGTAGTGCTTATCAAAATACTGTGAACTGCAACTTGGAGCAAGAAACACATTTTACATTTCAGTGTATGCATGCACACACACACCCCTACAATTGGAACTAACTTACTGCTTACTGTTACTAAATATAATAAAATATAAAAAGTTAATGACAGGGGCTTCCCTGGTGGCGCAGTGGTTGAGAGTCCACCTGCCAATGCAGGGGACACAGGTTCGTGCCCCGGTTCGGGAAGATCCCACATGCTGCGGAGCAGCTGGGCCCGTGAGCCATGGCCGCTGAGCCTGCGCGTCTGGAGCCTGTGCTCCGCAACGGGAGAGGCCACAACAGTGAGAGGCCCGCGTACCGCAAAAAAAAAAGAATGACAAATACGATTTAAAAATCTCCAGAACGAGCAATAAAGAAATGAATGTTTAGAAATATTTTGTTTTGGAAATATTTATACAATTTTGGAAATTTTTAGTATCGATATTCTTGCCTATTCATAAATTCATTTCAATTCACTGCATAGAAAAACAGTGTAGTATGTTTAGTTGGTACACTACTAGTTTGAAATCCTTATTCATTTTAGTAGGTTGTTGTCAGTGGTAATATGCTCTTTCTACTTAGAAATTTCTTTTTGGTACTAATCTAAAATAATTCATTCTGTTCGGGTATCAAATTTAATGAGTGATTCAAGGTTTATTATCCAAATGTTTTTAATAGATCCAGATAGATCCATTTGGATCTATTATCCAAACGTTTTTCTTTAAAGTTTCAAATTTCTCATTCAGAAATTAATCATGAAACGTTTTACACAGAGAAGTAAGAATTTACAATACAACTATTTAGTTCAAACCTGTCTTCATTAATGTTCTCTTCAGTAAGCTAGGGAACACTGTCTTTTGGTGTCTTTGGCTATGTCTGTTTTATTAAAATATATCATTACTTGTTCCCTACAGTTTGACATTTATTTCTTTAAGAGTGTTGAAAATAATCCAATATGCCTATTTTGTCCCCCAGGTTTTCAGTAATATTTCCCAGAAAGATTTTTTTTCACTTGAATTAAAAAAAAAAAAGGTATCTTATTCCTGCATTTCATACCATCCCCTCTGCTTAGTATTTTCTTTCTCAACAACCAATAAATGCACTTCAAATGTAATTCTAAGTGGGTATGGTTAGTTCCAATCTCTGAACAAAATATTTTAGAAAGTTAGCTATTCAGTTTGCCTCCTTTCATTACATTAACAGCTTTTATTACATTTTACCCATGAGATTTGGTGGAATTTCTGTGCTAAAGCTTTACTACTACATAAAACTGTGATTCCAACCAATTCTTTGTTTTAGTAGCCTCGTAATTTTTAAGAATAACTCTGCTCTTTTCCAGACAGATTTGCTGCTCCATCACTTATAATTCCTGTAAATTATTTTTAGTTTAATTGATCAGCAGTGCACTTTATTTAAAATTTTTTTTTTACATTTTCCGTAAAGTTTTATTGGAAATTATTCTAGTAATTGGTCCTAAATATATTGTCTAGTATATCTGTAGTAGACCTTTGATATTCATGAGGGTTATACCCGTTATCTTTATGAAACCCCACACTACCAAATGCTTCTCTAGCGTATATTATCACCCATAAAATGAAACCAAGTACAACTGAAAAACGTATACGTGACTCTTTTAGGTTCCATTCTATAAATAAGGAACTAACCGTTAATAAAGCTGTTAAGTGTTGCCAAAGCAATTGGATGAATTGTTCTCTTGTTTGCTTTGGACTTTATCACATCAGAGGGCTGAGCCACCTCTGAATGCTACCTTTTTAATAAACCCAGTCATCTGAAAGTTAACATGTCCAAACCTGTTTCTCCCACCGTCTGCCTCACTTTAATAGATAATTCCACAGCAGAAAACTGGAAGCTATCCATGGCACCACCCTCTCTCTCATTCCCCACCTGCAGTCCAACAGCATGTTTTGTATATTTGTTCTTCTTTCAAAACACCCAAGTTCACATACCTCTTTGTATCTCCACCTGCACCACTCCAGCCTCTTCTCTTTCAAGAGCCTCCTGTCTCTTGCTAACACTGCACTTTATAATTCAATAAATATATTTAAGCCAGTTGTATGAGAGGTTAAAATTGCTACAGTACAAAAATCTTACATTAAATGATCTTCCCACATGTATCTGAGATATATTGAACGAATTCTTATCAAGTTGGGTCATGAAATTTATGCCAGACTAAAACTGAGAAGTAAACACTGTTTCTTAATATTTTGCAGTAGTACAGATTTTATGTAGTTTAGTGGTATATCATCACGAAAAGATATAGCTGTTAATTTATCAGCTCTTTCAAAAAAATACATTTTTTGCCTGTATAATGCTAAAAGTAAAAAAATGTTCAGCGGCTGTATGAGTCATTTTCTTTTGCCGTAAGTTAGGCAACTAAATGATGATAATAAGAATGACTAAGAATTGGTCTTAACTGTCTTTTTTCTTTCTCTGAAACTATTTCAGGAATGCAGAAATGCTATTTTTCCAAGTATCTTTACTTTTAAAGAGTTTAATCTTTTGTTTATAAAATATCATTATACTCTTGGGTTTACCATTTTTATTAATTTATTGATTTTTTTGTACAGTACTTTCAGTATTTACCCTTCTGGGTCCAGCAACTGAATTTGACTATGCCACTTTATTTTTTACTTCATTTTTTCTTCTAAAAATAAAACAGTCTATTTTAATGTCAGTGTACTTTTTTATTAATTAATTGTTTTGGCTGCGTTGGGTCTTTGTTGCTGAGTGCGGACTTTCTCTAGTTGCGGCAAGCGTGGGCTACTCTTCGTTGCAGTGCATTGCGGTGGCTTCTCTTACTGCGGAGCATGAGCTCTAGGTGCACGGGCTGCAGTAGTTGTGGCGCGCGGGCTCAGTAGTTGTGGCTCACGGGCTTAGTTACTCCGCGGCATGTGGGATCTTCCTGGACCTGGTCTCAAACCCATGTCCCCTGCATTGGCAGGTGGTTTCTTAACCACTGAGCCACCAGGGAAGTCCCAGGGTCAGTGTATTTTTGTTTAAGATGTTTAATGTTAAAATTGTTGTGAACTTGAAAAAAGTTATTATAGAATATACTTCAAAAAAGATTTTTAAGCAAAACATGGTTGATACTTTTGTGGCTGATGGATAATAATTGTTCCCAACTTTTTCATAGCTATAGTGAATTTTGTTAATATTAAATTACACTGTACGATATTAACCCTCATTATAGTGATGATAAAAATGAACTATCAAAAAATTAGATGAGGCATCAGTGAGCAAAATATTGAACAACCTATTTTCGCCTGGTATGTATATTGATTACAACATTTTCACTATATTAATGCCATCCCTAGATCCTCTCACAGCTCTCTCTTGGCATTTAATAGACCTTAGTTGAACAAATAAAAGTGGGGAATAAATGAAGGAAAATGAACTGAATGTCACATAACTTTAAGTTAATTTTTATCAGAATTGCCACTAACAAACTGACTAGCATTTGGTACTAAAAGGAACTAATTGAGCAAACTTAACTTTTGCAGTTATATCTCCATGAACTGTCAGGACAGTTATTCTTCATTTATCAAAACAAAACATCTTTAAGACCATTCATTTGGCACTATAGAATGTTAGTTATTTTTCTAGACATTTATTTGTTTTATTAGTCACCTAATATCAAGTGCAAGGGATTCAGAGGTAAATAAGGCAGTGTCTCCTTTTTGAGGAGCTCCTAGTCTAGTGGGTAGCCAATGAACAGTCAAAGTGCAGATGTGGAATTAGTGTTTAAGGGAGTACAAAACTCTGTGGGTGTTGTTATCAGACAGGCAAAGCTTCACAGTGGAGAAGGACTTAGGCTTAGTTGAAAGAAGAGTAAGATTTTTCATCAAGTGGAGGTGGAAGAGATAGCCTTCTGACATAGACAGCATGTGAAAAGGTAGGGAAGCCTGAATGCAGCATTTTTATTAGTTGTGTCTCCCTGGAGCATTTTGTAACTTGTATTGAATATTCTGAGATGACAGAAAAGTGGGCAGGGTTCAGTTCATAGAGGGTGATGCTAAGAAAATTAGAGTATTGTAAGCAGGTGATGTGTTCAAATTTTTAAAAAAATAATTTATTTATTTTTGGCTGTGTTGGGTCTTCGTTCCTGCACGTGGGCTTTCTTTAGTTGCAGTGAGCGGGCTTCTCATTGCGGTGGCTTCTCTTTTTGTGGAGCACGGGCTCTAGGTGTGTGGGCTTCAGTAGTTGTGGCACACGGGCTCAGTAGTTGTGGCCTGTGGGCTCTAGAGCGCAGGCTCAGTAGTTGTGGCACATGCGCTTA
This sequence comes from Aethalodelphis obliquidens, assembly GCF_003676395.1. Classification (NCBI taxonomy): domain Eukaryota; kingdom Metazoa; phylum Chordata; class Mammalia; order Artiodactyla; family Delphinidae; genus Aethalodelphis; species Aethalodelphis obliquidens. Next base: position 10,798,865 of record NW_020837981.1, on the reverse strand, counting down.
GTTGCTCCACAGCATGTGGGATCTTCCTGGACCAGGGCTCAAACCCGTGTCCCCTGCATTGGCAGGCAGGGTCTTAATCACTGCACCACCAGGGAAGCCTGATGTATTCAAATTTGCAGCTTTGAAACGGTGCTTGATATTATCCTGGTTATACTTTTGGCAGTTTGGGCAGGAACTGATTTTTACGATTTGATAGTAAATTAATGCAAAAAGGAATTTGGAATTCTCTTTGTCTTCAGACACCATGAACATTATCTAACCTAACTTTATAAACTACTTAGTGAGTTAGATGTCTTTAAGAAAAAAAAATTTTTTTCTGAAATTTTAAAGATTTAAACCTTTTCAAGGTTTATCTTTCTCAGATAATTGGACTAATGAGTTACGAGCAGAAATGTGTTTTTCTGGGCTGGAGCAGTTAATTACCAGTGCAGTTCTGTCCAGAGCTCTCTTTCCATCTATCCTGATGACTGGCAGAGTTTGAGATGGTGATTGCTGCATCATCTTGGGTAGTGAGATGAAAAGACATGGAGTGGAGCCTTTAGGAAGACCCATGACCATCTAGTGTAAGTGAGAAAAGGACCTTATCATCTTAAGCCACTGAGATTTTGCAGTTTTTACCTGATAAATGTTACCTGAACCTAGCCTGACCTCTCTTCATTGATGCAACCTGTATATTAAAAGTCTTAGCTTATAAATAAAAATATTTTAGAAGGAATCATTGTAATATAAAAATATGTAGAGAAAATTTTCCTATCTGATTTAGAGATATTTAAACTACAATAATTCATGTATGTTGTAATGTAAAAGTTTTCATAATATATGTAGACTATGAGTTATTGCAAGTATCTATAAGAAAACTCATTTTGAAAGAGATTAAAATGACCTTATCTTTAATTTTTAAGATAAATACAGTAAATGTGATATAAATCTATTACAAAACTGGGTAAAAATTGGAGACAACTGCAATTTTATAAGTCACTGAATTAATTTTTACACTCGATAATTATTTTCCAGTAAGTATTTACATAATCAGGAACTTAAGGGGTTCGTATGTACTTTGATATTCAGAGTTCCAAAGTAATCTATAGGTACATTTTAAAATAAGGAGTGTGGTGGTATTAATATTTATTTGAAAATATAGGAGTTACTAAAGCAGTTTACACTTCATTGACATCATGTAAGCATTTTGGATAATCATCATTATCCAGTATCATTAGTTTAATCATCTATATAGATATAGGTAACTTAATCTTTATATAAGATACTTTTGTGATATTTTGGTTATTATCCTAATAATAAATAATGAGTAACAATTTTACTACAAAATGTACAAACCAATATATGCTTAGGATTGTTACCATTTACTGATAGTAAATTAGATTTCCACACTAAATGATTTCTGCTTATCTAGGCAATACATTTAAACTATAGAAAAAAAATGCAGTATAACTTGTACTGTAAATAAAATACTAGTAATGAGCATCACAGTGAGAGCTGGTAGTATATGAATTATTCACTGCAAACTTATTATCTCTATGACATTAGCATGTAAGATAATGAATCTAATTACCATGGCTTTAAACTCAGAGGAGTTAGCAGTTTATGTGTGGAACTTTCTGGGCTGTAGTCACCCACAAGGGTATTGAGAGAACTACTACTTTTGTGTTTTGTTGCTGAGATACTCTTTCTCCTTACTTGCTTCTTTGTTGGTAAATTAGTTTTCGTTTATTTTTCGGTAAAGATGAGATTTTTCTGTTTGAATACCTTTTAAAGGAGTTACGAGAAATACTTAAATAGTTTAATATGGGGTTTTTTTAGTGTAATTTAAGGTAGTAGGTAGACAAAATATTATTGGTTTGCTTTCATTAACCCACATAGGTTACCATCACCTATTATAGTAGATTACCATAAATAGTGTAATTACTTGAAAAATCTAGGCTAAAAGGTTAATAATCAATTTTTTCCTTTTATAGAACTTGGGGTAAAATGCTTTACTTTCAAAGTACTTGGTATTAGCATATACCCCTTTCAAATCTATGATATTGTATCTCGGATCTTAATTTAAGGTTTTGATGAACTTCTTGATTTTATTTTCTTATATTATAGTGTAAATTATCTGTAATAAGCCATTTTAATTAAAGTTGGTAAATCTACGACTGCTTCAATTATACACTAATCAATTATACACTAATTTAATTCTACTTAGCAGGGTACGGCACATCATTAATCGGTTTCAGACTTAATACAACAGATTTAGAAGTAAAAAAAATTTTTTTTTTTAATTTATTTATTGGCTGTTTTGGGTCTTCGTTGCTGCGCGTGGGGGCTACTCTTTGTTGCGGTGCATGGGCTTCTCATTGCAGTGGCTTATCTTTTTGCGGAGCATGGGCTCTAGGCACATGGGCTTCAGTAGTTGTGGCACACGGGCTCAGTAGTTGTGGCTCGCGGGTTTAGTTGCTCCGCAGCATGTGGGATCTTCCCGGACCAGGGCTGGAACCTGTGTCCCCTGCATTGGCAGGCAGATTCTTAACCACTGCACCACCAGGGAAGCCCGAAGTAATCAAAATTTGTGAAGTATTTTATTTAGCTGGGAGAAAGTGAAGGATCATAATGTCAAGTAATTCACATATCGATTCTGCTAAACTAAGAGGTTCATCACTTTAAAAATGAAAGCATGCAGCTGCGATTTATGTTCATTGTTGAGTGCTGTGGGCTGCGAGAGCGATTGTATAATATCTTTAGATATTAATAATATAGTAGTTTTGTATTCTACCCTTAAAATTTTTGTTACCAACTTAATTTCTATAGCATGGTTTTATCTCTGTATCTTATATGTATATTATATATATAAATAATATATGAGTATACCTTAATTCATTGCTTTTCAACCTTCTCCTTGTCATGGCCCATACAGAATATTTATTAGTAGTTGGTTTTGAACATGTAAGCATGTGCTAAAGTGTATTTTTTCCAGAATTATGTTAAAGAAATAAGGTGATTAAATATAACTAACTTAAGTCTTTAGCAAAGTGATCTTTTGTTATGGTTTTTTTCTTATTGAGGTGGTGACTTAAGTGTGCCTCAGAAGTCTTAGGAATGAGTTATGAACTCAGTGTAATAACTTTTCTCAGTTAACTGCTCATTGAATTAAATGATTAAGATTAAATTTCATTACTTATTTATTCTCTGCATGTTCATATTATTAGGAATACTCCTTGCCCTGCCCAGCTTTCTTCCCAATAAATTCTTTGTAAGAATATTATAGATGGGGGTTTTCTAGTTTGTGAAGACTGTGTTAAATGCATTCCACTCTTTTGAAAAAGTTATTTTTGGTAACAAGTTTAAGGGAACCCCATGGGCCTTTGATCTATTATATCTCAGGGCCACTTTAAAAAAAACTCCAAGTTAATATATGCACATGGTTAGAACTCAGATAGAACAGATGGTCTTATAATGAAAAACAAGAGAAATCCTACCCCACATTTCCTCTTCTCACTCCCCCAAAGGCAGCTACTTTTAACTCAGTCTGTTTTGAGTGTTTGTTGTGGTTATCTCTACCTATAGTAGAGACTGTATATTATTTCTTGATATTTCTGCTCTTCTATGTTCTTCTGTGATTAGATGAATCTTTGTCTCATACAATCTCTGCCTTTCCTAGTTTTGATCAGTTTCAGTTCTTAAATTGTTTACTTTGTATTTGAAATAATAATAGGAATGTTACATTTCATGTTTTATTAGCTGTTCCCTGCTTTCTTTCTCTCAGCTTCTTTTAATTTTAACATTATCAAAGTTGATAATATCAATATTAAGAATGTTTTTGTATTAAAATAATTCTTGGCCTTCCCTGGTGGCACAGTGGTTAAGAATCCTCCTGCCAATGCAGGGAACACGGGTTCGAACCCTGGTCTGGGAAGATCCCACATGCCACGGAGCAACTAAGTCTGTGCGCCACAACTACTGAGCCTGAACTCTAGAGCCCGTTGAGCCACAACTACTGAGCCCGTGTGCCACAACTGCTGAAGCCCGCTTGCCTAGACCCCGTGCTCCGCAACAAGAGAAGCCACCGCAATGAGAAGCCTGGGCACAGCAACAAAGAGTAGCCCCCGCTCGCCACAACTAGAGAAAGCCTGCTCACAGCAATGAAGACCCAATGCAGCCAAAAAATAAATAAATAAAATAAATTAATTTTTTTTAAAAAAAGAAAACTGGATACCCTTAAAAAAAAATAATTCTTGCGTATAGGTAAAAAACTGATTAGTGCCAAAAGGTTTACAATGAAATATAGCAGTTTCCTACCTTCCCCTCAGTTTTCTACAAGCGACTGCTTTTAATGCTATTAATTTCTTCCTTATTATACCACTTTATTTCTAGGTAATATGGTTATTCTGCTTTTCTTGATTAACCAATTTTAGATGTAATCTATTGAACTTTTAATGGCAGTTTGTGATTTGGATTATATTATGCACCTACTCCTCCAGTTTAAAAAATGTATATAGGGCTTCCCTGGTGGTGCAGTGGATGAGAGTCCACCTGCTGATGCAGGGGACACGGGTTCGTGCCCTGGTCCAGGAAGATCCCACATGCCACGGAGTGGCTGGGCCTGTGAGGTATGGCCGCTGAGCCTGTGCGTCTGGAGCCTGTGCTCCACGACAGGAGAGGCCACAGCAATGAGAGGCCCGCATACCGCAAAAAAAGAAAAAAAAAAAAAGAAAAAAAATACAATAATTTTGGTTAAATCTGTGAATAATCTGTAGTTAATATTTACATTATTATGACCTTGTAAGCATTGAATAACTAATGCACTATATTACATCCATTAACTTAAGCAAATGTTTGTGTCCTTTCCACCTCCTGTATGGTTTATTGCCTTGCTTATTCATTTGCTTAGTTTCCTATGGACTTATTTGCTAGTTTTTCCCTCTGTTTCAACAGATCTCTTAGGCACTGCTCAATTTTTTGTGTTTAAGTGTAGTTCTAAAAGGTCAGTTTTTTTTTTTCCTCTAGAGCTTTCTCTCCCTCAACCTGATGTTTTGCTTCAATCTTTTTTTCCCAGTTTCCACAGCCCTGATCCTGATCCTCTGACTTTCTTTTGTTGGATAATTTGCTTTTTTGGTTGTTTTCTCTCTTATTAGTTTATTCCCTCATTTTACTGAAGCATATCTTTTGAAGATTCCTAAAGAAAGAATGTGTGGGAAAAATTTTTTTTGAGGACTTGGAAGTCTTAAATGTCTTCATTCTTTCTCCACATTAGATTGATATTTCAACTAGGTATGGAATTGTAGGTTGAAAGCAATTTTTCCTCAGAAATTTGAAGGCCTTGCTTCATTAGTAGCTAGTGTTGCCTGTGAGCTTCTATACATGACCTGCTTTTTCTCTTAGGAAACATTTTGATAGAATCTTTTCTTTCCCTCTGGTATTCTGAAATATCTTTATGTGATTTTTCTTAGGAGCATTTGATGGGCCCTTACTATCCAAAAACTTTAATGTCCTTCCTGCCTTTTTTTTTTTTTTTTTTTGGCTGTGCTGCATAGCATGTGGGATTTTAGTTACCTACCCAGGGATTGAACCCACACCCCCATATTGAAAGGCAGATTGTCAACCACTGGACCACCAGGGAGGTCTCCTTCCTGCCATTTTTGTTAAACATTTTTGGTAATTTCCTCTCTACCATTTTCTCTGTAGAACTGTAAATTATCTTTATTAACCAGTTTTCTATTGATGAACACTGGGTTTTTTTAGTTTTTCATTACCAAAAGTACATTTATTATCTTCTTGCATGTATTTTTACACAATTGTGTCAGTTTTTAAATAAGATATAACTTAAAAGGATACACGTTCTAACTCTTGAGAGATGCCAAATTGTCTTTCGTAAAAGTTGTATCACTTATGATAGAGTATAATGGTGTTTATTTACACATGCTGCCAATGTGACAGGTGAAAATATGACATTTATCAGTTCTAATAAGCTTTCTTTCCCCTGATTGTTGCTGAGGTTGAGAACATTTTTGTTTTATTGGCCATTTATAATTATATATTTTGCCAATTGTACTCAGTCTGCAGGCAGACCTTTTGGGCCATTTTCTTCTATATTTATAACCTGTTATTGGTATTAGCATTCTAATAGGGGGAAACATCATGAGAGAATCTATTTAAGTGTTAATGGGGCAAGGAAAAGACCTCTTTTCCTTTAGGGTGAGAGTTGCTGGCCTAAACCATCCATTCCAAGCCTTTCTTCTGGCTTTGTCATTTTTCAGACAGAGGGATTGTTCCCAAGTTTAAATGTACCAGCAAAATGGAGCACTGACAGAAGACCTGGCTGTAAAACACGAGATTTTAACCTTAAAATCGGGATTGGGCTTTCACCCTGTTTATCAGTGCTTCCTCTGAGAGGTGGAGGGGTGGGGGGCAGAAGGCAGTGAGAAGGAGAAGGTTTGAGATTCTCCTACTCATATTCTGGTGTGAAGCTCCAACACGTAGAATTACTTTTTCAAACATGTTTATTTTCAGTTTTTCGTATTATTTTGTCCTACCAAGTCATGAAGCATAACAAACCAACATGGAACACATTTGATACTGATCATAGATAGTTTCATTCATTGATTATTCATTTATTCATTCAGTCACTTACAGTAACACTATACTTGATCTCATGGAACATACAGTCCTAGGGATTGGTAGGAGTCTAATTGATAAAACATGTAGTTTGTGCTTCTTGACAATAGAAGGATTGAATAATTCAGGAAAACTTGAATCGGACACAGACTTGCTTTAAAGTGGAATGCCGTATTTGCTTGTTTGTATTTTCATAAATACATTTCTTAGGTTTTGATTTTTAAAGCTAGGAGAGAGCAGAGTGTCTTGGTAGAAAGACCTAATATGTGATCCTTATGAGTTTCTCAATTGTTGCCAAACATAAAACATTTAATAAGGCATTCAACAAAGTAGATTAAGTGTTATTCAAAACATAGCTTATAGTTGACCTAATGGCTAAATGGCCTGGTTTATGAATCTATGAATTATTCCAAGGGTAATTCTTATGTAACAAAGTTTTTTGTTTTGTTTTGTTTTCATGCTGAAATACTTGATTTCTGCAAATACTACACAGGGAATTGAATAAGAAGTCAAAAAGTCATAAGAAAAAGAGAAACCTTGCCTTTTTAGTGCTTTAGCTAGGACATAGAGAACATTTTTAGTAACAGGCTACGCTTCATCGTGAAAATACAGTTGGGTGTTTTAGGCCTTCACAAATTTGATTTCATTGTGTTTAGTGATGAATGTTAGTAAGCTGAATGAGATGGGAAGAAATTAAACAGGAACTCTCAGACTGTCATGTGGTTGTGTTCTACAGTTGGTAACATGGATTTTCTTGCTTTTAGATTTTCCTTATGAAATATTTTTAGTGTATAGAAGAATTTAACAATACTGAAACATGCACCCATGTACCCAATATCATAACACTGTGCTATGTTTTGACGGTTTGAGTGTGGCAGCGAGGGGGAACAAAACAGATACAGATACAGTTAGGACTTTGTATATACCAGTCTGCAATCCCTTTCTCCCTCTTATCCCAGGTCACTGGTATTTTTAGCTGTTTTACATGTTTTTTGTTGTAATACATTTCTTAATGCTTAAAGTGAATATATATGTATTCATAAACAATATCAGGGGTTGATTTGAAGGTTCTAAAACATTATGTAAATACTATTTTACTGTGTCTGTCCTTCATGGGTTTTTTTGGTGCAGTATTATATTTTGAGATTTATATATGTTAAAATATTATTTGTATGTTGTATAGTATATTTTATGAATATATATGTTATAAAATATTTATTTTCTATATAGTACTGTATGAATGTGTCACAATTTATACTCTGGTTGAGGACTTTAAAAGTTTTTCAGTTTTAGAAACTTTGCTGCATTTAAGGTTCTTATATTTACTTATGTATGCGTATGTGAATGATTCTCTAGGACTGTACTGTCCACTACAGTAGCTACTAGTCACATGTGGATATTTAAATTTAAATTAATTAAAATTTAATAAAATTAAGTTCCTCAGTTTCACTAGACGCATTTCAGGTGCTCAGAAGCCATATGTAGCTAGCAGCTAATGTACTGGGTATTGTAGATACAGAATATTTCCATTTTTCCAGAAAGCTCTGTAGGACAGTGCTGCCACAGATTTATACCTGTGTGTAAAATTGTTGGTTGTGCACATCTTGCACTTTAGTACATAATGCTGAATTGTTCTTGCCAACAGCATCTGAGCATTCCCTTTCTCAACTGTCGTGCGAAGAATTGCTCTCAATAGAAATTTTAATTTATTTTTATTTTGATAGGTGTGAAGTGTGTCTCATTGTGGTTTTCACATGCACTTTAAAAATGTCTGGTGAGGTTGAGCATATTTTCCTGCATGTATATTTGCCTAAAGATTCCTGTTTTGTGATTGCCTCTTAGTGTCCTTTGCTCACTTTCTTTTTTCTGCTGTAATATTTAAAATTACTAATTTTTATATTTTTGTATTTTATGGATGCTCATTCTTTGATTGTATTTGTTACATATATCTGTCTGTGCCCTGTGTGTGACTTGTCTTTGTGGTATCTTTTGTTTCATGTAAGTTTTATAATTTGATGTAACTAAATTTACCAGTCTTTTTCTTTTATGCTTTATGTTCTTATGCTTTGTTTAAGAAATTCCTTCCTACCTCCAGGTCAAAGAATTTCCGATATATGCTCTACAGAGTTTGATCTTTCATCCATTTGAATATAATTTTCGTGTATGGTGTAAGGTAGAGTTTGAGACTGAATTTCTTTGTATATGTATAACCATTTATTCTGGCATAATTTTTTGAACAGTCCACTGTCATATATTGAGTTTATAAATATGTGTGAGTCTGTTTCTGGGTTTTAATCTGTTTCATTTGTCCACTTATCCCTATACCAATATTTCATTTTAATTTTCTTAAAAGAACAATAGTGGTTAAGTCTAACTCCTCCAGATCCCAGAGTTGATTTAACTGATGTTAAGATGGAGGATTATAATTCATAATACAAAATATTAGAAAATGATATTAGTATAACCAACAGAAGTGAACAAAAACTTGTGATGGTATTTGAGGAAAGCTTGGCTTAATTTTTGAGGATTGGGAAAATAAAGGATAACATTTTGAAACTCAGAACTTCTAGACTTTAAAGTGGTAGATTAAAGTTTTTAAAATCTAATTTTCACTTTTAGTGCCTTTTGTTTTCTTCTGATACACAGATGAATCACTTGTTACCAGTTTTATAAATGGAGTTTGTGGTTTGGTCATAGTATGAAAAGGAGAATTAACAAAAAGCAACATGGGTCTTAGGAGTAGTAATTAAGCAAATGGGTTTTGGAGTCTTACTGTCTGTCCAGTGATTTGTGATCTTGGGCATGTGAATGGGATACTCAGAGTAGTGACTTTACAGAGTACTTGTGATGATGACCTACATTAAACACCAAGTGCCTGGCAAAGGTAATGGGCATTCTAAACAGTTGTTCCTAAAGTAACTGGACAATTATTGAGAGAAGGATGAGGGGAGGCTTAGGATAACATGTATGTACATATGAATAATAAAGCAATGGACTTTGGAATAGTTATTAAATACAGAACAACAATAGGAGACTAGCCTTTGCTTTAGCTGCAAAGGGAAGTAGAAGACAGTGAGTCTCAGATGGTGACCAGTGCAGGACACTAGGTGGTGCCATTAGTCTAGACTGCTTATTTGATCTCTCTGGAGGCTGAATAGCCTCAGGGTAGAAAGATAGAAAGGCAGTCACAAATTAAAAGGTTAGTCAGGAATTGCTTGTATATTAAAGTGTGAATTGTTTTATTGAGTATATTTCAAAGTAATATGATAGTTCTTGATATTTTCTCCTCCAGTGATCATTTTGAAAAATTTTGTTTTAAAGCAGTTTGTTACTTTTTAAATAGTTTATTTGGTGGACAATCATTTGTTTCTAATTTTAAATTAAAGATTATATATAAAAATGTACTTCTATTTAGAATTCATGGTAAAACAACAGGTTTTCATATTGAGATGAGTCAGAAGGAATGTGGTGTTTTAATAAGGTTTAGTGACCTTATCTCGGATTGGTGTACAACTCCATTAAACTTTTTGAAATACTGAAAATAGTTTGTTGATTCCTGTTAATTTCTTTTAAGATTCCAGATTGAGAATAATTAAATGCATTATTTGATTTCTGTTGGTGATTTACACCACTAAGTTTTTATTGAAACATGCATTGAACAAGTGACAGAAACCCCCAATTCAGACTGGCTTAAGCAAATGGAAATTTATTGGGTCATGTAATTTAAAAGATCATATGGCTTTGCTGATTTCAGTGAAGCTTGACCCAGTGGTTTAAATAACATTTTTGGACCCTCTTCAACTGTTAGCTGTGTTTTTCTTGGTATTGGCTCCTTTTGCGAATAGGCTTTCATCTCCTGGAGGTAGGGTAGCTTTCAGCAGCTATAGGTTTATATCCTTCTCATGTTTTTGCATCTAATGGCTCCAAGAAAAGTTGTAGCTTTAGATCATGTTAAGTCTGTTTGGCTTGGCTTGGGCTACATATCTGCTCCTGTGATTGGAGATAGAATTAGCACTCTTGGAAATTTAGGAATTAAGAGTGTTGGAGGGATGGTTTCTCAGAAGCAAATTTGAACCTTGTTATGGGAATAAAGAATGGTTGTAAAATGACAGTCATTTCATTAAGAAGGTTGTCTTTAAAACTGTTTTCATTCCTTTGATTTTATTTTGCTAGAGTTTGTTTTTACTTTAATCCCATTTCTGCTATTTATTACTTGTGCAACTTCTCAGAATCCATTTCCTCATTTCCTCATACCTAGCCGAGTGCCTGGAATATATTAGATATTCCAGAAATGTTTGTTTACCTCTAAGCATGGCTATTAGCCAGACACTTTTGGGTTTAATCAACACTTAATGTGTGTCTCATATTAGTCTATAATCAGTAAATATTATAAGTGTAGTAACTTGTAATGATAAATTTCTGAATTCTTAATGTAATTTATTGATTACCACTTTCAGTGATTAAAATGATAGTTGATAGATGCCATCCTATTCATGACTTACCTGTATTTTTTTTATATATATAAATTTATTTATTTATTTTTAGCTGCGTTGGGTCTTTGTTGCTGCGTGCAGGCTTTCTCTAGTGAGCGGGGGCTACTCTTTGTGGCGGTGTGCAGGCTTCTCGTTGTGATGGCTTCTTTCGTTGCAGAGATGGGCTCTAGGCCTGCAGGCTTCAGTAGTTGTCGCACGTGGGCTCAGTAGTTGTGGCTCACGGGCTCTAGAGTGCAGGCTCAGTAGTTGTGGCGTGTGTGGCACACGGGCTTAGTTGCTCTGCGGCATGTGGGATCTTCCTGGACCGGGTCTCGAACCCATGTCCCCTGCGTTGGCAGGCGGATTCTTAACCACTGCGCCACCAGGGAAGCCCCTACTTACCTGTATTTTTATATTTGTATTGAATATGCAGATTTAGCTCATGAAGATTTTTGTGATTAATCTATGTTGGGAAATATTAATTATCTTTAAAGACAGCAATAAATATAGTGAAATTATGATAAATGTTTTCATTGTTTGGGGAAATAACATAAACTGTTTCATGTGTTTGAAGAATAGAAGGAAGTTGGCAGTGAGAGAGAAAGATGAATGATTATGGTTTAAACTTGTCTTTTTAATTAAGGTGCCTCATTGCTGTGTGCAGTATTCAGAAATGTATTTTAAACGTAACACTAATTTTCAACTACCATTAATCTTTATTAGAAAATATTGCTTATATTTATCATAATATTTTTTCACCAACTGTATGGCTTTTATAATCCATTTAGGTTAACTGGTGTGTAGTCTCAAGAAAAGAACCTCTAATGGTTTTTGAAGTATTTGAACATTAGATATTTGGTAACCTACATTTCTAATAACTAGCAATACACATAAAACTCTTGATAGTGATGGCACAGAACTAATTATTTTCTTTATAGTATAACATAGTGGTAAATGTGGTTAGCAATAAACTGTTATACTGAAATCTTTTATTCAGAAGTGACAAATATCAATGTCAAATATATAAATATTTCAGTATATAAAATTTTGTAACGAAAAATAAAGCCACATCAGATCAAAGGATGTTGTAAACTGATGTGGCCCATCATTTTATTGTTGGTTATTGTGTTTATTATTTGTTTGTGTCTTAATTGCAGTTTATTTTTTAAAACACTGTACTAAGTATATATAAAAGCAGTAAAAATATGAAGTGCTAATAAGGAGAGAGGTATCAATCTGATGGTAATTATAAGTAGAGAAAATTTTTTTAATTGAAAATGGTGAGGGCTTCCTTGGTGGCGCAGGGGTTAAGAATCCGCCTGCCAATGCAGGGGACATGGGTTTGAGCCCTGGTCTGGGAAGATCCCACATGCTGCAGAGCAGCTAAGCCTGTGCACCACAACTACTGAGCCTGTGTGCCACAACCACTGAGCCTGCGCTCTAGAGTCCGTGAGCCACAACTACTGAGCCCACATGCCACAACTACTGAATCCTGCATGCTTAGAGCCCATGCTCTGCAACAAGAGAAGCCAGCACAATGAGAAGCCTGCACTCTGCAACGAAGAGTAGCCCCCGCTGTCCGCAACAAGAGAAAGCCCGCGCACAGTAACGAAGACCCAATGCAGGCAAAAATAAATAAATAAAATAAATAAATTTAAAAAAAAAGGAAGGTGAAAAATTAGTTTGTGCAACAACAGGAATTATTTTGAAGACAAAGCCAGTGATTAAATATGTGAAAAGTAGTGTGCCTGTGCCCCAGAGAGCTCTTGCTTCTTGGTTATATCTCTTGATATTTACCATATCAGAAACTAACATGAAGACATTTAAATAACTTATTAATACATTTAAAGATAGCTGTAATAAACCCATTATACGTTAACATAAGTGACATATTTTGTGAAAAATGATTATATTTTCCAAACAGAAAATAGTATAAAAAGATTGGTATTGTTTTACTCTTTTTTGTTTTACATTTTTGCTAATCTTTTTAATGTCTGACATAATAATATGTCATAATAGAAGCAGGTGGATTTTCATCTTCTACATTCAGTCTCTTTCAATATATTGTTTTGATTGAAGTATACGGATGAAATAATGGCCTCACACCGAGATTATAGCAGGTATAGTAAGAGCACCTTATAGAAGTAGCAAGAACAAATTTATTAGTTAATCTTTGAAAATGCACGTATTAACATCCTAGCTGTATTACCTTAAAATCTTCTCAAAACAAAATGGAACACAAATACATAATCATTCATTCCATTAGCCACCCGAGTGATGTCATCACTTATGTAGCCTCTGCAAAACTTTGCTATATAATCATGCAAGAATAAGTTATAAAAGGAAAATAATCTTAACCTGTGGATTCTCTGAAAGAATTGTAGGGACTCCTGTGGTCCATGGACCACACTTGTGAGATCTGCTAGCCTATACAATTTAAAATAATCACTATGAGGCATTGGTAGAAATTCTTTTTAGTTTACAGTAAAGTTTGGGAGTTAATATTGGATGTCTATTGATTTTATGTTAAAAGACTAAGAGTTAGAGAATTTGAAGTCCAACAGAGTTTGTGAGTGCTGCTAATCAGATTTGTCACAGCCAGGGATAGTCCTTTAGGGTTAAGGTCCTTTAAATTTATGTGATACCCAAGTAAGTGGCGAGGCAGTAATTGTGGATACCATAGCTGCTAAAAAGTTTCGTATGACACTTGTGCAGAAATCATCAAGAAGAGAGAAATTATGTCATGACCAATTTTTACTGTGAACAAAACTGGAATATTTTGGAGAAAGAGGCCAAATTAGAGTACATGTACCAGCAAGTTAGGAATAGAGGATAACAATGTATTCTTCTGTTTGACAGGGCTCTATATAGGAGCTGGACATGTTTGATTAAGAAACAAATGGGATTTAACCTACTTAACATATACGGGCTTCTGTATTGAGATCTTTTCTTAGTATAACATAGATTCACCCCAATATCAAGTTGTGGGGGATTTTAATACCTCCAAACTGGCAGTTGTTCAGCTGAGGCATGGAGACAAAACAGACCTTGGTTAATATCTTGCAGTAATTGTCATTTCTAATGTTGGAAATTTTAGCTCTTAACACTACTGGTTAAACAATTTAACATTTATGTTTTCATGCTTAGAGATTAAAAGTATTTCTGTTTTACACTTTTATCAGGTATGTTTTAAGGCAATTTTCTTTTAAGTATATCATTTGTTTTTCTTTCTTAATAGTGTTTATCAAAACTAATTATTTGGTATGACAAAGCTACTTGGCACTGTCATATTAGCTTAAACTTCCCTTTGTTATGTCCAGCAAATAAATACTTGCTTTTCCTGAGTAGAACTCAACTATACTGTAAATCCATTGATACTAAATTATTTGTGGAGATTTAACATGTAGGGAAACCTTAATTATGCAGAATATACTTATGTAGAGTAGGTGATTTGTTTACTGTCTTTAACTCAGTCAAAATACATGTAGATATTTGCATAAAAGGGAAGTGTCGCTAATATAGTTTGCATTACTTAATGTTACATGTAAAATTAATTTTTCTTGCAAGAGATGTGAGATCTGGCAAGATCTGAAAGTGCTGGCTTATCAGCTTTCAGTCTCAAGTATTTACATAATTGTTTAACAATAAACAGCAGATTAAGTAGGAGGAAGAATGGTTGATCCTGACAGACACTTTGAGTATAACTCTTAACTCACTTAAGAGCACTCTTGCTCACAATGCTTCAGTGATGCTGATCTTTGTTTTGTTTCTTGAACAGCTGCTGATTCCTACATTGGGACCTTTGCATATGTTTCCTTTTTCTGGAATACTCTTCCTTTTGGTTTTTTTGGGCTTCCTTCAGTTCTCAGTTTAAATGACACTTCTCATAGCACTTACGGATATCTGAAGTGACTTTGTTTCCTTGTTTATTATGTGTCTCAAGTATAAGCTCCTTGAAGGTAGGAGCTCTGCCAATTGACTTCTATATATATTCTGCTTCTAGGAGTGGCTGGCACACAGTAGGACCTTAAATATTGTTGTAAGAAAGAAGGTTATATTTAAGTGTTATAAGATGAAATCATTTAAAAATGCCTTATTTTCTAATTCTCATTATAATTAAAAGATAGTTTTATAAATGCTTAATTTTATAGCCTCCAAATAGTGATATTTTACTGTTTCTTGTTGTGATGGATAAATTATAAGCCATCCTGTGTTTAATTCTAGTTGGGTTTAGTGGAAAAGTTTTCTACTTTCAGAAGTTTGCTGTTAGATCATTTTGTCAACTCTTCTTATGTAATTACTTATTTCATTTACAGGCTTAGCTAACAATTTACAAATAAACTTAGATCAGTAGGGCCTCCTGTTGCTCCTTCTACCCATATGCAACTTCAGTTTGCCCACAGTCTGTGGTGTACCTCTTGTGAGGTCTTTACAGTTCAGAGCTTCTCTGCTTGGGCTTTTGCCTTAAGCAAGCACAGGAGTATAATTAGAAGTAGAAAAGAGGAGAAGGGAGTGAAGTGGAAGAAGGAGAGGATTTTCAGAATGGATGAAATGGGTTCCTAAGTGGAAGCATGGTAGACATGGAGCTATGCAGCCCAGATCCTTCTTCAAGGAAGAATTACAGCCCAGATGTTTAGAAGAAGGTAATCAGAAAGGCTTCAGCTGTCAGCTCCTTCAAGGTTAGCTTCTGGTAGAGACAGCCTCCTTGCCTAAGGTCCTGCCTTTCCCAGGGCACCTCTCATCATGCAACTGAGCAAGGCAGAGGTATAAAGGCCCAGCCCTTTTGTTCATACCTGAGACAACTCTGACAAATAATTACCTCCAGAGATCCCTGTCAGGTTTCCTGAGGCTTTGTGAGGTCTGTATTGTAATTTGACTTCTCTATCTCTCTGCAATCCTGCTTCTCCCCTCCCCCCATCCCCTTCCTTTCACAGGAGTGATCCCTAGTAAACATCTTTTACCCCAAACTATTTTCAGTGTCTGATTTTAGAGAATCTTGGTTGCAACAGGGAGATGTATGGGCATCATTGTTGTCCTTGAATCTTTAATAAAATTTATGCAAATTTGTGTGTGTGTGTATCATTCTGAGAGGGTCTACAGCTTTCATGCTATTCTTAAAGCTAGATTGAAAACTACAGGTCTTTTTTATCAAGGAATTAAGGAGGAAAGGCTTTTGATTTTTTTGGATTCAGTGTCAAACTAAATATTGTGAACCTCTGATTTTGGTTAACATGTAAGCCAGAGCTCTGTTAAGAGGGGAGCATTCTCCAGTGACGTAGCAATATAAGCACCCTGGCAAAAGCCATTTTAGCTGGTTCTAATATGCTGCTGTAGTGGCTCTTGGAAGCTTGGGAAAAGTGATGTCCCATGTTAATTGAAGTAGATGTGTGAGAGCTGCATGGCAGACAGTGGGGCAAGGGATCAACAGGCTCAGAGAAGTGAGCATGCTAGAATGGACCTACTTTATGAGACTGGAAAAACACTCTGTTTATCAATAATGCACAAGGAAATGCAATAATGAGGGGGCACCAGCATCATTGAGAAGCCTCAAGTGGCTGTTTACTGTAGATGGAGGCTGATGGTAGAAGATGCCTTTACAAAACTGGACTCTTTAGTAGCAAGGGAGAAGATGGGATCCCGGAATAGTAAACCCTAGGGAGCAGCAATTAACTGTCAAGCAAGGATGGTATATTAGTTTTCCATTGCTGCTATACAAATTGCCACTAATTTAGCAGCTTAAAACAACACCCATTTATTATTTCATAGCTCTATAAGTCAGAAGTAGGTGCAGTGTATCTCACTGAACTGGTTCTCTGCTTCAGGTTTCATCAGACTGAAATCAAAATGTTGGCAGGACAACGTTCCTTTCTGGGGTCTCTAGGGGTGAATGCTTCCACGCTCATTCAAGTTGTTTGCTGAGTTCAGTTACTTGGAGTTGTAGGACTGAGGTCCCATTTGCTTGCTTGCTGTTGACCACAGACTTGTATCTGTTGAATCTCTGTTGTTTCTGTAGTTATACATGTGTGTGTTTTCTAAGTTGATCTCTGTTGTACCTTTGCTTTCTGTTTCCTTGATTTGTGCTCTTATTTCCTTCTTTTTACTTTCTTTGGCTTATCTGTTGTTCCTTTTCTAATATCAGTGAACACTTGGCTTACACATTTACAGATTTATTTTTTTTTCCTTTTCTAAGATTTGCAATTCAGGCTATACATTTTTCTCAGTACACCTTTAGTGTGGTATCATCTACATTTTGAGAGACAGTGTTGTAATTATCATTCATTTCTAAGTATTTTAAATTTCCCTTAACAATTTCTTTTTGGCTCTTTAATTGGGAATCTTTTAAATTTTGAAAAATGGGCTTTAAAGAAGTTATCTATTTGTTTTTTAATTTAATTCCAAATTGTAGTTACAGAACAAGTTACATGGGATATTTGATCTTAGAAATTTTTGTAATTTGTCTTATGTCCCAGTATACAATTACTTTTGTAATGTTTTATGTATACTTGATAAGGATATACATTCTCTAATTGTTGGATGAAAAATTCCATATATCATTATATGATCCACTCATGGTCTTATTATTTCTTTTTTTTTTTTTTTTGTGATACGTGGGCCTCTCACTGTTGTGGCCTCTCCCATTGTGGAGCACAGACTCCGGACGCACAGGCTCTGCGGCCATGGCTCACGGGCACAGCCGCTCCGCGGCATGTGGGATCCTCCCAGACCGGGGCATGAACCCGTGTCCCCTGCATCGGCAGGCGGAATCTCAACCACTGCGCCACCAGGGAAGCCCGTGGTCTTATTATTTCTCGCATATGTGTGTATGTGTGTGTGTGTGTGTGTGTGTGTGTGTGTGTATTTGTTTATATGCTTGACTGATCAATAATGGAAAGAGGTGTATAGAAATCTACTGTAATGCTAGATTTGCAGATTTCTTTTTCAGATTCTTTTATTTTTGTTTAATATAGTTGACCATTTTATTAGGTGCCATATACTTTTAGAATTACTATTCTTCCTTGTAAACTGAGCTTTTAAAAAATCATTATATAGTGACCCTTTCTATCCTAATTGATATCTTTATTGTAAAGTTTATCTGATAATAGTTACAGTTAAACTTATTTCTTTTCATTAACATTTGACCAGTATATCCTTTTCCTCTTTTTACATTAGAAAGTTAGATGTCCTTATGCTTTTTTTAAATAAATTTCTTTCTTTATTTTTGGCTGCATTGGGTCTTCGTGGCCTTTCTTTTTAGTTGGCGGCAAGTGGGGCTACTCTTCGTTGCGGTGTGCTGGCTTCTCATTGCGGTGGCTTCTCTTGTTGCAGAGCATGGGCTGTAGGCGCACGGGCTTCAGTAGTTGTGGTGCGAGGCCTTCAATAGTTGTGGCTCGTGGGCTGTAGAGCACAGGCTCAGTAGCTGTGGTGCGTGGGCTTAGTTGCCCTGCGGAATGTGGGATCCTAGCTCCCCGACCAGGGATCAAACCCGTGTCCCCTGCACTGGAAGGTGGATTCTTTACCACTGGACCACCAGGGAAGTCCCACCACATTCTCTTATTGTTCGTAAGTTTTCTGTTAATTCTTTTTGAATTTTTTTTAGCTATGCAATTATTTTAAACTATGCAACAACATATTCCAACATATCCCAATATTTATACCTTCAATTTCCTTCATTTTGTTTAATGGTGTTGGCTAGTATTCTAGTATGATGGTAAATGGTGATAATAGACTTTCTTGTTTTATTTCTAACTTAGTAAATTAGTGGTGTGTTATGCGTTTCATGGTACCCCTCCCACCTTCAAAAAGTATATTTTCACAAACTCGTTTCAGGGAATTTCCACCAGTGAACTGCCTTGCCACACTTTGTGCTTTCCTTCCTACTGCATGGCAGTTGCTTTTGACAGCTTACAGTGTGTACTTTTAGTTGTTCCATACCATCATTGATTACTCCATCTTTTTCTTATTAATTTGCAGTAGTATTTGTCTCCTACTTTTACTGAAAATAAGGTGCTGTTTTCATTATCCTTAATGTTGCACGATTTCCAGTAGGAGGAACAGAGTGTTCCATGAACATTAGAAGTTCTAGTCAGAAGTTTCTAATAGACTTGGGAGCATCCTACATTAAACCACAGCTCCACTTTTCTTGTTCTCTGCATGGAATTGAAATATTTAGAGTTGCCGAGATTTGAGTGCTCTTACTGCTTTCTTGGAGTACTGGCTATTGTAAAACCAGCTTACTCGAAGCGAGCATTTTTGGTGCAAAGCTATTCTACATCTCAGTAAGTGTATATTTTGCCAAAATTGCCTTTGTGTTTTCAAGGCAATGCTCCATTATCTTCTAGTTTTCAGTGTTGCTGTGATGAAATCCGATGCCATTCCGATTCTTTATCCTTTGTTCAAAACACTTGTTTTTTTTTTTTCTGCAGAAAGCCTTTAGGCTCTTTGTCCTGATAATGTCTTTGTATGAGTCTCTTTTCATCCATTTTGCTGGACACATTGGTGGTGGATTCTTTTGATGTGGATCATGTCCTGGAGTTCCGAGAAATGTTCTTGAATCATTTATATGATTTATTCCTATTTTCTCTATTCTCTTTTTGGTTGGGGACTCCAGTTATTTGGATATTGGACATCTTGGATTGGTCCTCTAAATTTTCTCTTCTAATTTTGTTTACTTTTCGAGAAATTTTGATTTTTACTGTCATATGTTTGATTTCAAAGTGTTCTTATTTATTCTGATACTTTTCTTTTAGTAGCATCTGTTCTTGTCTCATAGATGCAATATCTTATCTCTGAGGATTTTAATGATAAGATAGGTTACTTATCAAGGTTTTTTTCTAATGTAGGTCTCCCTTTCCTCCAAGTTGTTATTTAAATTTTTTGTTTGTTTTGGCTTTTGTCTTTCACAGTGGAGAGTTTCAGATGTCTTGAAATATTCACCTCTTTATTTTTAAGAGTGGGAAATTGAAAGACAATAACTGTGCATGGGTCGGAGTTGGTCACTGTTAAATGACCTGCTGTGCTGTTTTGTAGCAGAATTCCATGTTGATGTCATTAGATCATTTCTTAGACTAGGTTGATTATAGGAAGGTTCCTTTTCCAACTTCCTGCCTTCTGGAGCCAAGAAGAAGAAAATTGGAGGTCTAAAAGTTTAGTATATCAACTTTTGGTTAATCCTTGTGTTTTCAGTATGTTTCCAGCACCCTCCTGTCTGTTTTAGAAAATGGGCCTCTAGTCTTCTGCATGGCTGAGAAAGAGGGCATGTTCCCTGATGTGCAGAGTGCAGTGAGGGATCTTAAGCAAACCTTTATGCCCTACCTTCACTCCCATTCCTAGAAATTCCCAGTGCTACCTAGTGTGGTGCCTTTGGGAGTATGGCAGTGTAAATTTGATTACTCCCAGTTTCCTTCTGCCTTTTTCCTCTGTTGTTTGATTTAACTTCCTTGGGTCTCTTAAGTGAATCACTACCCCCCCACTCTGTTTTCTAGTGTCCAAATTTTTGTCACCATTGTTTCCTTTTCTGTAATTTTTGTCCTTGAGAATAGTTTTAGTGGGGTTCAGGAGGAATCAGAAGTTTATGCAAGTATTCAATTCCTTTTTTATTTCCTGAAAGTATGACACATTATTGCTTTTATCTTATTTTGTCTCTTTTAATTTAGATGGAAAATTATTGCATTATAGTTTGTTTTTTTAACATCTTTATTGGAGTATAATTGCTTTACAATGGTGTGTTACTTTCTGCTTTATAACAAAGTGAATCATCTATATATAGACAGATATCCCCATATCTCCTCCCTCTTGCATCTCCCTCCCATCCTCCCTATCCAACCCCTCTAGGTGGTCACAAAGCACCGAGCTGATCTCCCTGTACTATGCAGCTGCTTCCCACTAGCTATCTGTTTTACATTTGGTAATGTATATATGTCCATGCCACTCTCTCACTTCGTCCCAGCTTACCCTTCCCCCTCCTGGTGTCCTCAAGTCCATTCTCTACATCTGCATCTTTATACCTGTTCTGCCCCTGGGTGCTTCAGAACCTTTTTTTTTTTTTTTCCATTATAGTTTTCTAGTGAGATATTCAATTAATCAGAATTGAGATTTTAAGAGTTACAAAGAGGGTTTTCCATATTGTTATATATAATGTTCATTTGAAGTATGTAAAGGAAATAATGAAGGAAATAATATTATATGCAGTGTATGAAAATAGTGTTAATTTGATGCTTTACTTTTTATACAGTTGCTTTGATACTTAGTTTTTATCACTTATCAGATGCCCATGTGCTTTATGGGAAGCTAGGTTTTTCTTTACCTTCAGGGGCTGAATCTGAATTAGTCTAAGCCAATCATTGTTTTTATTTTTTTAATTTTTAAAATTTTATTATTTATTTTGGTTGTGCGGTTGTTAGTTGCAGCAGGAGTGCCCCTTAGTTGTGGCATGCAAACTCTTAGTTGCAGAATGCATATGGGATCTGTTCCTTGACCATGGATCAACCCGTGTTCCCTGCATTGGAATGCGGATTCTTAAACTTATTTATTTTATTCATTTATTTATTTTTTTGGCTGTGTTGGCTCTTCGTTGTTGTGCGTGGGCTTTCTCTAGTTGCGGCGAGCGGGAGCCACTCCCCGTTGCGGTGCGTGGGCCTCTCATTGCGGTGGCCTCTCCCGCTGCGGAGCACAGGCTCTAGGCGTATGAGCTCAGTAGTTGTGGCTCACGGACTCTAGAGCGGAGGCCCAGCAGTTGTGACACACGGGCTTAGTTGCTCCGCGGCATATGGGATCTTCCCGGACCAAGGCTCGAACCCATGTCTCCTGCATTGGCAGGCGGACTCTCCACCACTGCGACACCAGGGAAGCCCGCGGAATGCGGGTTCTTAACCACTGCGCCTCCAGGGAAGTCCCATAAGCTAATCATTGTTATTTCATTCCTTTTGATTGACTTAGTAACGAGTGGCCAACGACACTTGAAGAAATTTATTGGGAAAGTTTTTCTTCACTTTTTTTTTTTCTTTTTTTTAATGTAATGCATAAGGAAGGGACCGTCTCCCTCCTGATCTTTGGACATTAGGTAAAGTGATAACTGTAACTATTGCCGCTATCTTGGGCCATTAAAGGACAAAAATCATCACACTAAGGATGGCACAGAGAACACATAGAAACAACCTAGGTCAATGATGATGATGTTGAGTCATAAACTAATCCTGGAGCTGCTCTAGTTCTGGTGCTTTTTATGTGAGATGATAACTCCTCTAATTGTCTTTAAAAAATAATCAGAATAACCATTACTTGTAGCTAGTTAAAAAAAAGAATCCTTAGTAAATAAACATTCTAAAGTTCAAATTACATAAATGTTAAAGCTTAAAACTGCAGGCTGGGCTTCCCTGGTGGCGCAGTGGTTGAGAGTCCGCCTGCCGATGCATGGGACGCGGGTTCGTGCCCCGGTCTGGGAGGATCCCACATGCTGCGGAGCGGCTGGGCCCGTGAGCCATGGCCCCTGAGCCTGTGCGTTTGGAGCCTGTGCTCCGCAACGGGAGAGGCCACAACAGTGAGAGGCCCGCGTACTGCAAAACAAAACAAAACAAAACCCTGCAGGTTTCTGAGAGGTTCGTGGCGCACCACACCCCCCCCCCACACCCCCGCAGCCAAATAAGCTGAATTGGGAATTGGGAATTTATATTGTATTCTTTCATTCCTATTGTCTTTGCCCATAACTTGTGTGGCTTTGACATTTTAGTTGTTTGGTAAAACTGGTAATTTTATTCTTTTGTTGTGGTGTGGCTCAGGTTGACCTGACGTTTTAGTAAATCTGACTCCTAGGACTGATTAAAGAAACATCTTATTTCTTGAAATATGTACATTTTCTACATGAAATTGGTTGCTTTCTTTTTTTTTTTTTTTTTTTTGGTGACTTGCCTTGCCAAAGCTTTGGGATCATATGTTTTTCATACTGATGTTACATTTTTTCTTTAAAAAAAAAAATTTAATTAATTAATTTTGGCTACATTGGGTCTTCATTGCTGTACACAGGCTTTCTCTAGTTGTGGTGAGTGGGGGCTACTCTTCATTGCAGTGCGTGGGCTTCTCATTGCAGTAGGCTTCTCTTGTTGCGGAGCACAGGCTCTAAGCGTGCGGGCTTCAGTAGTTGTGGCACATGGGCTCTAGAGCGCAGGCTCAGTAGTCGTGGTGCACGGGCTTAGTTGCTCCGCGGCATGTGGGACCTTCCCGGACCACGGATCGAACCCATGTCCCCTGCATTGGCAGGCGGATTCTTAACCACTGCGCCACCAGGGAAGTCCCTGATGTTACATTTTTAATTAATATTTAAATGCAAAAGGTGACGGTTTAAAAGATTGTCTTGTTAGTGACTTATCCTTAAAAGCAAGTGTCATTTGGTTTTATTTTACAATAGAATTTAATCTTACATGTTTTTTGTTATAGTAATGTTACCAAAAAATCTCTTATTGAACTATTTGTGGTGAGCTTTTTAAGGATGTTTAAGATTTCACATGCAGTTTAACTGATCACAGATGAAGTTGTAAATTAATACCTCATGAGTGTATTTGACTACAGGGCATTGTTTGTGAATCAAAACTCCTTTCTTCCTGTAAACTGTGAAAGAGGTTTAAGCATATGGATTAGAATTGCATGGTGATACCAGTGTACTTATGAAAAGACACTGTAGTTGGATCATTTAAAATGTACTAAAATATTATGAACAGCCATAAATCTTAATAATTCCCTTAAGCTTTTAAGGGTTGTAAGGTTTAGTTCTATTCCTTTGTTGGATTTAACCACCTTAATAAGAAATTGTTTTGTTGCTTTTAAAGCTGTACATAGTAGTAAGAATAACCATTGATATAGTATGGTGGTAATAAGAATAGCTGAAGTTTCTTAGAGAACATGTATTTTTACAGAAGTGTTCACAGTTGTATCAAATACACACGTGAAGTTTTTTCTTGTTTTCATTTAAGTCATTCTGTTAATAAAACCTGTAGAATGAATAATTGTTCATTGATACCTTCTAGTATAAGATTATTAAATGAGCATTGTTCAGTGTAAAATCAGAATTTTTTTTTTTTTTTTTTTGCTGTAATTTTTGTTTTACAATATGTGAAAGTCACCTGATGTGGAATGTGCTGTTCTGGTTATGACAGACTGTCACGTATTTATTGAAAAAAATATCAAAAAACAGGGACTTCTGGAAGGCAGTGATAGGTTAGAGGAAGCAGAAAGAAGCTTTAGTTAACTTCTTTGAGCAAATAAGGCAAACACTAGGTCTTACTAGGAAAGGTGGTTGGGAAGCTTTTGGGGTCTGATATGTGTCACCCATTTAGGCTCCTTCATTCTTTGAAAACTTTGGTACCTGTTTTACAAATATTCTCTTTTCTGCTGTCTTCTTAGTTCCCATGTGGATGACATTTCCAGTCCCAGTCATCACACTTCCTTAAACTCCTCTATTATAATTACCATTTTGTTCATTCCACTTGAGCAACCCTCTTTTCACATTCTGAACTTACTCCATGCCCAGAACTGCTTTAACAAAAAAGATTCTGTATTTTCCTTATTAGTTCCTGACTATTTTCACCTTATTCTCTTTATCTAGCCTGAGTGGCATGGTTAGTTATTTCAACTACATCTTACCATTATCTTCAATTCTCTCTCCCCTTTGACCAAGCCAATTTCTAAACCTGGGTCAATTTGTGTGCCTTACTTTTTGACTTCTAATCACAATTAACTTATTTTGTCATAGTAGACATTTTCAGCCATCTTTGATCCTTCTCCGTAAGCCTTCATAAGTAGGTTATTCACCATGTGTTATTACCATCTGAAATGGATCGCAAATCTCACCTCTGTTTGCAACTTTCATGTTTACTGCCCATATTATCTCTTGGATTAAGCACTGTAGCCCTCTCCTCTCTGGTTTTATTTCTCCAGTGGTTCTCTCTTTCCACTTTTTCTCTCCCAACAATACATAAGGGATTAGATCTCTATCTAACCCTTTCCCCCCTAAATTAAAAGAGTCTCCCTTCAGTAGTAATTCTCAATTGAGGTGCCAAATCCTCTAGGTCTCTGTGGGGTATGTATTTGGTTTTGAAAACATCGTAAGAGTGATTCTCTTCTTTCTGAAATGTCTGTTGCAGGACTTCCTTAATTGCATCATCTGTAGTGCTACAAAAGTTGTCTTTCTGAAACATGGATTTTTTTTGGGGGGGGGGGACCAGGGATTGACCCCAGGCTCTGGCAGTGAAAGTGACAAGTCCTAACCACTGGACTGTCAGGGAATTCACTGAAACATGGATTTAATTCATTTTACAAATGTACAGCCACTTATTTTTTGCCACGTACTGGATTAGCTGCTGGAGTAAGGAAGATGAATGCTAAGGCATTTGTCTTTAAAAAAAAATTAATGTCACAGTACATCTGTCATTTAGTGGAACTTTAACAGGTACTTCCTGAACTTGTCTTTGTAATAGTCCTTCAGTGTAGATACTGTTAGTTGCTCTACAGATGAGCAAACTGAGTCTCAGTGAATTCTAAGTAATAAGTGATTAATGTTATGATAAATACTTGAAAAGGTACCTATGAGAGCATCAAGGAGGGATATCTAGTCTAGGATTAGAAGATTAACAGTTAAGGTTGGCTTCACAGAGAAGATGGTGTCTTAAGCTGAGTCTTTAAAGACAAGTATGAAGTTAGACAAAGAAAGTGATAGGTAAGAAGGTATGTGTGTAGCATGGTTATACTGTGAACAGCCTTTGCAAAAGACATGCAGAGACTTGAGAAAGCATTTTATGGGAACACCTCAGTATGACTGAAGCATAATGCATGAGTTGGGGAACCAAGAATGACTTCAGTAGATAAAAGATGTTAAACCAGGCTGCATTTTATATATATATAAAATGCAGCCTGTTTTGTGTGTGTGTGTGTGTGTGTGTGTGTGTGTGTGTGTGTGTGTGTGAATCCTGCTAAAACGTTTAGATTTGTTTTGAGTAAGTGATGGGAATGATTTTAAATAGGAGAGTTAATTGATTAAACAGTGTGGAGAATGGATTAGACGAAGGCCTTTCTGCAATCATGAAGACATCTTAGACTGTTGGAATACCCCAAATAAGAAATATGGAGGCCCTGAAATGTGGCAGTGAGGTTGAAGTGGAAAGAGGTGGAATTTAAAGGCCATTTGGGAGCTGAAATCAAAAGACTTGGTATAAAAAGTGAGTGAGGGCTTCCCTGGTGGCGCAGTGGTTGAGAGTCCGCCTGCCGATGCAGGGGACGCGGGTTCGTGCCCCGGTCCGGGAAGATCCCACATGCCGCGGAGCGGCTAGGCCTGTGAGCCATGGCCGCTGAGCCTGTGCGTCCAGAGCCTGTGCTCCGCAACGGGAGAGGCCTGCGTACTGCAAAAAAAAAAAAAAAAAGTGAGTGAGAGGAATGATTTCTCAGGTTATATTCAGTGTGGGAGAGTGGTTGTGTCAATCTGAGATAAAGCATATTAATATTATATAGTACATAATGTAGATGGCATTAATAGGCTCTGAATAAATATTTGTGGAAGCTGCTTCCTAAATTGTCTCTCAATTTTTATTGGAGTGTGTTCTTAAACATCTGGACAGCTGTGGCCATTAAGACCTTTTCATTTATCAAGCCTTAACTAAATAAAATACTTAGGGCCCAGTTATACTGAGGTTCCTGGGTGGGGTAGGGGTGTGTGTGGGGCACAATAGAAGTTCTAGGACTTGCCCATCTAATTGAAATTCTTGAGTTTAAGCAGCTTAGGAACTTCCAGTTTTCATTTTCTCCAGTACTGAAAACTAACTTACTGGAGGTCATGTAAGTCACTATTGTGGTTTAAAAAAGAAAAAGAAAAAAAGTGACCATAATATGTAGAAGGAAACTTTTAAAACTTCACTATAAAGGGATTTACCTGAAAGTCTCATTGTTTTTTGCCAGAATTTATATACTATTAAAATATTGCAGTGAAGATGAGCTGCATTAAAGTTATCTCTTTAGATACCTCTGGAGTGGAACCTTTGTAACTAATACAGTAGAAAATATGATCTAAAATGGGTAACAGGGTTACTTCACTTTTCTTTTAATATCCATGGAAATTAGTTGGCCTTAAATTATTTGAGAGATTATTTATACGAAAAACAAGTAATGTTTTATAAGCCTCTATTGCAACTGACTAAGGCAGGAAAAGAGGAGAAAATTTTCTCGTCTCTTTTTTACCTTAGTGCAGAGACTAGGATCTCCAAGCATAACATTCAGACTGGGGGACGGTGAGTACTTTGAAAATTATGTCAATAGGTAGGAAATGAAAATACCAGAATGAAGCAGTTTACACGTCATTGTTGAATTGAGCCATAAGGTTGTGGCATAATGCCTGGATTAAACTTTTTTTTTTTTTTTTTTTTTTTTTGCGGTACACGGGCCTGTCACTGTTGTGGCCTCTCCCGTTGCAGAGCACAGGCTCCGGATGCGCAGGTTCAGCGGCCATGGCTCACGGGCCTAGCCGCTCCACGGCATGTGGGATCTTCCCGGACCAGGGCACGAACCCGTGTCCCCTGCATCGGCAGGCGGACTCTCAACCACTGCGCC
This sequence comes from Aethalodelphis obliquidens, assembly GCF_003676395.1. Taxonomy (NCBI): domain Eukaryota; kingdom Metazoa; phylum Chordata; class Mammalia; order Artiodactyla; family Delphinidae; genus Aethalodelphis; species Aethalodelphis obliquidens. The sequence goes on along the minus strand of NW_020837981.1, from coordinate 10,771,197 downwards.
ACCAGGGAAGCCCTGGATTAAACTTTATTGCAACTCAAACATGCCTCACACATACACACATACACACACACACACGCACACACACTCTAAATACATATATATTCACTGAGGTCTATGGCTTCTTCCATGAACTATCGCTGCAAGAGACAACTTCAGAGCCAAGTTTTTTGAAAAGCGCCAATGTAAGAAAGTAAATTGATAGCATATCACTTTTTTTTATGACACTCTGCTTTACACATAGTCGGTGTTTGATAAACATTTGTTGAATTGAACTAAATAAACACTTCTCAAAGTTATGTGAAGATTAAGCCTAAGTAAGGATGTCTGTTGAACCACGATGAAGGTTAAAATTACGTAAAATATACTCTTAATTAAAAAGTAACGTTTCTTTCTGATTGTTGAGAATTTGGAAAATACATAAAAATACAACAAAAAATATAAAGATCATCAGTAATTCCACCATGAATAAAGTACTTCTGTTACCATTTTGTATTCTCTTCCAACTAATTTTTCTTTTAAAAATGGTACTACAAACTTGCAGTTACAAAATAAATGAGTCATGGGGATGAAATGTAGAGTGTGGGGAATGTAGCGTAGCCAATAATAATATAATATCTTTGTATTGTGTAAGGTGGTAACTAGACTGTGATGATCATTTTGTAGTGTATAGAACTGTTGAATCACTATGTTGTGTATCAGGAACTAACATAGTGTTGTAGGTCAATTGTACTGTAAAAAACAAATGAACGAAGTTATAGTAAAAGAGATCAGATTCGTTATTACTGGAGGTGGAGGTGGGAGGAGGGTGTTAGGGAGGGGGAATTGGATGAAGGTAGTCAAAAAGTATAAACTTCCAGTTATAAGATAAGTAAGTACTGGGGCTTCCCTGGTGGCACAGTGGTTGGGGGTCCGCCTGCCGATGCAGGGGACATGGGTTCGTGCCCCGGTCCGGGAAGATCCCACATGCCGTGGAGCGGCTGGGCCCGTGAGCCATGGCCACTGAGTCTGCGCGTCCGGAGCCTGTGCTCCGCAACGGGAGAGGCCACAACAGTGAGAGGCCCTCATACCGCAAAAAAAAAAAGATAAGTAAGTACTAGGGATGTAATGTATAACATGATTAATATAATTAATACATTAATTTCGCATATGTTAATACCCAAAAGTTGTTAAGAGAGTAAATCCTAAGAGTTTTCATCACATGGAAAAATATATTTTTTCTTTTTATTTGGTATCTATATGAGATGATGGATAGTCACTAACTTACTGTGATAATCATTTCATGATGTATGTAAGTCAAATTGTTATGCTGTACACCTTAAATTTATACAGTGCTGTTTGTCAATTATATCTCAGTAAAACTGGAAGAAAAAAAGTGGGACTACAGTTTTGAAAGATGAGTACTTCAGGAAAGTTAATGTCAATTTACTTTCTTACATTGGCGCTTTTCATAATTTGGCTCTGAAGTTGTATCCTTTAGTGAATCTTATTTTGATGCTTAAAAAAAAAAAACTGTCCCCTTCCCCTAAAATAAAGGAAATAAAGTTCTCCTTTGTGGAAAAAAGAGAGAAGATGGAAAGTATGTATGTCATCATATACCTGAAAATTGATGCATTTCTATAAATATATGGACAATTGGTAGTTTACTCTTTCTTAAAATAGTATTTTTACATTCTATTAAGATTTTTGGATACATGTGACAGTAAACTTAACTAGCACTAGCTTAGTCTAAAAAAGGAACTTAGCAACTAGTCACTAAAACTGCATACAGACAAAAAGTATGTGTACAGGTTGGGCCTTAGTTCTTTCCTTTGTCTCTGAGAGTTATGTTCAGTTTGTCAGACTTCTGTGTTTTTACTTTGACTTACTGTGTGTGTGTGTTATGGTCTTCTGTTGGCTTTCCTTCTTGCTTATTTGAAAAGCTGTCAGTACTGTTGATTAGTAATTTCAGATACTATTTTTTACATTTTTATTTTATTTTACTTTTTTAAAATTAAAAAATTTATATTTACTTATCATTTAGTTAGGTGTTTTGGCTGCACCAGGTCTTAGTTGCGGCACGTGGGATCTACATTGCGGCACGCGGGATCTTTATTTGCGACATGCGGGATATTTTAGTTGTGGCATTTAGACTTCTTGGTTGCGGCATGCAGAGTCTTAGTTGTGGCATGCATGTGGAATCTAGTTCCCCGACCAGGGATCGAACCCGGGCCCCCTGCATTGGGAGCGCAGAGTCTTACCCACTGGACCACCAGGAAAGTCCCTACATTTTTATTTTATTTTATTTAAAAAATTTATGTATGTATGGCTGCGTTGGGTCTTCATTGCTACGTGCGGGCTTTCTTTAGCTGTGGTGAGTGGGGGCTACTCTTCATTGCAGTGTACGGGATTCTCACTGTGGTGGCTTCTCCTGTTGTGGAGCACAGGCTTTAGGCACACGGGCTTCAGTAGGTGTGGCTCGCGGGCTCTAGAGTGCAGGCTCAGTAGTTGTGGTGCACGGGCTTTGTTGCTCCTCGGCATGTGGGATCTTCCCAGACCAGGGCTTGAACCCGTGTCCCCTGCACTGTCAAGCCGATTCTTAACCACTGCACCACCAGGGAAGTCCTTACATTTTTATTTTATATGCAAGGTAAATACCCAGAAAAAATAATTTGGTTTAATATTTTTGTAAGATTTATGGTGTATTTCATTGTTCTTCCTCAGAAGAGTAATTTCAAGTGAAATAACCATGACTGGAGTCTCATTTGTTTAATGGCTGAAAAAGCCTTTCAATTTACACTAGGGACCAGCTAATAAATTTTAGTATTTGTGACACCAGTATTCATATTCTGAGGTGTTAAAATGCTTTTATGAAAGAGGTAAGTGTTTTACTTAAAGAATGAGGAAAAAGATTCATGTTTTTTTTGTAATTTGCAGTGTTTTTCCATTTTTTGCTGAATGCTTTAAAAAAAAAAAGCTTTGCATTGTTCCAGGTTTTTCTTCTTGCTGATCAACTAATGTGCTAAATGTGTTTTGTTAAGGTGACCCTTTAAGATTGCTCTTACAGACTAAGGAGAGGTGCTGAATTTTCTAATGTTGTAGAAGAGATTATATTTAGTTGTTGGTATTTCAAGTTGGAACACTTCATTCTACTTTGCCTTTAGTTAACGAGTCATCTGGAGAAAATGGGTGACCTCTTGCTTTTAGGAAGAGTCTGTAGCAAATAATAATAAGTTAAATGCTGTGGGAGATATTCTACCAAATAACAAACTTAAAATGGAAACTTTTGTAATACATTTTAATGCCCATATGTAAGATATAAGCTAAAGGATATAGAAGCATTTTGCTCATTATTTTCTTCAGCTGATAAAAACAAACAAAACATAATCGCGATATAATCCTTTTTGTCACATATAACAAAAAGAAAGCTTTTTTTTTTTTTTTTTTTAAACCAAAGCACCTTCTGGATTGTTATCAGTTACAGACAAGTGGGAAGCCAGCTTAGGTCTATGAAATTCTTTGATATACAAGATATACTGCAGTGGTCAAATCTGAATAATTTCAGTAATTGGGGAAAGTATTGTGATGATAGAAGTACTGAATGTTTAAAAAATATTTTTATATTATATCTGCCAAATTTTTCCCCAATTAAAAAAATTGTGGTAAAATACATATAAAATTTGCCATCTTAACCATTTTTAAGTGTACAGTGGTATTGAATACAGTCATAATGTTGTGCAGTCATCACCACCATCCATCTCATAACTCTTTTCAACTTGTAAAACTGAATCTCTATGCCCATTAAATAACTCCTCTTTTTCCCTTTCCCCAGGCCCTGGCAACCACCATTCTGCTTTCTGTCTCTATGGTTTTGATTACTCTAAGTACCTCATAGAAGTGGAATTATACAGTGTATGTCTTTTTCTGACTGTCTTGTTTCACTCAGCATAATATTCTTGAAATTCATCCATGCTGTAGTATGTGTCAGAATTTCCTTCCTTTTTAAGCCTGAATAATATTCCATTGTCTTTATATACCACATTCTGCTTATCCATTCATCTTTTGATGGACATTTAAGTTGTTTCCATGTTTTAGCTATTCAGTAAATAATGCTGCTATGAATATGGATGCCCAAGTATCTCTTTGATATCAGTTGTTTTGGGTATATACCCAGAAGTGAAGTTGCTGAATCATATTGTAATTGTACTTTGAATTTTTTGTGGAATCATACTGTTTTCCACAGTGGCTATACCATTTTACATTCCCACCAACAGTGTAAAAGTGCTCCAAATTCTCCCTGTTCTTGTGGAACACTTACTGTTTTCTGATTTTTTGATAGTAGCCATCCTAATAGGTGTGAGGTAGTATCATTATAATTTCGATTTGTACTTATCTAATGATTAGTGATGTTGAACATCTTTTCCTGTGCTTATTGGCCATTTCTATAATATGTTTTTTGAAAAATGTTTTATTCAGGTCCTTTGCCTGTTTTGAATCAGGCTGTTTGGTTGTTTCTTGTTGCATTTTAGGAGTTCTCCATAAATTCTGAATCAAAATCCTTTATCAAATATATGACTTATAAATATTTTCTCCCATTCTGTGGGTTTTCTTTTTTACTCTGTGGATATTATCTTTTTTTGTTTTTTAATTTAATTTAACTTTCGGCTGTGTTGGGTCTTTGTTTCTACACGTGAGCTTTCTCTAGTTGTGGGGAGTGGGAGCTACTCTCCGTTGCAGTGCGCGGGCTTCTCATTTTGGTGGCTTCTCTTGTTGTGGAGCATGGGCGCTAGGCGCGTGGGCTTCAGTATTTGTGGCACGTGGGCTCAGTAGTTGTGGTTCGTGACCTCTAGGACGTGTGGGCTTCAGTAGTTGTGGCACGTGGGCTCTAGAGCAAAGGCTCAGTAGTTGTGTCGCATGGGCTTAGTTGCTCCCCAGCATGTGGAATCTTCCCTGACCAGGGATCGAACCTGTGTCCCCTGCGTTGGCAGGTGGATTATCAACCACTGTGCCACCAGGGAAGTCCCACTCCGTTGATATTATTTTTTGATGTACAAAAGGTTTTACTTTTCATGAAGTCTAATTTGTCTATTTTTTGTTGTTGTTGCCTGTTCTTTTGGTGTCATACCCAAGAAATCATTGCCAAATCCAAAGTCATGAATCCTTTGCTTGTGTTTTCTTCTAAGAGTTCATAGTTTTAGATCTTAAACTTAGGTCTTTGATCCATTATGAGTTAATTTTATATGTAGTGTTAGGTAGTCCAACTGCATTCTGTTGTATGTAGATATCCAGTTTCCCTAGCACAATTTGTTGAAAAGACTGTTCTTTCATTAAATGCTCTTGGCACCCTTGTCAAAAATCATTTGACCATATATGCAAGAGTTTATTTCTGGATTCTTTATTGTATTCCATTGGTCTATATCTCTGTCTTTATGCCGGTTCACACTGTTTGATTATTGTATCTTTGTAGGAAGTTTTGAAATCAGGAAATGAGTCCTCCATCTTTGTTCTTTTCAAGATTTTTTTGGCTATTTGGGGTCCCTTGAGATCTCATATGGATTTTAAGGTGTGTCTTTTATTTCTGAAAAAAAGGTCATTGGAATTTTGAAAATGTGCTAAATTTTTATAGTTTTCTTCGTTTCTTCATATATGACAGCTTTGTAATATTAGCAGTTCTTTGAGAGAGTAGCAAAGGATGTGGGAGATACTGAGATACATATATGTTATATATGTCACAATATTTGCATACTTTAGTTTTCTCATCTGTGCAATGGGATAAAGAAAATATATCATATTGAAAAACAGGAAGTTTTAAGATCTTAGAGTTCAAAATTTTTTTTTTTTTTTGCGGTACATGGGCCTCTCACTGTTGTGGCCTCTCCCATTGCGGAGCACAGGCTCTGGACATGCAGTCTCAGCGGCCATGGCTCACGGGCCCAGCCGCTCCGCGGCATGTGGGATCTTCCCGGACCGGGGCACGAACCCGTGTCCCCTGCATCGGCAGGTGGACTCTCAACCACTGCGCCACCAGGGAAGCCCAGAGTTCAAATTTTTAATACAAGATGTCTTTTTGAAGTAAACTTTCCAGGTCTTCCCTTGGGCACAGAATGACTACATCAGTAGCACCATGAACTGTGAGGTTTTTTCCCCGTTTCTCAAATGTATTTATTTACCACGCATCCATCCGTCCATCTATCTATCTATCTATCTATCTATCTATCTATCTATCTATCTATGACTATTTTGAGCCTAGTGTTATCTGCTATACCAAGGATACTGGTCCTTTACTCATTCTTTTCATTTACAAAGATCATATGGAATATACTGGAGGGGAATTTGGGTCTTTTGGTTCTGCTGTAGTAAAGCCTGCATTTTGGTTCGCCCTGCACATGGCAGTCCAGATATAGGACGGTTTCTGCCATAGAAAGATGGCACCTGCTGTGACAACTCTATCCTTTTTGGTGGATCTCATGGATCATTTCTTTGCAGTGAAGTAGAGTGTCCTATGACATAATTCTGTCCTTAATCATAGCAGTTTTGGAATATTGGAGAATCAGTCATGTTTGAGAGATTTTCTAATTGGTTTGTTCTTTCAGCATTTATTTAATGAACGTGCTTGTATTTTTGATATCCTAAACTCAACATATCCCAAACTGAACTCCTAATCTTTCGCCAAAATCTGTTCCACCTGCAGCCTTCTTTTTTTCACTTCATGACAACTTTATCCTTCAAGTTGTTCAGGCTAAAAAACCTTAGCGTTATTCTCGATTCTTCTCTTTCTCTGATAGTGCATATACAATCCTTCACAAATCCTCCTGGACGACTTTAAAATATATTCTGAGTCTAGTCAGTTTTTTTAAATTTAAATTTAATTTTATTTATTTTTTTATACAGCAGGTTCTTATTAGTTATCTGTTTTATACATATTAGTGTATATATGTCATTCCCAATCTCCCAATTCATCCCACCACCACCACCATCCCCCTGCCACTTTCCCCCATTGGTGTCCATATGTTTGTTTTCTATATCTGTTTCTCTATTTCTGCCCTGCAAACTGGTTCATCTGTACCATTTTTCCAGGTTCCACATACGTGCGTTCTGTATGACAGTCTCTACATCCATCCATGTCTCTACAAATGACCCAATTTCATTCCTTTTTATGGCTGAGTAATAATTCGTTGTACGTATGTACCACATCTTCTTTATCCATTTGTCTGTCGATGGGCATTTAGGTTGCTTCCATAGCCTGGCTATTGTAAATAGTGCTGCAGTGAACATTGGGGTGTTTGTGTCTTTCTGAATTATGGTTTTCTCTGGGTATATGCCCGGTAGTGGGATTGCTGGGTCATATGGTAATTCTATTTTTAGTTTTTTGAGGAACCTCCACACTGTTCTCCATAATGGCTGTATCAATTTACATTCCCACCAACAGTGCAAGAGGGTTCCCTTTTGGCCACACCCTCTCCAGCATTTGTTGTTTGTAGATTGTCTTATGATGCCCATTCTAACTGGCATGAGGTGATACTTCATTGTAGTTTTGATTCCCATTTCTCTAATAATTAGTGATGTTCACCAGCTTTTCATATGCTTCTTGACTATCTGTATGTCTTCTTTGGAGAAATGTCTATTTAGGTCTTCTGCCCATTTTTTGATTGGGTTGTTTGTTTTTTTTAATATTGAGCTGCATGAGCTGTTTATATATTTTGGAGATTAATCCTGTGTCGATTTGTTTGCAAATATTTTCTCCCATTCTGAGGGTTGTCTTTTCATCTTGTTTATAGTTTGCTTTGCTTTGCAAAAGGTTTTAAGTTTCATTAGGTCCCATTTGTTTATGTTTGTTTTTATTTCTATTACTCTAGGAGGTGGATCAAAAAAGATCTTGCTGTGATTTAGGTCAAAGAGTGTTCTTCCTGTGTTTTCCTCTAGGAGTTTTATGGTGTCCGGTCTTATATTTACATCTCTAATCCATTTTGAGTTTATTTTTGTGTATGGTGTTAGGGAGTGTTCTAATTTCATTCTTTTACACGTAGCTGTCCAGTTTTCCCAGTACCACTTACTAAAGAGACTGGCTTTTCTCCTTTGTATATCCTTGTCTCCTTTGTCATAGATTAGTTGACCACAGGTGTGTGGGTTTATCTCTGCACTTTCTATCCTGTTCCACTGATGTATATTTCTGTTTTTGTGCCAGTACCATATTGTCTTGATTACTGTAGCTTTGTAGTATAGTCTGAAGTCAATGAGTCTGATTCCTTCAGCTCCGTTTGTTTCCCTCAAGACTGCTTTGGCTATTTGGGGTCTTTTGTGTCTCCTTACAAATTTTAAGATTTTTCTGTTCCAGTTCTGTAAAAAATGCCACTGGTAATTGGTTAAGGATTGCATTGGATCTGTAGACTGCTTTGGGTAGTATAGTCATTTTCACAATATTGATTCTTCCAATCCAAGAATGTGGTATATCTTTCTATCTGTTGGTGTCATCCTTGTTTTCTTTCTTCAGTGTCTTATACTTTTCTGTGTTCAGTTCTTTTACCTCCTTAGGTAGGTTTATTCCTAGGTATTTTATTCTTTTTGTTGCATTGGTGAATGGGATTGTTGCCTTGATTTCTCTTTCTGGTCTTCCTTGTTAGTGTATAGGAATGCAAGAGATTTCTGTGCATTAATTTTGTATCCTGCAACTTTACCAAATTCGTTGATTAGCTCTAGTAGTTTTCTGTTGGCATCTTTAGGATTCTGTATGTATAGTGTCATGTCATCTGCAAACAGTGACAGTTTTACTTCTTCTTTTCCAAATTGTATTCCTTTTATTTCTTTTTCTTCTCTGATTGACGTGGATAGGACTTCCAAAACTATGTTGAATTGATAGTGGCTAGAGTGGACATTCTTGTCTTGTTCCTGCCCTTAGATAAAATGCTTTCAGTTTTTCACCATTGAGAATGATGTTTGTTGTGGGTTTCTCATATATGGCCTTTATTATGTTGAGGTAGGTTCCCTCTGTGCCCACTTTCTGGAGAGTTTTTATCATAAATGGCTGTTGAATTTTGTCAGAAGCTTTTTCTGCATCCAGTGAGATGATCATATGGTTTTTCTTCTTCAGTCTATTAATATGGTGTATCACATTGATTGATTTGCATATATTGAAGAATCCTTGCATCCCTGGGATAAATCCCACTTGATCATGGTGTATGATCTTTTTAATGTGTTGTTGGATTCTGTTTGCTAGTATTTTGTTGAGGATTTTTGCATCTATATTCATCAGTGATATTGGTCTGTAATTTCCCTTTTTTTGTAGTATCTTTGTCTGGTTTTGGTATCAGGGTGATGGTGGCCTCATAGAATGAGTTTGGGAGTGTTCCTTCCTCTGCAATTTCTTGGAAGAGTTTGAGAAGGATGGGTGTTAGCTCTTCTCTAAATGTTTGATAGAATTCACCTGTGAAGCCATCTGGTCCAGGACTTTTGTTTGCTGGAAGATTTTTAATCACAGTTTCAATTTTATTACTTGTGATTAGTCTGTTCATATTTTCTATTTCTTTCTGGTTCAATCTTGGAAGGTTATACCTTTCTAAGAGTTTGTCCATTTCTTCGTGGTTGTCCATTTTATTGGCATAGAGTTGCTTGTAGTAGTATCGTAGGATGCTTTGTGTTTCTGTAGTGTCCTTGGTAACTTTTCCTTTTTCATTTCTAATTTTATTGATACGAGTTCTCTCCCTCTTTTTCTTGATGAGTCTGTCTAAAGGTTTATCAATTTTATCTTCTCAAAGAACCAGCTTTTAGTTTTCTTGATATTTGCTGTTATTTTCTTTGTTTCTATTTCATTTATTTCTGCTCTGATCTTTATGATTTCTTTTCTTCTACTGACTTTGAGTTTTGTTTGTACTTCTTTCTCTAGTTCCTTTTGGTGTAAGTTTAGATTGTTTATTTGATATGTTTGTTGTTTCTTGAGATAGGATTGTATTGCTATGAACTGTCCTCTTAGAACTGCTTTTGCTGCATCCCATAGGTTTTGGATCATCGTGTTTTTGTTGTAATTTGTCTCTAGGTATTTTCTGATTTCCTCTTTGATTTCTTCAGCGATGTCTTGGTTATTTTGTAACATGTTGTTTAGCCTCCATGTGGTTGTGTTTTTTCTCCTGTTATTGATTTCTAATCTTATAGCATTGTTATCAGAAAAGATGCTTGATATGATTTCAGTTTTCTTAAATTTAGCAAGGCTTGGTTTGTGACTCAAGATGTGATCTATCTTGGAGACTGTTCCATGTGCTCTTGAGAAGAAAGTGTAATCTGTTTTTGCATGGAATGTCCTATAAATATCAATTAAATCTATCTGGTCTGTTGTGTCATTTAAAGCTTGTGTTTCCTTATTAATTTTCTGTCTGGATGATCTGTCCTTTGGTGTAAGTGAGGTGTTAAATTCCCCCACTCTTATTGTGTTACTGTCGATTTCCTCTTTTATAGCTGTTAGCAGTTTCCTTATGTATTGATGTGCTCCTATGTTGGGAGCATATATATTTATAATTGTTATATCTTCTTGAAGACATAACTGTTATGTCTTCTTGATCATTATGTAGTGTTGTTCCTTGCCTTTTGTAACACTTTTTATTTTAAAGTCTATTTTATCTGATATGAGTATTGCTAGTCCAGCTTTCTTTTGATTTCCATTTGCATGGAATATCTTTTTCCATCTTCTGACTTTCAGTCTTTATATGTCCCTAGGTCTGAAGTGGGTCTCTTCTAGACAGAATATATATGGGTCTTGTTTCTGTATCCATTCAGTGAGCCTGTGTCTTTTGGTTGGAGGATTTAATCCGTTCACGTTTAAGTTAATTATGGATATTTATGTTCCTTTTACTATTTTCTTAATTGTTATGGGTTGTTTGTGGAGGTCCTTTTCTTCTCTTGTGTTTCCCACTTAGAGAAGTTCCTTTAGCATTTGTTTTAGCGCTGATTTGGTGGTGCTGAGTTCTCTTAGCTTTTGCTTGTCTGTAAAGCTTTTGAGTTCTCTGTCAAACCTGAATGAGATTCTTGCTGGGTAGAGTAATCTTCGTTGTAGTTTCTTCCCTTTCATCACTTTAAATGTATCATGCCACTCCTTTCTGGCTTGTAGAGTTTCTGCTGAGAAATCAGCTATTAACCTTATGGGAGTTCCTTTGTATGTTATTTGTCTTTTTTCACTTGTTGCTTTCAGTCATTTCTCTTTGTCTTTACTTTTTGTCAGTTTGATTACTGTGTGTCTTGGCGTGTTTCTTTTTGGATTTATCCTGCCTGGAACTCTCTGTGCTTCCTGGCCTTGGGTGGCTATTTCCTTTTCCATGTTAGGGAAGTTTTCGACTACAATCTCTTCAGATATTTTCTCCGGTCCTTTCTGTCTCTCTTCTCCTTTTGGGACCCCTATAATGCGAATGTTGTTGCGTTTAATGTTGTTCCAGAGGTCTCTTAGGCTGTCTTCATTTCTTTTCATTCTTTTTTCTGTATTCTGTTGCATGGCAGTGAATTCCACCATTCTGTCTTCCAGGTCACTCATCCGTTTTTCTGCCTCAGTTATTCTGTTATTAATTCCTTCTAGTGTATTTTTCATTTCAGTTATTGTATTGTTCATCTGTTTGTTCTTTAATTCTTCTAGGTGTGTGTTCTTTCATTTTTCTACGTCTTTGTTAAACATGTCTTGCATCTTCTTGATCTTTGGCTCCATTGTTTTTCAGAGGTCTTAATTCATCTTCACTATCGGTATTCTCAATTCTTTTTCTGGAAGATTGCCTATCTCCACTCCATTTAGTTGTTTTTCTGCCTTTTCAGTTTTTCTACCTTTATGTGAATGTGGTTTTCCTTCCACAGGCTGCAGAATTGTAGTTCTTCTTGTTTCCGCTGTCTGCCCTCTGGTCTGTAGTCACTTCTTAACCATCAACACCACTACAGGCATCTGTCCCTTGCTTTGTGCCACCATCATTCTTTGCTTAGGTTGTTATAGTAGTCTCTGTTAGTCTCTCTTTTTCCATTCTTCCCACCTTCATTATGTTCTTGGCACAGCAGATGTGTTGTTTTTAAAAACAAAAGTTAGATCATGATGGTCTGATAAAAAATAAGGTATAGAAATGGTAAAGAAAGGAAATATTATTTGCAGGTGAAATGACTGTGTTTTTGTAAAACTCAAAAAAAGTGAACTGACAAATAATTAGAAACAACATTTACTTGGTGGAGGATTATAAAATTGATACATAAAAAGTATTTTTTATACTTTTCTATATACAAAGAACCATAAATGATAAATTAACGGCAACATAAACAGAGTACAACTAAATATCAAGAGAGTAGTACCAGTGGGGTTTATTCTAAAATGAAATGATCATTCGGAATTAGTGAATCTATGAATATCATTTACCATGCTGTCCCCAGCTGCTTCCCAGAGGTTACTATTGTTCGCTCATCAACTCCAGACCAGCTAAACCAATGATCCCTGCTATCTGGTGGCTGAACTACACCTTCTGAAGTGAAGTGTGATCCTTTACACGTTTTTCCTTCCTTAGGCATTTTTCAGTCAGCCCTACAGTACCATATGGAGCTTTCTTGTATCTTATAGTTACTCTTTTATCATAGTTAATCCTTTGTGTTAAAATTCCCCCATTTAATTTACTGTGGTTGTAATCTTTTTATTGAATCAAACTAATGCACTATATTAGTATGTTTTTAGAGACATTTTATATGATTATTTTCATAGATGCTAAAAGTACATTTTCAAAACTCAAGATTCATTCTTTTATTAACTTTTTATGAATTGAAGTATAACACACATAGAAAAGGGTACAAATCATAAGTGTACACCTGAAAGAATTACCGCAGAGTAAACATACTGTTTAACTGCCATCCAGTTCTAGAGATAGAACTTGGCCAGCAGCCCAGAAGCACCCCTGGTCCCCCTCTTTCTTCCCCAAAGGTATCCACTATCCTGACTTAAACACCAGAGAGTAGTTTTGCTGTTTTTGAACTTTAAATAAATGGAATCATATAGTATGTATTTTTTGTCTCTTGCTTCTCTGGCTCATCTTTGTGTGATTTATCCACATCATTTTTGGTAGTAGTGCTTTATTCATTGTCTTTTCTATGTCCTATTCCACTGTAAAAATCCATCTTAGTTTACTTTTGTATTCTACTGTTGATGGATGTTTGGGTTGTTTCTAGTATGGCTCTATTTGAAATAATGCTAGTGATGAACATTATTGTATGTATCTTTTGGTGTTCATGTGCACACATTTCTATTGGAATTATATGTAGCGTTGGAAATACTGGGTCACTGAGTATGCTTGTCTTGAATTTTACTAGATATCATCAAAAAGATTTCCAGAGTTTTGTATTCCCATCATCAGGACTGAGAATTCTAGTTTTCCCACTGGTGTTTTCAGTCTTTAAACTTTTGTTTTAGCCATACTGTTGGGTGGGTTGTGATGTCTCATTACTGTTTAATTGTATTTCCTTGACCATAATCACTGTTGAAGTTAAGCATTTTCTTTTTTGTTTATTTACTGTTTGTATATACTTTTCTGTGCATTGCATGTTTAAGTTCTTTCCAGTTTTCCCTTGGGTGTTTAATAATATTTGATTGATTCATAGGAAATGTCTATATATTCAGGTTATGGCCCCTTTTGGTTGGCACATGCCTTCTGTGACTTTGAGACTTGCCTTTTCACTCTTTTAAAGGTATCTTTTTGTAAATAAATATCCTTCATTTTAATCTGTATACTCCTTTTGGTGTTCTTCTCTGTTTTTACTCTGATTTTGACTATCGTTGGTGTTACTTCATTCTAAAATGTTGTGTAGAATTTAGTGATAATGCTATCTCGACCTGGAGTTTTCTTTGTGGGAATATTCCATTAAAAATAGGTAAAGGGGGCTTCCCTGGTGGTGCAGTGGTTGTGAGAATCTGCCTGCTAATGCAGGGGACACGGGTTCGAGCCCTGGTCTGGGAGGATCCCACATGCCGTGGAGCATCTAGGCCCGTGAGCCACAACTACTGAGCCTGCGCGTCTGGAGCCTGTGCTCCGCAACAAGAGAGGCCGCGATAGTGAGAGGCCCGCGCACTGCGATGAAGAGTGGCCCCCGCTTGCCACAACTAGAGAAAGCCCTCGCACAGAAACGAAGACCCAACACAGCAAAAAAAAATAAGTTAATTAATAAACTCCTACCCCCAACATCTTCTTTAAAAAATAATAATAATAATAATAGGTAAAGGACTTTTTATATTTTTCTATTTATTCTTATACTACTTTTGGTAAGATTTGTATTTATAAGTATTAGTACATTTTGTCTAAATATTAAAATGTGTTGGCATACCCTTGTTCATCATATCTTCCTGTGATTCTCTTAATTTGTATATAATCTATGAAGATGTACCCTTTTGCATTTCTGCTACTGGTTATTTGTTACTCCTAAGGGTTTATCAATTTTATAAACCTTTTCAAAGACCAACTTTGGCTTTGTTGTTCCCCTACAGAGCATGCTTGTTTTCTGTTTCTACTTATTCAGATCTTTGTTATTTTCTTTTTCTACTTCCTTTAGGTTCAGTTTGCAGTTCTTTTTTTTTACCTTCTGGAATAGACACTTGACCATAAAAAAATACATTTTTTTTATACATGGCAAAAAGTTTGCATGAAGTCAGAAGACAATTTACAAACTGATTAAAATAGTTGCCAATTAAATCAGAGTCCAGGTCCTACTTCTTTAATATGTAAAGAGCTTCTAGAAGTCAATATGAAAAGAGCAACAGTTAAATATTAAAAATGAGCAATGTCTATGAACAGATAGATGATGGATACAAAAGTTAATATTAATGGCACTTAAGCATATGAAAGGATGTTCATCCTCTCTCATAAGAGGAATTCAAAATTCTGATAATTCTTATATAATATATTGGCAAGGATATAGAGAATAGGCACTTGCATAATATGGTGGGGATATAAACTGCCACAACCTCTTTGAAGGCACAATTTATATTATTTATCAAAATTTTAAAAGCCCTTTGATCTGTGAATTTTATGTATGCATAAGGATGTTGGTTCTCTTATTAACTGTAAAAGCAAAAAAAAAAAAAAAGCTTAGAAAACACCTATATGTTTATGTAGCTATGCAGTGGAAAGCTATGAAGCCACTGAAAAGAGGTAGACTGTAGGTGCTGGTTGTTACGGAACAAGCTCTAGGAAAGATTGGTTGCTGAAAAATGTGTCTTGTTCAAAGAGTTTATGGGTGAAGTGTCTGTGTTTCATGTGTGCATAGTGAATTTCTGAAGTGCCAGTTAGTGTCAGTGCAAGGTAAAGGCTAAATGTTTGTTTTATGTTTATGGAATTGAATTGACTTCATCTTGTATTTCATACAGGCTATTCAGCATTTCTTTTAGTTATGTTGTATTTTCTCACTTATAAACTCAATGAAAATAGAAGATATGGACCATGTTATATGCTCATTATGTGCTCTGCACTGCCTGACATAATACATTGAATGCCGTACAGCCAATATTTTGTGAATGCAAAATAGAATTAGTTGACACTCAGACACTCATTTATTTTATAGTTTCAGAACCTGGTCATATATTTAGCCCCCTGTGGTAGATAGATACAACAGTCATTATTTTATTTTCATGTTTCAGAAGAGTGAACTGAGCCCAAGTGATTAAGTGATTTCTGTAAAGCAGGGATTGGTAAAGCCTGTGGGACAAATCTGTGCCATCACCTGGTTTTGTATGGTCTATAAGCTAAGAATGGTTTTTATATTTTTTAATGACTGGGGGGAAAAAGAATAATATTTTATGACATGAAAGTTATATGAAGTACAAATTTCAGTGTCCATAATTAAAGTTTATTAAAAGATATCATAAACATTCATTTATGTATTGTCTGTGGCTGCTTTCCCACCACTGTGGCTGAGTTGAGTAGTTGCAGTAGAGATTTGACGTGGTATTCTCATTGATTGCTTCATTCACACTGCTGCCTGACACACTGCACATCTCAGTGATGCAGTTGTGATTCAGTAGTGTTTTAGGTGTCACGCATATTGCTGTGCCATACACTTTATTTTTCATTACTGTTGCATATCCCATTACATCAAAACAAGAAAAGGAGAGAAAAGGGGGCTTTGAATCTTATGGCTTTAAGGGAGCATGGACTGTGGATTATTTTATTAAACTAGATGGTAAAACATTGTGTTTATTATGCTCTATTAAAAGAATATAATATACATTGCCATTACCAGGCTAAGTACTTACATTCCAAACACAGGAAAGCAACTCTCATAAAAGTTAGAAAATTTAAAATATTTCATCATAGCAGATTTTTTCCACAAGTACAAAAATGGTGAAAATGAGTTGGCAGTCAAAGTAAGGTGAGGAATGGCTCATTTGTTAGCCAAGCGAAGAGAGCCACTTACCAATAGTGAGCTAATTAAACTGTGTGTTTTTGTAGTAGCCAAAGAAATGTGTTCAGAAAAAATAAATTTGTTGAAGACTATTAGCCTTTTGGCAACAATAATTGCTTTAAGGATCTAGGACATTGGTAGCAACATCAGTAGTCAATTAAAGAAGAGGATAATGATTTTGACTGGTTTTCCTGACTCTTGATGAGTCAATAGATGTTTACTGAGAGTGTTCAGTTGTGTATTCAAAGAGGTAATGCTAAGTTTCAAATGACTGAAGAATTAATTAGCCTCCATGATAAGTGTTTGTAGAACAACTGCAGGCAAGATTATTTTCAAAGAAGTTGACAACATTATTTCAGTATATCTGAAGTAGAATATTAAGATGTGTTACAAATGATGGCGGTAAAAATAATTGTGGAACAGAGAAAAAGTTATTTGGACAAATTTACAAAGTTTGTGAAAATGTAAAGTTTTTAAAGCCTATGCTTATTCATTGTATTATTATGATTACAAAATTGTGGAAAACATTTGTGTCTGTCATTTATTATTGAACCAGTAATATAAATAGTGAACTTCATTTGATTTCATGAAGAGAGAGTTCCAGTTTTTGTCAGAAATTTGAGCTATTTCACATGGCCTACCCCCGTAAGTTTGATAATTACAATTTTTTGACCTCATGGTCAAGATTCAAATTTTTCTAGACATGAACACGCTCGTTTTACTACTCTTACGGAACACTGAATGGCTTGAACATTACCTTTTGCTTCAGTCTTTATATTGTTTCTTACCGATATAATTGATAGTGTTTCTTAATTATGAGGCAAACCAGCTCTTATATGTGAAACTTATACCATGGTAGTCATTTGACAGCGACTGAGGTAGTTTGAATTACAAGTAGTATCAATCTGTATACGTCACATTCTGTCAGAAGCCAAAGCAAAGAGTGATATCTCCATTCACACACACATTTGTAGCAGATATATTTTCCAGGCTGAAACTACAGTTCCAACAGTATTTTTCAGACCTTGATGGAAGTGCAAAGAAACTTCCTTATTTCGGAATCTTCCAACCATGCAGTTGAGGAGCCTCTACCTAACCTTGAGTTAGAAGTGATTGATCTAAAATGTAGTGACATGCTAAAAGGCAAATATCAAGAGACCTCTGTAATAGAATTCTGTAAATGCCTTCTAAGTGATGAATATACTCAATTAAAATCATGTGCTTGTGGATTGATATCAGTATTTGGCAGTATATCTGTGTGAAAAGACGTTCAAAGTTGAAATATGTAAAATCTCATTATAGATCAGTGTTAGTAGGTGAACATTTGCAGTCATTTTTGAGGATAGCGAGCAGTAACTTTGAACACCCATTAAATGAAATGTTATTCCCCACAAAAGAATTAATTCTACTACTAATAGTAGACCTGAATTACCAAAAATTTTTTGGAAATTCTTTTCTCTTATTTTATAACTACCTAAATAATACTGTTATCATTTGTTTTTCTCTTTATCCACAAAGCCCAAAATATTTATTACCTGACTTTTTACAGAGAAACTTTTCTGAACCCACTCTCCCCCTGAAGGAATAATAGTATGTCTAATTAGAAACCAGTTATGCATTGAATTGATTGTCTTTTATTCTCATTTTAGAGTTCTTGCATTTAGAAAATACTAAAAATGTTCAAATTTGGAAAAGTTTGTTGTCTATGTAATGTAATTTAAATCTCTGAAGTGTTGGAAACAAGATTCACTCGTTAATTATGTCAGTAGAGTATATCCTATAGGGTTTCTTGCAACAAACACTCTTCTGTAGTAGCTGTCTAACTTTGGAATTCACAGCTTTGCCTTCTTTACCTTTTTTTGTTTGCTTTTGCTTCCAAATTGACTGATGACCATTGTTCAAAGTTTTTTACTTCTGAAATCCAGTATATACTGAAAAGGATTTTTATTCCACATTATGCTGAGTCTAATGCTGGCGGTTGTTTTAAAAAACAGTATGGGGACTTCCCTGGTGGTGCAGTGGTTAAGAATCTGTCTGCCAATGCAGGGGGCATGGGTTTGAGCCCTGGTCCGGGAAGATCCCACATGCCACGGAGCAACCAAGCCCGTGTGCCACAACTACTGAGCCTGTGCTCTAGAGCCCGTGAACCGCAACTGCTGAAGCCCACATGCCTAGAGCCCATGCTCTGCAACAAGAGAAGCCACCGCAGTTAGAAGCCTGCGCACTGCAATGAAGAGTAGCCCCCACTCGCCACAATTAGAGAAAGCCCGCACACAGCAACGAAGACCCAGACGCAGCCAAAAATAGATTAAGTAAAAAAAAAAGAGTATGAATACCTCCTGCAAATTACTAAGCTTCATGGGCAGTTTTATTTTAAATTCTGTGAGAAATAAGAGTTTTAGGATCTCATATAACATGCCTTGATACATTCTATAATATATATATTGGTAAATAATCTTTTATGAAACAAACATTTACATTCATATCTTGATTCAAAAGAACAATACATCTTCAGATTTTTAATATAAATTAATCCATTTTTTCCTTACAGTAGCTTTCTGAGAGCTTATTGCTATCTCTTGAGAGTTTACATCTTTGACAAGAATATTTGTAATTTGAAGTCATCACCCAGTATTGTTCAGTTAGCAATTACAAAGGATTATTGACGGTTACCTTCTGGTTGCTGATCCTTTTAAAATCATTATATTCTCATGATTATTTTGTAATTAAGTCCTATATATTGAGCCCTAGTGTTTGTTTTTCAAGTTTTCTTTTATGGAGCATTTTTGTCTTTTGGTACTTTACTTCTGAATTATAGTTCCTTTTTTCTTTTTTTAAGTCTGTTTATATTCAATGGGATTAAAAACACACTTCCACTTTTAGAGCAGATTTATCATCTACCCTTCAGGCTGTTCTTTAACATGGAACTCTTAAGAATGAATATCTTAAGCTATTCCCCAGATGTTTTAAACTCCAGCAAACTTGTGGTTTTCTTTATTGGGATCTCTGTTGGTAGTATTCAGAAGATGAAAGAAAACATCTCCTCAGTCTCTAAACACTTTTCATACTGATTTTAGTGTCTTTTGCTGCAAAGACATGCATAAAATAAAACTTCTATACTGATAAATTTTCAGAATCCTTCTTTTAAAATGTAATATCAAAATGAGAATTGCATTAACAATAATGTAAAAAATAATATTGTGTGTTGCATGTGCTTTTGAATCAACTTTGTTATGTGATTCGTTTTTGGTTTTTTATAGCTGTGACATTTGGTCAGTTGTTTAACGGGTCATGCAATAGATTTTATTCTTCATTACTTAGTAGAGATTGAGGATGTTTTGCTTCAAGTGTTTTTCCGAAATGTTGGGAGGTTTAAATTTAAACTTTTAAAGATGTCAGTCATTTAGTTCTTTTTTTAGAGGGCAGCCAAATTGCAAATTCTTTGAAAAATCAGCAACTAAATTATTCCTCCATAGTTATAAAAATAGTTGGTAACATTTATTGAGTGCTTACTATGTTCAAGGCACTGGCATAATACTCACAACAGAGTGGTAATGATTCATACTAATTGAAAGAAAGATAATAAAGAGTTAATAAATGAAAGAGTGAAATATTGCATTACAAACACAGGGGCTTTTCTCTTCTTGAGCCTGTTGTAAAGGAAGCAAGTAGGAGCATCTTATCTGATTTCAGTTGTTTAGAAATAATCTGATTTTTTTCTCACCAGGTAACATCATATCTAAGTGTTAACCTAAGGTTTATGTCTTATAGTTAAATTTCTCTCTAATAACAATGTTCTACATTCTTTTTTTTTTTTTTTTTTTTGAGTTCTTTTGCCTTCATAGCCCACCTCGTGTCTAGTAGGTATCTGGGACATAGGCAAAATCACAATCAATGTCAATATTGGGTTCTTTTAAAAAATATTCAAGAAAAACTTAATTTCCTTAAAATGTATACAGGTTGGTAATCTGTACCTTAAAAATCCAACACCACCAGCAGCAGTAGCAAGAAGACTCTCATTTAATCCTTCCAGAGTTCATCCATCCATTTATTTATCAAACTTTTCTTTTGGTGTGTATGTGGCATGTCAGGCACTATGCTTAAATATTGTGGAATGCAAAAACAGATAGGGTCTTTAATACCATGTTTTATGAATGAGGAAACCTAGTCTTAAAAAATAAATTACTTGCCCCATGTCAGACTACTAGATGAACATGAAGTTAAAGCAAGGTCTGTCTATACCAGAGCCTTTGTTTGAGGAACACTGCCTGTGCTGATGCCTTGCAGTGTAAAATCATATTTTGACCATATCGGTATCAAATTTGTCTTATATGTCCTTAGTAAGGAATTTGACTATGCTGGATGGACCTTCCTTCGTCCCTCCCTCCCCTCCCCTCCCCTCCTCTCCTCCCTACCTCCCTCCCTCCTTTCCTTCCTTCCTTCCTTCCTCCTTTTCCTCTTAAATACTGATATTCCACCTAGTTCCACCCTCTGGGTTCTTCTCATTTGTCTGGGCATGGATTTCTTTGGCTTTGTAATATTTGGGTTTTTTGAGCTTCTTAAGCCTGTAAGAGAGTGTCTTTAATCAAATTTGGGAAGTTTTAATAATAAGATGTTATTTCTTCAAAACTTCTTTCTGCACTGCATTTTTTCTCTTCTGACACTCTCTGGTAACATAAATGTTAGATCTATTAGTATTATTTCATAGGTATCTGAGTATTTGTTCATGTTAAAAAAAATCATTTTTCTCTCTGTTGTTCAGACTGTAGCATTTTTATTGATCTGTCTTCAAGTATACTGAGTTTTAATTCTGTCTTCTCCATTTTGCTTTTCAGTCCATCTAGTGAGTTTTAAATTTTCACTTATTTAATTTTTATTTGGTCTTCTTTACATCTTGTATTTCTTTGCTGAGTCTTTCTTTTTTTCCAGATATTTCAAGAGTTTTAGTAGTTTTGGTTCCCTGGAGTTCTCCTCTTTGGTCCTCTAGCCAGAGAGCCGGGGCTTTATTTTCCTAGTTCTGCCACAAACTTCCATGACTGAGACTTGTCTGGGGCTAAGTAATAGGAAGATATAGAGAGAATATTCTAGGTTTAAACTTACTCAATAAATTCTTAAACTCATATATCAAATTATTCACTTCTAGATGTTTACTCTTTTTTATAATTTTAATCCTCTGTTGAAATTCTCCATTTTTTCATGTAGTTTATGCATTCTTTTCTTTACTTCCAGTATCTAAATCATTTTGAAAACGTTTTCTAGTTTTGTTTTATTTTTAGTTTTTAATCAAATTATTTTGCCTCTTTCCATAACTATCAGTTGTTATTGTTTGCCAGACACTTTATATAAGAACTGTTGATCCTTCAGATTGTATATTCTACCAGAGTGTTCACCCTTTTGTATACAAGGCTGATGTGGAGTGACAGGAGAGCTGATCACCTTAATAAAGTTAAGGATTAAAGCTAGGTCAAAGTTGATTTTTGGTTTTGATAGATTCAGTCTACACTGTTTGCCTCTGTTTCTAGAGCTTGACTCTGTAGGACTCTTAGTTTAGACCACTGGGTTCTTTGTCACATCAGCTGTGTGAAACAGTCCACCAGAGCTGCCTTCAGAGGTTCCTAGCTTAATTCTTCATCCTTCTGTCCAGCACACCTTCAAAATTTGGCAAATAGCTCAAGTGGGAGACTGACATTATAAAATTTGTTTTTTAAAAACTGAAGTGTAGTTGATTTACAATGTCGGGTTAGTTTCACCAGTACAGGACAGTGATTCACTAATACATATATTCTTTTACAGGTTCTTTTCCCTCATAGGTTATTAAAAAATATTGAGTATAGTTCCCTGTGCTATACAGTATATCTTTGTTAGTTATCTATTTTATTAATAATAGTGTGTATATAATAATCCCAACCTTCTAATTTATCCCTCCACCCCCTTTCCCCTTTGGTAACCATATGACATTTTGTTTTAGACACTCAGTTTCCAATTTTATCACTTTAGTACTATGTAATAACTAAAATTCCAACTTTTTTTTTAACCCCCTGGCCCTCCACCTCCATACCATTGTTCTGCTAAACCCAAAGTCTGAATTTTAAGCTTCTAGATATAACCAGGATAGATACATGTCCTCTCCCAGTCCCCAGCAGAAGAGTGTCTTAGTTTTTATTCTCCACTCTTCCTAGGGATTTCATTTCCTGCCTATCATGTTTTTAGTTCCTTTGCTCTTGGCCTTTGTTTTGTAAGCACTGCCAAACTGGGCAAACTTTCTGGTTTTTAGGTGATTTGGGTTAACCCTCTTAGCTTACATTTGATTTTCAGAATTCAGCAGATGTGTTATGGGACAAACCAGCTGTGTGTTTGAGGTCCCTGAAATGTCAAATTTAGTCTTTCTAGCCTCATGCTGCTGAGTACAAATTTGGACAGGTCAGGCAGACAGCTACCAGGGCTGGCCTACCCTTTGAACAGTTCTGACCTCCCTGGAAATTTATTCATTTGGTGCTCGTTGCTTCCATAGATCTTTTCTACCTTTAATGATTTATAATTTGCATGACTTTTCTAGTTGTTGTCAGTAGGAGTGCTGCTTATGACCCACTATATGGTACTCAGAATCAAAAGTTCTATATATTATGTTTGGATAAAAGATTTAAATGTTTGAGTGTTTCTGATGAGTGATATATTTTCTTTTTTTTTTTTGCGGAACGCGGGCCTCTCACTGTTGTGGCCTCTCCTGTTACAGAGCACAGGCTCTGGACGCGCTGGCCCAGCGGCCATGGCTCATGGGCCCAGCCTCTCCACGACATGTGGGATCTTCCTGGACTGGGGCACGAACCCGTGTCCCCTGCATTGGCAGGCGGACTCTCAACCACTGCGCCACCAGGGAAGCCCATGAGTGAATTTTTTTATAGTTGTGTAGAGAAAAATGATTAATTATTGCTTGAATACTATCCATATCTGTTACATGTGTTTATAGAATTTTTCAATCAGAGTAACTAAGGCCCATTATAAACCATGTATTCTGTGATAGAAATAACAGCCAAAACCAAAGCAGTAAAGGAGGGAAAAAGTATAATTTGTGTTTTGGAACTTCCTGTGGACATATGGATGACATTCTAGGTTTATCAAGAGACTATTCATCTCATTTTGAGAAACACTGTCTTACAGTATTTCTCTTTTCCTTATATGTGGCTGTTTCTTGTATAGTTTAATAGTAAATATCAAACAGTTTTACTGTTTAATGAAAATTATACTTTGGTTTAGTGAAATTTTGTTGTGTGTTTTTATAATGAGTAGAAACTTAATACATATGCTGTACATCTGAATTTAGGAATAATTCATTTTATCTTAATCATCTATACTTATGTACAAAGTACTTTTCAACAGTATATTTGATTATTTCATGTGCAAAAACTTCATCTTCAGAGTTATAAATGGGAATAATTAAAAACTAAAACATTTTAGAATTGAATAAGGACTTATCTAAGCAACACATGCTTAAAACTGCTTTCTTATCAAAGAAAATAAAATTAGAGGTTGGAGAAATACCTTTAAATTACAATCCTTATGAACTAATAGCTTAACCCTGGTTTTGAATGACTGTTACTTTTTCCATCTTTTAAAAATATGCTTAAATATAAACACATGTGGGAAATGTTCTTTTGGCTTTTATCAAACTGACATTTAAGTGAATTTTTTTGAACCTCACTAAACATTTGTGGTAAAAGATTTCAAAGCTTTGAATCTTTCTATTTGCCTATGGATTTTTTCCCCCTGTGTTATTCTATTAACATTTGGTCTTAATAAGTATAACCTGTTTAGAATTACTGATGTTTTTTCATTTATTATTTGTTTAGATGAGAAGTTTAGGAAAGAGCTTCATCAAAAACCCTACTTGGCAGTTATGAATGCTTTCTTAAGGAAGTTAAATTTTTTGAGTTTTACTCTAAAGATTTTACTTGTGTCTTATCCCTAATATGTCTTCTTTATGAAGTTTTCAAAATCGTTGATGTTTGGTTTCTGTGCCATGATGTTAGCACAATGTGAGATCTCCTTTATCTTATGATGTACGATGAGCTCTCTCTCTCTTTTTTCCCTCCAAGACTGGGGTAAAAGAGGCTGTAGTTACTGTGAAAGTGGGAAGCAATTGCCCTAAGATAGAACTAGAAGCTATAAATGATGGTTTTATGGACACTTTCCTATTGATATTCTTTCTTATATTTTACTTATAAGAACTTTTATTTTTCTTTTGCTTAAGGATGATTGGTCCTACATTAGGGTAGAATCATGAAATCTTTCTCATTTGTTTAATATCAGTTAACTAGAAAAATTACACATTAAAATTTAAGGAGCTATTTCTTTTCTTTGATTTCTTCTCTCCCATTATTTTTTTTTCCTTATCATTCTTCCTTTTACTTTTCTAGCTTTTTAGAATGATTTTCTGGATGCATCTTAAAAACAAGCCCCCAGCTGCCTTTTTATTAAAAAGTAATTCATTTAGTTTTGGGCCACAAGGTGTTTTATTCTAAATACTCTTATTTTTATTTTACATGATTTTAATTTTTCCTTAATTTTTGGATGGATCTCCTAGTCCTGAGTCTACCACTTACTAATTGTGAGAAATTCATCAAAAATCATTTAACTGGGCTTAGAGGATAAGGAAGGTGAATTTACTCATTCTTCTTAAAACAAGGTACACAAATAGAATCACACGTAACCTGCACTTCAGAATTGCTAGGAGACAGATCATACTAAGAACTCAGATTTCTTATAAGTATTGGAAGAAACATCGTGTTGCAATAGAGCAAGCTCTTACTTACTCCTGTACATCTTTACCTCTGGAGAGCAGGGGTGGAGGGTGGAGGGCCTTAAGAGCCTATGAAAGAGAAGGGAGAGATGTAGAGAATGTAGTTCAAGAACAGACCCAATCATTCCTGAAAAGAAAAAGTCCAACGTTCCAGACCTGTGTTTTAAACATGGAGTAGGATCAGACAGGCCCTCTCACCAGTCAGTGCGCCATCCCCAATCCATTCCAGTTAGATTTCTCTTTTTGCACTTTAAGTGGCTTGCCTGGGAAAGCCACTGAACCCTGTCCTGATCCTTAGAGCAAGGGATCTCATTGTTGAAGAGAGAGAGTTTTGGGCAATTTCCTTTGGTGCCCCCCTAGATAGTATGTTCTTTTTTTAATTATTATTTAGTTTTAAATTTTATTTATTTATTTGTTTGTTTATTTATGGCTGCGTTGGGTCTTTGTTGCTGTGAGTGGGCTTTCTCTAGTTGTGGCGAGCGGGGGCTACTTTTTGTTGCGGAGCGTGGGCTTCTCATTGCAGTGGCTTCTCTTGTTGCGGAGCACTTGCTCTAGGCATGCAGGTTTCAGTAGTTGCAGCACGTGGGCTCAGTAGTTGTAGCTTGTGGGCTCTAGAGCGCAGGCTCAGTCGTTGTGGTGCACAGGCTTAGTTGCTCCATGGCATGTGGGATATTCCTGGAGCAGGGCTTGAACCTGTGTTCCCTGCATTGGCAGGCGGATTCCTTTTTTTTTTTTTTTTTTTTTTTTTGCGGTACGCGGGCCTCTCACTGTTGTGGCCTCTCCCGTTGCGGAGCACAGGCTCTGGACGCGCAGGCTCAGTGTCCATGGCTCACGGGCCTAGCCACTCCGTGGCATGTGGGATCTTCCCGGACCGGGGCACGAACCCGTGTCCCTTGCATCGGCAGGCGGACTCTCAACCACTGCACCACCAGGGAAGCCCGGCAGGCGGATTCTTAACCAGTGCGCCACCAGGGAAATACTTTTTTTTTTTTTAATAAGTCAGGTTTATTGAGGTATATTGAGATATACTTGACATAGAGTAAAACTCACTGTTTTTATACGTAATATTCTATGAGTTTTAACAAATGTATACCGTTGTGTAACTGTCACCAAATTAGGACATTTCTGTTGTCCTCCAAACTCATACTTCTTTGTAGTCAATTTCTCCTCTCTGATTTCAGTTCCTGACAATCACTACTCTGATTTCTGTCCCTATAGCCTTGCCTTATCCAGAATGTCAAATAGATGGGATCATATTGTTTGTAGCCCTTTTATGTCTGGCTTCTTTCACATGGCATGATACTTTTGAGATCCACCCATGTTCTTGAATGTGTGGATGTACCACAGTTAGTTTATCCATTCACTAACTGATGGACGTTTGGGTTATTTCAAGAGTTTGATGATTATAAATAGGACTGTTATAAACAGTCACGTACTTGAGTCAGCTGGTAAGTATATGTTTAACTTTTTTTAGAAATTGCCGAATTGTTTTCTGAAGAGACTGTAGCCATTTTTCATTTCTGTCAGCAGTGTGAGTTTCAGTTATGCTGCACCCTTGTCAGCACTTAGTATTGTTATTTTTTTTAAAGCCATTCTAATAGTTGTATCTCCTTATGGTTTTAATTTGGATTTCCCTAATGACTGTGATGTTAGAATCTATGCTTATTTGCTGTCTGTGTCCTTTCTTTGGAAATGTTTCTATTAATCTTTTGCCCAATTTTTTATTGGATTGTTTTCTCATTATTGAATTTTGAGAGTTCTTTATGTATTCTGGATAGTATATACTTCTCAAAGTTAATATTTATAATAAATGTTGCAAAGTATTTTTATAACAGTAGGTATATTTTTGAAATGGTAGGTCAGTACTGTTTAAGTCATTATGAATTATGAACACTGCTTTAGCACCCTTAGTTGCTAGGTTCACTATGACATATTCAGACTGAGCATAGGTTGTCAGACATGTCAGGAATTAATATTATATAATATGAAAAATATCATTGCTTGGTAAGTCACTTTTTTTAGGAATGTTAGAGAATAAAAAGTTTATATTTCTAAAGTTTTCTTTTAAAATTCTCACATTTATATCTTTGCCATTTGTCATACCAGTTTACATCATTGATTGGGTAATTTATTTAGAGTTAAAAAAGAGGTATATTTGGAAGAAATTTCTTAACCTAAAAACCGAGCGATGATACGAATTAAAAATGCCCTACATTCTAAAACTTTCTTTAGATCTTACAAATTGAACTATATGATGTTTGATCCTCAGATTACAGGAATAAGACTTAGTTTTTCATTCATATCCTTATGTGTGGGTCACAGTCAATGGAATTAAGAGTACTGTGATTGTTTTTCTAAGGTATAGTGAATATGCATTGTTATAGTATCATCTTCCAATAAGTACTGTTCTCCTTACTCTTCACACTCCTGATTTTCTTTACTTGTGTGTGGCGGGTATTCTTTATTCTTGAGTGCTAAATTTTCTGAGCAGAACATAATATATCCCATTGGATATATTATGTTAGACTCTGCTTGTGTTTACTTCTTACAACTCATTGAAAAATCATTCACTATTTGTTCCTCACTCTAACTTTGTAAAGTAGAAACTAGTTGGAAATTTTATGAAACAAACAGTACACTATGTTAACAAGCAGCAAAATGTAGATGCTGTCTTCAGTATAGCATCATAATTCTCTTCCATTAAATTTTTCAGTTATTGACTTTCCCATAACCTATCTGACCATGTTGTAGTTAGTATAATAATTACTGTTTTTGAAAAGGTGAATCTCTTTGTAGTATATACTATCCTGCATTTATTTCCATTAATACTTGTGGCTTGACTTAAATGCCAGAATGGCTTTTATGCTAAAGGATGGATTATGTTAGCTAAGGATGGATTATATTAGCTTGCCTATGTTTACTTTGGTCATTTAGTCACTGCCCAGCTGTTCCACAATTAGAAGCTCTTGCTGCTGCGAGTAGCATGCTTATGATCATCAGTATTATTATTATCTTTATCAGAAGTCTGTGCTATCTTTTTTTCAGTTTATTTTATTGAAGTATAGTTGATTTACAATGTTGTGTTAATTTCTACCGTATAGCAAAGTGACTGAGTTATACATATATATATATATATATATATATATATATATATATATACACACACACACACACATTCTTTTAAAAAATTTTGTTTTGGAGCTTAGCTGCTTAACAATGTCCTATTAGTTTCTTCTGCACAGCAACTTGAATCAGCTATACATATACATATATACCCTCTTTTTCTGGTTTTCCTTTGCATTTAGGTCACTACAGAGCATTGAGTAGAGTTCCCTGTGCTATACAGTTATGTTCTCATTAGTTATCTCTTTATTATACATAGTATCAATACTGTATATATGTCAATCCTAATATCCCATTTCATCTCACCCCACCCCCCCTTGGTATCCATACGTTTGTTTTCTACGTCTGTCTTTATTTCTGCTTTGCAAATAAGATCATCTATACCATTTTTCTAGATTCCACATATATGCGTTAACATATGATATTTATTTTTCTCTTTCTGACTTATTTTACTCTGTATGACAGTCTCTAGGTCCATCCACATCTCTGCAAATGACCCAATTTCATTCCTTTTAATGGCTGAGTAATATTCTATTTTGTATATGTACCACATCTTCTTTATCCATTCCTCTGTTGATGGACATTTAGGTTGTTTCCATGTCCTGGCTATTGTAAATAGTGCTGCAATGAATATTGGGGTGCATGTGTCTTTTTTTTTTTTTTTTTTTTTTTGCGTTATGTGGGCCTCTCACTGTCGTGGCCTCTCCCGTTGTGGAGCACAGGCTCCGGACATGCTGGCTCAGCGGCCATGGCTCACGGGCCCAGCCGCTCCGCGGCATGTGGGATCCTCCCGGACCAGGGCACGAACCCGTGTCCCCTGCATCGGCAGGTGGACTCTCAACCACTGCGCCACCAGGGAAGCCTGCATGTGTCTTTTTGAATTGTGGTTTTCTCGAGTATATGCCTGGGAGTGGGATTGTTGCGTCATATGGTAGTTCTATTTTTAGTTTTTTAAGGACCCTCCATACTGTTCTCCATAGTGGCTGTATCAATTTACATTTCCACCAACAGTGCAAAAGGGTTCCCTTTTCTCCACCCTCTCCAGCATTTATTGTTGTAGATTTTTTGATGATGGCCATGCTGACTTGTGTGAGGTGATACCTCACTGTTTTGATTTGCATTTCTCTAATATGATGAGCATCTTTTCATGTGTTTGTTGGCCATCTGTATGTCTTCTTTGGAGAAATGTCTATTTAGGTCTTCCACCCATTTTTTGATTGGGTTGTCTTTTTGATATTGTGTGCTATCTTTTAATAGACTTTAAATTTTCATGTTCGATCATTTTCATATGATACTTTTTCTGTGCATACTACCATTCTGAGGTATGGTCTAATACTAAACTAGGATTAAAAGACTAGTATTTAGTCATTGCTTTCCCTACCACATTAGTGTTTGAAATCTTCTCCACTCTCTTGTATTTTACTTTTCTTCTCAGAAACAAAACAGATATATAGATAGCTTTCATATTATTGTCAAGAATTATCAATTGTTTATAAAGTATTTAATAATATGTGATATGAGAGTGGAAAGCATTACTTAGAATTTAAATTCTCCTATATACTATCAGCACAAGTATTAAAAATTCTTTATAAGTATATGGTATATTGCTTTCTGCTTTTTCCATAAGGTTAGTCTTCCAAGAAATTCTGAACTACATTCCAGTGACATTCATTTTTATTTAAAAGTTTTCTTTAATAAAAATACTTCCATTTTAAAATGAATATAAATACATGATCAGATTGTAGAAAATATCGAAAAGGAAAAGGCTTATGTCTAAAATGCTGAGGGGCTGTTAATGCGGTTCTTCTGTTCATTTTTGTTAAATTCTAACGAAAAATACTGAACATGTTGAATACCTTTTTATATTCTGATAATCTCTTTGAACAGTAAATATAAGAACATCCCTTATTATATATATATATTTTTTTAAATATTTAATTAGTTTATTTATTATTTGGTTGCGCCAGGTCTTAGCTGTGGCAGGTGGGCTCCTTAATTGTGGCGTGTGGGCTCCCCAGTAGTGGCATGTGAACTCTTAGTTGCGGCATGCATGTGGGATCTAGTTCCCTGACCAGGGACTGAACCCGGGCCCCCCGCATTGGGAGCGTGGAGCCTCAACCACTGTGCCACCAGGGAAGTCCCCCTTATTATATTTTGATTTTCATAAACTACAAATGTTCATTTCTTACATTTTGTGTTCTTTCGACTTTATCTTAATTTGCTACCTATAGTTTCAATGTCATTTTCATACATTTGTTTATTCAGTCACTCTATTTTAATTGTATCATCATAAGCTGGCAGAATTCCTTCCTAGAATAGTCAGCATATAAACAATTATAATATGAACTATATTATATTCTGTCCAATGATA
The DNA here is from genome assembly GCF_003676395.1 of Aethalodelphis obliquidens. NCBI lineage: Eukaryota > Metazoa > Chordata > Mammalia > Artiodactyla > Delphinidae > Aethalodelphis > Aethalodelphis obliquidens. The sequence continues at coordinate 10,740,544 of NW_020837981.1, read as the reverse complement.
ATCATTATAATTTAATCATTCCACTATTTTTGAATATTTTGTTTTAAACTTTATTATATCTTATGGTAATACGTTCAGCTCTTGCATATAGCATTATTTATGATTTGGATTACTTCCTTAGGGTAGAGTCCTAGAAATGGATTTTTATGATAATAGTATATAAAAATTTTTGTGATTCTTGATATGTATTGCTAAATTACCTTCCAAAAGAGTTCTGTCACTAACACTGTATGGTTATATCAGCTTTTTCACATCTCTAGTAATGCTGAGTATTAATAGTTTATACTCAACCAATTTAATGTGCAGAAATCTGTTTACATGTTTTTGATTACTAGTGAACGAAGCTGATTCTTTTACAACATTTATCATTTTTCTTTTGTTTACTGTTCATTTTTCCATTTATATGAGCCATAATAGTTTCTTTTTCTCATATGAGAATATTAAAATAGTATTTTAAAAATATTGAATCAATAAATTCATTAAAAGTAAATGTTAAAATATATAAAATGATAATTAAAATATTTTAAAAATCTTTTAGGTAAAGATAACCATTTTTCATATTTGTTAAACAGGTTTTATCCTTTATATTTCTAGTTTTTAATTTGTTTGATTTTGCTTTTATTTAGAAATGCTTTAAATATTTTTGTTATCAAATTTGTTGTTCTTATTCTTTGTTTGCTTTTGTCAACTGCAAACTCTCATGCAGAAGTTTGATAAGCACTGAATCCAGTTTTCTCTGGCATTTGATTTAAGTAACGTTGCTCTGGAATTTTTTAGCATCATAAAAGCTGCATACTTTATTAATTTGAGCTTCATAAATCCTACCAGATTGCTGGTAGGAAAATGTATCAGCCACTGCTCTTTCAATTGTGTTTTTGTTTGTTTGTTTTTGGCTGCATTGGGTCTTAATTTCTGAACACGGGTTTTCTCTAGTTGCGGCGAGCGGGGGCTCTTCTTCGTTGCGGTGCATGGGCTTCTCCTTGTGATGGCTTCTCTTGTTGCAGAGCACAGGCTCTAGGCACACGGGCTTAAGTAGTTGCAGCACGTGGGCTCTAGAGTGCAGGCTCATTAGTTGTGGCGCATGGGCTTAGTTGCTCCACGGCATGTGGGATTTTCCCGGACCAGGGAACGAACCTGTGTCCCGTGCATTGGCAGGTGGATTCTTAACCACTGTGCCAACAAGGAAGTCCCAGTTGTGTTTTTTGATTGAGGTGTTTGATATGCCAACTCCATTCCGACAGAGAAGCTCAACCAAATGGAGAAAGTAAGAATGTATCTATAAAGTACTAAAATTGCCACGCATCTCTCCCTATAGAAAAAATCACGTACTGGAAATATATAGAAGTTCCCTGCAAATTATAAAGATATCATAAACTCTGTCATCACTAAACAACTTAGAAAATAAGGTTTTTATATAATTGATTATATCCCTGCAAAGCTGTAATCATGGTTTTGAGACTTATTAATGTTTTAGCCTGAACTTTTTTGTTCTTTCATTAAATATACACAGTCCTTCATCTTTTCCTAGCATTTTCCACTGTGTACACTGATGGTTTTGACACAGATAATGTGGACCATTCATACACAAACCAGAGATTTTGTATCAACTAGAAAAGTGTGTAGAGAAAATGTGCCGAATCCATGCAAGAGATTAAAGAAAATAAATTTTTCCTCAATGCAGTTAGTTCTGTGAACAGAAAATTTTCTGGGTTTGATAATCAACTACTTAGGAGTTCCCTTTTTTTTAATATGATTTTTCTTCTCTCCTGTATTTCCTAACTCCATCCAACTGATAATCCGAAGTAGAAGTCTCAGAATTGTTTTCCCTCTGCCACATCTTTCACCTCCAGTTATTTATCTGATGTCTTAAACTTCAGAAATGATTCCTTAGCTTGATCACTTCCCGGTAGCCCCTAAACTCAGCATCTGATCTTAGGTATGAACTTTTCCAAAGGTTGGCGATCTGCCTCTTTTTATTCTACCCTGTCCTCAGAAGAGTGCTGTCATCATTAAAAAAAAAAAAAAAAAATCTGCCTTTCACACTATTAGGAAACAGATGTTAAAAATTCCTAGTTGCCTACTGAAGAATGTCTAAATTGATTAGCCTAGTACAGAGAGTTTTGTCTGTTTTTACTATTTTACCTACATTACCTGTAACTTATTTTCTGAATATGTTTTCGTTTTACCCCTACCGTTGAATATTTTTTCTCTCTTATTTGTCAAATTATTGTTCAAATGTTAAACTTTCCCGGCCTCTTTCATTCAGAAACACTTACTTCTCTGCTCTGTGTTTTGTTCTGTATGTAGTTCTATTTATATAATTGTATGGAAAGTTGCTCTTTTCTTCCATCGTAAGATGAAGTAGATTTTAAAATGTTTTTATTAAAAAACAATTTATATGCTTATTACACAATCAAAACAAATGTATATAAGATCCATAATTGCTTGTACTTTGGAGTGAACCACTGTTAACACCTTGGTTGTAGTCTTCCAGGTCCTTTTTACTACACATGTATATTGGATAATTTTGTTTGCAGTATACATATATATATATTGCACTTTTCTTGGATTATATTGTGCATATGTTTTGGTTACTTAATATTTCTAAATTGAAATATATGAATATCTATCAGTAGTATAAGTCTACAACATTTAAAAATATTTAACTCTTTAGTAGAAGCAGTGCATACACACAGTAAAAATAAATCGAAGTGAAAAATTAAGCATTTTTCTCTAAGACTTCCAGTTTTCTGGAATGGACTTACCCTATCATTCATCAGAATTCATCAGGATTTATTAGGCCAAAATTTGGAATAAGACTAATTTGCCCATTGATTCTCACTGCTATTTATTCTCTGTGCATATTATGCTGGAGGTTCTAGTGTGTGCACTAAGGCAGGAAAAAGAGGAGAAAACATTTTTTTCCTTATTCACAAATTATGACTATATATGTGTGGCAAAAACAGAAGAATCATTGCTGTTAATTAGAGATGTTGGCAACTTGATTGGATAAAAAAATTGATGTAAAGACTATATTTCTAAATACCAGCAACAAATAAAAATTAGGTTTAAACAAATATCATTTACAGTACTGTTAAAACATAGGAAGTATGAAGTCGTGACTATAAGAGATGAGCAGGATTTATGGCACAAATTATGAAACTAATAGATGTTAAAGACCTAAATAACTATACTGTGGTATATACCGTAATCATGGATTGGATAGTTGTTGGGGGCGGGGGCTTGCTTCATGGATCTTAGTTGTGCCCCATGTCGGCTACAAGTGGACAATTTAATTTTGGAAAGATATCACTTTTCCGTGTGTGTGTGTGTGTGTGTGTGTGCGTGTGTGTGGTGTGTGTGTGTGTGTGTATATATATATATATATATATATATATATATATATATATATAAAATTGCAATCCTAGTCAGAATTCTGACAAGTTATTTTTTGGAAATGGACATCTAGTTGTGCATTTATGTGGAGGTCCAAGAGGGCCAAGAATAGTCAAAGCACTCATGAAGAACATGAAGAGAGCACTTGTCCTTCCATTAAGACTGATAAAACAATAATATCTAAACAGAAATGGAATTTTTGCAGGGGTAGGCATATAGATCAATGAGTCAGAATAAAGAGCCCCCCCCTCCTTCTCTCTCTCTCTCTCTCTATACACACACACACACACATATAGTTGTCTGTCTATTTGTCTGTCAGTCTTTGGTAGTGGTGATGGTCATGGTAGTTACACAAGCGCTGAATTTCAAAATACTGTTTTAAAATTGTATATTTATTTCAGGTACCTTTAAGAAATTTATAAAAAATAAAACAGAGCTAAAAATGAAGAAACAATTTAAAAAAACCTTCCCTTCTTCTCCACTCCATACAGGGGCAAACACTAACAGTTTTTTTTTTTTAAATTAAAAAAAATCAATTAATTTATTTTTGGCTGCGTTTGGGTCTTCGTTGCTGCGTGTGGGCTTTCTCTAGTTGCAGCGAGCAGGGGCTACTCTTCATTGGGGTGTGCAGGCTTCTCATTGCAGTGGCTTCTCTTGTTGCGGAACACGGGCTCTAGGCGTGGGGGCTCAGTAGTTGTGGCTCGCGGGCTTAGTTGCTTCGCGGCATGTGGGATCTTCCCGGAGCAGGGCTCAAACCAGTGTCCCCTGAATTGGCAGGCGGATTCTTAACCACTGTGCCACCAGGGAAGTCCAACAGTTTGTTTTTAATAGTTTACTGTTATAAATATAAATAATGTAGTTATGCTCCATTTTTTGAATTAACAGTTACTTATCTATTGACTCATCTGAAAGCTGAAGAATATAGTGCACATACACTGTTTTTTCTCCTTTTTCCTGCCTCATTGTCTTACTTATGTTATTTTAGATATTTTAATTTTTCTACTGACTTATTTATTTATTTGTTTATTTATTTATTTATTTTAAAGCTTAGGGAAAGTCAAGAGACTTCTTTGCAACAGGATGGAAATTTTATTTTATTTATTTCAAATAAATAAATAAATTATTTTTGGTTCCGTTGGGTCTTCATTGCACACGGGCTTTCTCTAGTTGTGTCAAGTGGGGGCTACTCTTCCTTGCGGTGTGCAGGCTTCTCACTGCGCTGGTTTCTCTTGTTGCAGAGCACAGACTCTATGTGCACGAGCTTCAGTAGTTGTGGCACACGGGCTCAGTAGTTGTGGTGCATGGGCTTACTTGCTCTGCGGCATGTGGGCTCTTCCCAGACCAGGGATCAAACCCGTGTCCCCTGCATTGGCAGGCGGATTCTTAACCACTGCACCACCAGGGGAGTCCCGTGACTTTATGACTTTAAACAGTTTACTTAAAGCCTCTTTTTAAAAAGTTGGTCATTAACACGAGATACTTGTGGACTCTTTTCAAATGAAGGAATGAGAATAAGAAAACTTTTCATCTCTCCATTCTTCCATCTTCAAAATGTCAGTGTTATAGATGATGTTTTTACAATCTGTTTTATAAGTATTTTATACTTATATATTTTATCTCTGCATAGGTTCAAAAGTTGAAAACCAAACAAAACATCATTACTGAATAATTAAGTAGATATTTTTCTCTGTAGAACAAAGTAGTGTGATTGAATCAACTCTTAGAAGAGAAAATACAATCCTTTGTTATTAAAATTTGGACTATGTAAGGGAGAATTTTACATGAAAAAAATACAATAGACCCTCATTTAAATTTCTTTCAAAATACTTACACTTTTCCAAAGTCATACACAGTTGTCACTTTTTCCTTTTTTTTTAAACCCCATGCAATTTTTTTTCTTCCTCCCTTTCTCCTTTCCTTTCTTTCTTTCTTTCCTGGCCGTGCTGCAGGGCTTGTGGGATCTTAGTTTCTTAGTTCCCCGACCAGAGATTGAACCCGGGCCCTCAGCAGTGAAAGCACCAAGTCATAACCCTTGGACCATCAGGGAATTCCCCCTTATGTTTCTTTCTGATTTATACACCAGCATAGAATATAGTAGTTCTTTGTCTTTTAGCTTCCTGTATTAAGTCTGATGTTATTCTGATTCTTATTCCTTTTTATGTAGTGTGTTATTTTTCACCCCAGAAGCTTTTAAGGGTTTCTCTTAATATGAGAGTTCTGAAATTTAACAAGGTATGTCCAAGTGTGGATTCCAGTCCCTACTTCCAAGTATAATTGCTTGGTGTTTAGAGATATCTGAGTATTTTATATATATATTTTTTTTCTCTTTTGACGACTTCTTTTTTTCCTAGTGTTTCTTTCTTACTCTTTATTATCTCTGTTCTCCTTTTCTGTCATTCATGTTAAATGGATCTTGGACCATCTAATTCATTCTCTGTTCCTTTTAAGTTTTCTTTCATACTTTTCATCTCTTACATTTTTGATCCAATTTCTGGGTATTTTTCTTAATTTGAGTTTCGTTCTCTTCATCTTTTTAAAATCTGTGTCCATTTTAATTGCTTAGGTCATTGATTCAACTATTAATTTAAAAAATTCAATGGTGGTAAAGTTAATTTATAGCAACTCTGTTATTCTCTAATTGTTCTTTTGTCATATAACTAGACAGGTAGGTTTCCCCGAATTGTCTCTGAGAAAAAACTAGGCAGAAAGTGAAAAACAGTGTGAGAGCTCCTCAAAAAGTTAGACTTAGGGTTACCATTTGACCCAGTAGTTCTACTCCTACGTATATACCTAACAGAAATGAAAATGTTATATCTGCACAAAACCTTGTACATGAATGTTCATAGCAGCATTATTCCCAATAGCCAAAAGATGAAAGCAACCCAAGTGTCCATTGTTGGATGAAGGGATAAACAAAATATGGTATATCTATAATGGAATGTTATTCAGCAATAAAGAGGAATAAAGTACTTACATATGCGTAGCATATATGAATCATGATAACATTATGCTAAGTGAAAGAATCCAGTCAGCAATGCCATACACATATATATTATTCCATTTATGTAAAATGTCCAGAATAAGTAGAAATACAGAAGATAGAAAGTAAATTAGTGTTTGTTTAGGTTGGGGGAAGATGATGTAAGATTGGGTTTTGATAGCTAAAGGGTATGGAATTTCTTTTTGAGTTAATGAAAATATTCTAAAATTGATAGTGATGATGGTTGCAGAAGTATAAGTATATTTTAAATGATCAGATTGTAGGCTTCATATGGTTGAATTGTATGATATGTGAATTATATCTCAATAAAGCTGTTATCAAAAAAAAAGAAAAAGGCAGGCGAGGAATCTACACAGTTGTTAGATAAAAGAGGACTCTTTCATGACAGATTAGAGCATTTAAACAGATCTGACTCTTGTGGGTAAGGTAGGAGTGGTTGCGCAGCTACCCTCGTGTACCAAATACAGTATTTAAAGAAATTGCTCTTGCTGTTATGTCTCCTGTCACTGCTTTGTCAATTCTGTTACATTAGCTTTCTGTTAAATTAGAATTTGTTATTTCTCAAATTCGTTGTCTGTGCATGGCATCTTTCCTTGATTTGTGGTGCTGTTATACTTTTGTTCATTTTCATATATAAAAAACATACTTTTTGACATTCAGTCAGATTTGGAAGGGGAAGCAAGCATATGCTTCCTCTTCCATCTTGAAATGTGAGGTTCTATAATTTTTATACCCCTTGAACTAATTTTAGATATAATATTAATAAGCAAAATTTTGGTTTCTGTAGAAAACTCTTAGTTGACTGGAATGAGGAGAAATACACTGATTTCTATGTGTTTGTAATTAACAAGTAATTCTGACATTGCAGTTCTGAATTTGACTAACCAGTGAGTTGTATGTGACCTTTGTTGGACAGTCTGCTCAAATACTTTATGCCTCACTTTCCTTGTTTGTTAAATAAAGGCATTCTGTTTATCCCTTTTAGTTTTAAAATTGATCATGTTTACAGTTGACCCTTGAACAACATAGGTTGAACTGTGTTGGATCCACTTAATACGTGGATTTTTTTTTCAATAAATATAGTTTACAGGTCTTTAAGTGTGGGGAAAAGTTTGTGTTTGGTTAGAGATCACAGTATGTGGAATCAAAAGAACTAGAGTTTGAGTCCTGACTTTATGCAAACTGCTTTAGCATCCTGCCCTTGGGTGAGTCATTTATCAATTCCTTTATTTTTGAGGCAGAGATAACTGTTCCCGAGTTTTTCCACAGAGGGATGGGGGATTGGTGTGTTGACACCCTTCTTCCCCTTCTATCCTGCCTGAACAACTCGCAGTGGAAGAGCTTCACATAACTTTTACAGTCTGCCTTCAGTGTCCATGGTTTTACATCCATGGATTCAACTAACTGTGGATTGTGTTGTACTGAAGTATGCAGGTATTTATTGAAAAAAAAAATTGAAAAATATAGGAGCTAATAGTACCCACCTCATAAAGTTGTGAGCATTTTAAAAAATGATGATTTGGATAAAATGTTTAAAACAATAACTTTTGGCACACATAATAAATATTATGTAAATGTTAGCTGTGGAACCTCACCCTAAAACGTCAGAGGGTTCTGAAATCCTGTAAGTTTTAGAAAAACTGAATAATAGTCAAACAGGTTTCTTTGTTTCAGATATCTCAATGCCTTTAATATGCTGATATGCACTATGAAAATTCAAGATGGAAATAGAGTACACACATTTCCTACGCTTATTTGATCACATAATCCTTTTTCTCTAGACCGTCTTGCAAAGCTAGTGTTCTTTTTATTTATTTTTTATTTTTTGTGGTACGTGGGCCTCTCACTGTTGTGGCCTCTCCCGCTGCGGAGCACAGGCTCCGGACGCGCAGGCTCAGCGGCCGTGGCTCACGGGCCCAGCCACTTCGCGGCATGTGGGATCTTCCCGGACCTGGGCATGAACCTGCGTCCCCTGCATCGGCAGGCAGACTCTCAGCCACTGCGCCGCCAGGGAAGCCCGCTAGTGTTCTTTTTAAACCGTAATAGTCTAGAACCATATTGGTCCAGTAAGGTAGCGGCTAGCCTTGAGGTTATAGATACTCAAATTTAAGTTAATAAAGTTAAATAAAATTTAAAATTTTATTTAAAATAAAACTCGTCAGTCACACTAGCCACCTTTCAAGCGTTCAATGGCCACGTGTGGCTAGTGGCTGTCAAACTGGACGCACAGATACAGAACATTCCCAAAGGAGTCAGAAAGTTCTGTTGGATGGTGCTGGTAGAATTTGATAACAAAAACTAAGTAAACGATAGAGTATATAGTTGGTTTACTGTAATTTTAGTAGCTATAATAAATTTAGGCCCATCTAGTTCTTCCTGAAATATTATAGTTATTTGATTCTTAGTCATTGGAAGAAATTAATGATGATGGAATGCAGAAGACTATAACTTAAGGAAAGTTCTTGAGAAAGTGAGAAAGGATGGTGTTGCTGTAGCAACAACAAACTGGGTGGCCTACATCAGAAATTTATTCTCTCAGTATTCTTGGGAGGCAGAAGTCTGAAATCAAGGTGATAGCATGGTTGCACTCCTTGTGACCAGCCTAGGGGAGAATCCTTCCTTGCCTCTTTCAGCTTTTGGTGGGTGTTGGCATTCCTTGGCTTCCTTGGCATATGGCCATATCACTCCAATCTCTGTCTCCATCTTCACCTGGTCTTCTCCTCTCTGTCTTCTCTTTTGTCCGTTGTAAGAAGACCTGGCATTGGATTTAGGGTTCACCTGGGTAATTATGTCTGCAAAGACCCTTTTTTCAAATAAGATTACATTCACAGGTTCTGGGGGGACATATCTTTTTGGAGAAATTGGCTTTTGAAAGTGGAATGGCCTCAAACGAACATGGCAGTTGATCACTGTATGTTTACTTTGTCTATTCATTCTTCCTCTCTCCTCCAATCTCTCATATCACTCTTAGTTGTTACATAGTTCAGAAAGTAATTAGAAGAGAACATTTCCTAAACTACCGCAACTAGCCACCTATCTGCATCTGGGACTGTGTACTTTGTTTTCTCTCCTGTTAGTATTAGGTGAATATTATTAGTGGTATACAAATACTGCTGTTAACATTTTGGCAGGTTTGCTAATTGTGTTTATTGGCATCTTAGGGTTTTATAGATGGGATCTGAAGGCAATTGGAAGTACGGAAGTGGGTATAATAACTGTGTTTTTCCCACTCCTAATGTAACCATTTCTGTATTTATCTCTTTTTATATTTTGAAGTTCTATGAAATGTTTAATTTGAGTAAAAAGATCTACTTCCATACTTAAAAGTTTAAAGTTTTGAAAATACTTTCCAAGACTGGCATCTTTTTTGAATACTCTATTCACATCCCAATCTCTCTCTTCTTTGACTGATCTTCTGTAGCACTTGCTGTCTACGTTGCATACATTTTGTTGGTTGATAACTTGGTATTTAAAATTTTTCTTTTTCATGTGTATTCATCCTTTTGTTCCCTCCAAGGTCGTAAATCCTTTGAAATTAAAGTCTATACGTATGCCCTTTGGTTATCTCCGACAGCATCTAACATGTTAGAGACATGTAGTAGGGAATATTGACTTATGATCTGGATTATTAAAATGCTATGTAGTTTGAGACTTATTAGAATCAATATCCATAGCCCGTTGTCTGGGTACGTGTAATTTAGGGGTTTATATGGATCATCTTGTATGAAAAGTTTTATGTATAGTTAGTATATGTATTTTCCTGAAGAGAAGTTCTCTAGCTTTTATCAGATGCCAAAGTAAAGACGTATCAAAGGTTTAGTTCATCTCTCTCTGTCCCTATATTTGGCAAATACAGAAATTGTGTCACTAAGCAACTTTCCTAGAATCATACAACCCAATGTAATTTCCCAATTCTTTTAAGTTATAAAGTAATAGCCTTTATGATATCTAAAACTTTTAGAACTTATTAGAATATACATTTGTAAGGATTTTAGAGTTCAGTACTTAATATAGGAAGATATGCATTGCTTATAAATAATAATTTATAAAGTTATTTTTATCTTCTGTTTAGTTTAATGGCTAATTATGGTCAGCCTATATATTTTAAATTCTTATAGTTGTACACTTGTGGAAAAAATTTCTTAAGTATGGAAATTTAGCAAAGTTGTTTTTTATACAACATTTTAATTCATTTATTCAACATAATTATGTAGTTCAAAAAGTTTCACTAAATGTGATTTAACGAACTTCTAATCAGAAAAATTTGCATTGTGACAACTGACAAATGCTAACTTACTTTTTTCTACTGTGATTTCCTTTTAGGTTTGATGAACTTGTAAAAAAATTCAAAGTTGAATATCATGCTGGTGGCTCTACCCAGAATTCAATTAAAGTGGCTCAGGTTGGTTAATTATTTTAAAGGTGATAAAGAAATGGATTCAGAATGATTCTAGACTTTTGGTCATTGTGCATAATAATTCCAATCTATATTTGTTGCTATAGAATATTTCTGTTGGTTTTGAATGTTTATTATTCATTTCTTCTTAATTTCCTGTGGAATCCTTTGATTATTATTTTATATTTCATGTTATTGATTTGTAGAAATTCTGCATATTTTATAGATAGTATTCTTTTTTATTCTATAAATTCGAAGTATTCCTTATTTGTCATTTGTACTTTAACTCTGCTTATCATGTCTTTTACTTTTCCAAAGTTCTTAGTTTTTTTTAATATAGTTAAACTTTATGGCTTCTGTATTTCATATAATACTTAGAATGGAATTCTTACAAGATACTATAAGTTTTCTTGTTGTATATATAAATACATATATACCTATATATCTACATAGTTGTATGTATGTATGTGTAAATTTATGTATCTGTGTCTATATCTATATACGTCTTCCAGAGCGTAATTGGATAAACTCATTTTGACGTATACTCTACAAGTTACCAGTGTGACCTAATTTTAAGTGGGAGCGTTAGTGTTCTATTTAAAGTTCCAATTATGAAGGACATGAAAAAGCTTTACAAACTTCTGGTTCTTGCCTCTACGATTTGTAAACTAGCTCAAAATCCCACTAACTGCAGTCAGAGGTCAACTCTGATGGACTCAGGTCATTTTGATTTTTTTATTGATTAATGCTTTCCCTTTGAATTGTAATTATGGGCCAGAGAAGTGGAAAATTGACAAACAAAGGTTGAACAATTTCTGGTTTTTTAAACTAACTTTTATCAGATTTAGACTTACACTGTATAATTATCCTGCATACTTCCAAAGCTCAAATTTAATCATAGTATTAAAATATTGTAGGTTGTAAAATATTGTGTGTAGTGGCCTGAGGAGATGAGGTCTTTGTATTTGTCAGCTGATTTTGTTTGTTTGTTTGTTTAACATTCCGGTGGTCACTTTGTGAGCTCAGGTTAATGGAAAAAAGACAGTTTACTTCTGTATTAGTTTTCTCAGGCTGCCGTAACAAAATACCACTGACTGGTTAGCTTCAACAACAGAAATTTATTTTATTACAGTTTTGGAGGCTGATGCCATCTAAGATGAAGGTGCTGTCAGGTTTGGTTTCTCGTGAGGCCTCCTTCCTGGCTTGTAGATGGCTGCCTTCTCACTATGTCTTCATGTGGAGGTGGGGTAGTAGGGGGAGCGTTCGGTTCTCCAGGAACCAAATCAACTGTATCTTAGTCTTGGATTTTCCAGCCTCCAAAAAAATTTTTTTTGTTGTTCAAGCCATGCAGTCTATAATATTTTGTTATGGCAGCCTGGGCAGACTAAGACAAGTTATATACCCAAAAGAATTGAAAGCAGGGTGTGGAAGACATACATGTAAACCCATGTTCATAGCAGCATTATATTCACAATAGCTAAAATGTGGAAGCAACCCAAATGTCCTTCAGTGAATGAATGGATAAACAAAATGTGATATATGCACACAATGGTATATTTTTCAACCTTAAAAAATAAGGAAATTCTACCACATACTACAATATGGGTGAATCTTGAGCATATATACTAAGTGAAATAACCCAGTCACAGAAGGACTAATGATGATGATTCCAGTTATATAAGGTACCTAGGTTAGTCAAATTCATAGAGATGGGAAGTAGAATGGTGGTTGCCAGGAGTTGTGGGAGGGGGAAATGAAGAGTTATTGCTTAATGGGCATAGCGTTTCAGTTTTACAAGATGAAAAGAGTTGTAGAGATAAATAGTGGTGATCGTTGTACAACAATGCAAATGTACTGTATGCTTTAAAATGATTAAAAAGGTAAATTTTGTATATACCTGTTTTACTACATTTAAAAAATAAATGAAAATAGATTCTAGGAATGCTTCAAAAGGGAGTGATATCAACTTGATTCAAGTTACGGATTTCATTTGTTTATTCAATAATCAATGAGGCGACATAACAAGTCAAAAGCATGGGCTTGCTCTTGGGGCCATGGGAGTCCATTAGAACTGGGTTTGAGTTCAAGCTTTGTCACTTTATTGGCTATGAAAGCATGAGCAACTTTTATGGGCCTTTCACCTGTAAATGGAGGTTAGTGCTTATTGCAGGTGGAAGTTGTAAGGATTTATGAGATAATGAATGTTTTAAAAAATTATGCTTCTTTTGTTTTAATTAATTAATTAATTAATTAATTTTTTTGGCGGTGTTGGTCTTCGTTGCTGCGCACAGGCTTTCTCCAGTGGCAGTGCATGGGCTTTCTCTAGTTGCGGTGAGCGGGGGCTGCTCTTCATTGCAGTGTGCAGGCTTCTCATTGCAGTGGCTTCTCTTGTTGCAGAGCACGGGCTCTAGGCATACGGGCTTCAGTAGTTGTGGCACGTGGGCTCAGCAATTGTGGCTTGCGGGCTCTAGAGTGCCGGCTCAGCAGTTGTGGCGCACAGGCTTAGTTGCTCCTTGGCATGTGGGATCTTCCCCGACCAGGGCTCGAACTCGTGTCCCCTGCATTGGCAGGCAAACTCTTAACCACTGCACCACCAGGGAAGTCCCTATCCTACTTTTCAAAAGAAAGTTTGGAAAGGGCTTTTTTCCCCCCCATTTTTCTGAATTTTCTTCATCTTAACAGAATGTAAATTTACCCATTCATGGACAGAACAACCAGTTTTTTGGCTCTCATTCACATAAAAATACTTATTTCAATCTAGTCTTCAGTTGAACATCTTGTTTGGGTTTTTAGTTCCCCTACTATTTTGAGAGGGCTTTTCTTTTACATCTGATTGATGATTCAACTACATAATTGCCCAGTTATAATTTATGACTCGGGTAACCACAGAGTTTTGAAAAACATTCCTTTAGAAGTACTTTTCTTTAGAAGGAGAATTCTTCAGATTTTCCTTGGCAGTCATTAATAGGAAGAACTGATTCCTTTGTACATTAAGCAGATATTTGTTGGGCATCTGCTATGTGCTAGTCATTGTGCTAGGTAGTAGCTGGTAACATAAGCTATGTCATCTAAATTTTAAGTAAAATGTGATAAAATATTTAGAGCCTTAGAGTGAACAATCTTGATATAATCTTGCTTGAATCTATTGTGGTGAATGAATGAGGTTGAGCTTTACGCTGTTTAAGAAGTCTATCCAGGGACAGCCCATCCGGGAAGGTTCTGGTTTTTGTTTTCTGTTAATGCACTTGATTGGTTGATTTTGGGGTTTTGTCTTCTTTTCTTATTCATTTATGTTCTCCTTCACCTCTGAGAACAACTGGATTACAGTCTTCCATTTTCTCTATCACTCTAGGTTACTGAAAAAGCAAATACTGCACAACAAATACCAGTTCAGTGTGGCTACACTAACTGAATGTATGCTAGGTGCTGTGAACTGTAGATCTAAAATTAGGGCCAAGAATAAGAGTAAGAATTCAGTCATCATCAAAGTATTCATAAACCATTTTTTTTACGATTTTTTAAATTTTTTGATGTGGACCATTTTTAAAGTTGTTACTGAATTTGTTACAATATTGCTTCTGTTTTATGTTTTGGTTTATTGGGTGCAAGGCATGTGGGATCCTAGCTCCCAGACCAGGGATTGAACCTGCACCCCCTGCATTGGAAGGCAAACTCTTAACTGTTGGACCGCCAGGGAAGTCCCCATAAACCATTTAATTCTATATGTTTTTCGTTAGCATATGCCACCTGTAATATGTGTTTTTTGTTACAGGTATTTTGAAAATAGTTCAGTTCTTCTGTAAAGACAAGAATAATAACAAGGTAGATGAAATTCATAGATAGTAACCTGGTAGGTTTTAAGACTGAGGCAAAACTCATAGGATATTTTAAGTATAGATAGTAAATAAACAAGTAGCTTGGGAAACAGGCAAAGTTGATACAATTTGTTAAATATAAATAGCAAGTAAGTTTGTTACCTGTAAGACTGCTAAAGACAGAATAAAGAAAACCTGTGTTGTAACAAACAAGAGTATTACTGATACACAGAAAGAGATGGAAAGACCATATTATGATCATATACCACTAGGCTCACTTCTCCAAAGATCACTCATTAGTGAAACTTACTATGTTATCATTCTAACCCCCACATGCATATAACCCAGGAAAAGCAAATAAAGCCATGACTGTTCAGGCTCTTTTCCAAAGTGTTCCTGATTTTTAATATCTCCCAGGGACTCCTGTCTGTAGGCCCCCTTGCTCAAACTGTGGCCCTGTTCTCATAATGATACCATCATCATCAGGGAAGGAAGATGAGGTAAAAAGCAGATGATGTTTGAACATTCAGGCAGTGTGGTCCTTATACTTGTTTGCACCCTGTGTGTTAACTTACTCCAACTCTCTCCCTTGCTTCTTGTGTGTTTTAAATGGATACATCTGTGTTAAGCATCTTAATTTGGTTGGTAGGCCCTTTCCGTTCTGTGTCCTCTGGGATAGTTTGCTTACTTGGAGTCTACCAGGGCTTTAAGATAATTTCCCCATATCACACCAGGTTTAGATCGATTTTTCCTTGTTCGGTAGTTTAACAACAATAACTCTCATGGTAGCTATGGAAAAATATGCTGAAACATTGAAAGAGAATGTTACTTGGCAAAAATCATCACCTCTATAAAAGAAGAACTGGAAGTCATATGAAGAGTAAAGGTTAACATTGACAATGTAGAGCTCATTCTGTCAGATCTTACCAACAATCATACTTTGATATATCAAGTGATGTGACAAATCATGTCAACAAGAAAATGTTCCCATTAGCTCTTAGATAATTTAATTTGTTAAAACATGTTTTTGAAGATTTTAATGAAACCACAAGCAACATAAAGCAGTATTGTTGATATCATGTCCAAATATAATTTCTAGACTTTTCTCATCTACATATTTGACAGACAGTCCAAATTTAAATTTTGACAAATTCTATTCAGTATAAACTTATTAATGAAAATATTTTATCTTCTAAATATCCTGTACACCTTGTATACAACACTGCTAAAAAAAAGGGATGTGATATGCTTACCTATGATATTGATGCTTTCATAGTGAACATTTTTGGTCACTTTTCAGTTTTTTAAAAAAGTACAGATGCACTTAATGTGATTTTTGACTTAAAAAAAATGGAAGGAGATAGCCTCCTTGGACATGTGCCTAAAAGATGGCTATAATTGTTGCTGGACCTAGAAAATATGTCCTGCAGTATAATATTTTTAGAATGTGAGACAAGAAGAATGTCCTTATCTAATGTGGCAATACATTGAAGATGAGAATGCAGAGAAAGATTACAGTAAAACAAAAATTTATATGCCATTTCTCCAAAAGTGATGATATTTGAAGAGGCCATAAGGAGGCTAGGAAAAACTCATACAACAAACAAATGATTCATTTTTGTGTAATATGACTGCTTTATATCTCAAGAGGGGGGAAAGTTTACTATAGAAGGGCAGCCAACTTAAATAGGGCTTTCTCAATGTCTTTACTAAAACTGTAAGTTACTTGGACTCCAACTTTGATAACAGAAATTGCAATCACCATTGTGGTTTGGAGTATTTTGAAATAATGTTCATTTTAGGCATGGATAGTATATGTAATGAATCTGTAAATGCAAAAGACATGATTGAATAAGCAGTTGGAATACCAGAACAAGAATTTAGATAGATTCAAGGTAGATGAATATTTTGTAGAGCTAGAAACTAATTCTTCTATATCTAAATGCCTGCTATTGCTAGTAAATAAAATCCTAAGTATTCCATGCTCAAATGCTTTTGTTGAAAGAATGTTTAGCTTGATGTCATCATGTTGGACTGACACCAAGAATGTGGAGATAACAGCAGAACCATAAGTCAAAGTGAAATTTACTTTTAACTATATTCAGTTTTACCACACATTAAAGAAGGTATCCTATGGTTTTAATCAGTTCAAAGAAGTATTATTGGAAAGGAAACACACAGAGTTAAAATATTCTTTTATTTCATGGGACAAAAAGGAACAGTCATTGTTATTTTTTTCTAAATTTTGGTAACATCTGTTTAATCCAACTGTACTTACTCTTCTTTTTAAAAATCTTATATTTATGTACGTTAAGAACATACAATATGGCCTGTAGAAATTTAAATACGTAAAAAGAGTTTTGAAAAGTTAAAATAAGTTGCTATATTTATTTAAACAAAAGAAATGATTGTTATGTTTTCCCATACATACACTGTTTAGTTAGTCCTTCTTTTAATTATTACTAATTGCCACTTGTTAATTATTCATATTGTTTCATTTAAATAATAGCACTTATGTAACAGAAAAGGAAACAATACAGAATAGTATATAATTTCAGTTAAGTACTGAAATAATAACCATGGACTGGGTGGCTTAAACAAGAGAAACTAATTTTCTCACAGATCAAGGAAGCTTAGAAGTCTAAGATCAAGGTGTTGGCTACTATGGTTTCTTCAGGGTCCCTTCTTCTCTTGCTGCTTCTTCAAATATTTGTTCTTCTGTGCATACACTTCGTGTCTCTGTGTATGTTCCTATTAATTCTTATAAAGACACCAGTTAGATTGGATTAGGGCCTAACATAAATGCCCTATTTTAACTTAATGACTCCTTTAAAGCCCCAATCTCCAAATATAGTTGCATTCTGAAATCTTGGAGGTTA
Organism: Aethalodelphis obliquidens; assembly: GCF_003676395.1. Taxonomy (NCBI): domain Eukaryota; kingdom Metazoa; phylum Chordata; class Mammalia; order Artiodactyla; family Delphinidae; genus Aethalodelphis; species Aethalodelphis obliquidens. The sequence goes on along the minus strand of NW_020837981.1, from coordinate 10,723,057 downwards.
GGGCTTCAACATATGAGTTTTGGGAGGACACAGTTAGTCCATGACAAGTACTCATTTGTTTATATTTTTAAATTTTTGGTAGTATACCATTTTGATTCCCATCTTATTTACTTTTTTGTATGTGTTTTAGTTATTTTCTTGGTTAATTTGGGGATTACAATTAACATTCTAAATTTATAACAACCTAGTTTGAATAGTACCAACTGAGTTTCAGTGGCATAAACACTGTGCCCCTTTATATCTCCATCCTCCACCTTTATATTGTTGTTGTTCCTGATTATATCTTTATACATTGTGTGCTCGTTAACACAGATTTATAATTATTGTATAATTCATTTTACCTTTTAAATCCTCTAGGAATAAAAGAGGAGTTGCAGACCAAAAGTGTGGTAATACTGGCTTTTTTTTTTTTTTGCCTTAGAATTCTTCATTAATTTTCTTCTTCAGGCACTACTTGGCCATTTTAAAGGCACATCAAGTTTCTTTTTAATGTCTTTATTGGAGTATAATTGCTTTACAATGATGTGTTAGTTTCTGCTTTATAACAAAGTGAATCAGCTATACATACACATATGTCCCCATATCTCTTCCCTCTTGTGTCTCCCTCCCTCCCACCCTCCCTATCCCACCCCTCTAGGTGGTCACAAAGCACCGAGCTGATCTCCCTGTGCTATGCAGCTGCTTCCCACTAGCTAGCTATTTTACGTTTGGTAGTGTATATATGTCCATGCCACTCTCTCACTTTGTCACAGCCTACCCTTCCCCCTCCCCATATCCTCAAGTCCATTCTCCAGTAGGTCTGTGTCTTTATTCCCATTTTGCCCCTAGGTTCTTCATGACCTTTTTTATTTTTAGATTCCATATATATGTGTTAGCATACAGTATTTGTTTTTCTCTTTCTGACTTACTTCACTCTGTTCAGCCACTATGGAGAACAGTGTGAAGGTTCCTTAAAAAACTAAAAATAGAACTACCATACAACCCAGCAATCCCACTACTGGGCGTATACCCTGAGAAAACCATAATTCGTAAAGAGTCATGTACCAAAATGTTCATTGCAGCTCTGTTTACAATAGCCAGGACATGGAAGCAACCTAAGTGTCCATCAACAGATGAATGGGTAAAGAAGATGTGGCACATATATACAATACTGCTTTTTTCTGACTCGTATTTTTCAGAAGCCTCATGACCAGCTACCTGTGGTATTCCTATATTGTTTTAAGTTATATAAGTTCACTATTAAGTTTCCTGCAAATTGATTTACTGATCTAATGTTCTATACCTGTTAAAAATTAGTCATTTTTGCATATATTCTGGGCAGCTAATCAAATATTTTAAGTACCTTCTCAGTCTTTGTTACCTGAAGTATAAGTAGATCATCGTTGGAATCAATTATTTCTTCTTCCTCTCCTCCCCCAAAGTGTTGAGGCTATATGGATTTTTATGATTTGCTATTCAATAATAAAAAGTAAACATTTTCTTATTACTTTAGTAACTGCCATTTTTTTCTAAATAAAGTATATTTTTCTCATTTAAAGCAAAGATCTTAGGGATAAAATAGTATTCATTCTTTGCTGTAATTGAAATCATTTATTAAAAACTACTAAATGTGTATATGTTCCTTGCCAAATAGCCCTCTCTCCTCCATTTTTCTTCAGGAAGTAAAATATGTTCCTAATTACAAATTTTCTTCCTTAATCATTTATATAAATCCATCAGTAATAGATTTGATTCTTTTCTTCACATAAGTATTAAACGTTTCTCTTGGTCACTTGAATTCTTATATCCTTACTTCTAATTCCTCACTGGTTCTCTCATTATTGACTTTTCAATCTTTCTTTTTGTCACCCCTCTCACAGTTAGATAAGCCTCTATGTTTAACTTCTAGTGAAATTTTAAGCAAGCTTTTGTTTTGTTTTTAATGGAATTTTGAGAAAACTGTCTTGTGCCAGTATTTTTATGTTTTATACAGGATAGCTGCTGGGGTGTATGGAGGGGGGAGAGGTGCTTTAATTGTTTTTTTCCTACAAACATCAAGTAATGAATCAGTTTTCAGAATTGTGTTTTAAAGTTTTCCCAAACTCTTTGTATATTGAATACCTAAAAACATTTTTTATAAAGTTTATAAAATTATGTTTGAATGAATAGAAACATGTTCAACGCAGAATTGTAAAGTTGATATTTTAAGAACCATGTAGCATTTCCAATTAAGTCATAGTATTTAGAAATTAAAATTGAGAGCCTCATATTTTCTTTTGTAGACCTTTTTTTTTAAAAAAAATAGTTAATCTATGTGGCTTTCCTGTATGAATAAATATTATTCTGATTATCTCTTTTTATGACCTATTTCACCTGAAAAAACTATATAGAGATTAAAAGGCATTTTAGTAGATATATCTCGGAATCTGGGAACAGTGCAGACTGCTTAGATCTAAAGAGAAGAAACGACATTGGAGTGATCAAAGAGAATTCTCCCTTCTAATGCCTTACACCTGGAGCAGTTGCAGAACTGTCAATAGCACAACTACATTTATAAATATCAGAGCAGGATGTGGCAGACGGTGGGTGATACAACACAGAGTCTTGTCAAACCTTTATGTCACTAAAAAGGAGGTTCCTTTTAGTGCCAATTTTAAGATTAATGAATAATTTTAAATAACTTAGGTCTTACAAAGTAAAATTGACTATTAAAATTGTGAATTTCTCCTTGCAATTGAAAAATTTAAGTATGAATTAACACCTCCCTTCTTTGGTAATCTTTTTCTTTGTTGAATAAGACTGTGAGAGATTTTAGTAGCTAAACTAAGGTGAAGAAAGTAGTGTTTTGTTTTCCTGAAGGATATTTTTTTTTTTTTTTTTTTTTTTTTTTGCGGTACGCGGGCCTCTCACTGCTGTGGCCTCTCCTGTTGCAGAGCACAGGCTCCAGATGCGCAGGCTCAGCGGCCATGGCTCACGGGCCCAGCCGCTCCACGGCATGTGGGATCCTCCCAGACCGGGGCACGAACCCGTGTCCCCTGCATCGGCAGGCGGACTCTCAACCACTGCGCCACCAGGGAAGCCCCTGAAGGATATTTTTAATGTGTTTGTGACATCCTTCTATGTTAAATCAGATTCAATGTAAAGCAAAACCTATATTTTCTCTCTTCCTTTCTATCTCCCCCTCCTCTTTTCTCTTTCCGTCATCTTTTCTTTCTGCTTTTTGTCCTTTAAGCCTTATTTTATGTCTTGTGTTAAGGGATTCTTTTGCCACTGTTAGTAAAACATGCTTTTAGTTTTGTCTCAGTAGTTAAGGTGTGCTCTGAGGTTGTTTAGTATAAATCTACACCTACACATCATAAACTATCCACTTTATGAAAGAAAGCATACCTTTTACACTTATGAACCTTAATGTGGTACATTGTCTTGCAGTATGACATTAAACATGGGTACAGTTTGAGATTGTATCTCTCCTGCCTAAGAGCAAAGCAACAAGTGCTTCAGTAAGGAAAACCACAAGTTGCAGGATCTCCTTTCATTCAGGGGATAAAATTCTTGCCTTGATTCCATTCCTTTTCATTCTATTTTGTAATTAGGTTTCAGGAACTTTTAAAAATAAATGTCTTGTTAATTAATATATTTATTTGAACTGAAAAATAAAGTCAGATCTTTTCTGGGAGAGAAAAATGTCTCATTTGTTTGGTTGGTTGGGCAATGAATATGGTGTTGGCCATTTAAATTAAATAGTGGTACTGTCAACTGCCATGTTTTTAAAGACAAGCTTTTCTAGAGTATTTCTGTTTTCTTTGGTACTTTTGGCAACAAGATACTTGAGAAAGTAAAAAACAAAATAGTATAAATTTTAGCTTAGCACAGCGTAGTGGCTTAGGGAATGTGCTGTGCAATAAGCAAAGCTGGGCAAGTACAAACTTGGGCAAGTCACCTAACCTTTTTTTTTAATATAATATGTTTTATTTATTTATTATTTATATTTTATTTGTTTTATTTATTTGTTTTTTAAAATTTATTTTTGGCTACGTTGGGTCTACGTTGCTAAGCTCAGGCTTTCTCTAGTTGCGACGAGCCAGGGCTACTCTTCGTTGTGGTGTGCTTCTCATTGCAGTGGCTTCTCCTGTTGCAGAGCACAGGCTCTAGGCACGTGGGCTTCAGTAGTTGCAGCATGCGGGCTCAGTAGTTGCGGCACGTGGGCCCTAGAGCGTGCGGGCTTCGGTAGTTGTGGTGCATGTGCTCAGTAGTTGTGGCACACAGCCTCAGTAGTTGTGGCGCACGGGTTGGTTGCTCTGCGACATGTGGGATCTTCCCGGACCAGGGGTCAAACCCCTGTCCCCTGAATTGGCAGGCGGATTCTTAACCACTGCACTACCAGGGCAGTCCCAAATCACCTAACCTTTTCAAGTTTCAGTTTCCTCTTCTGTAAAATGGGAATAATGATAGTACTTTTATAGGCTAACATTCTTAAAAGGGAAAATGGGACTCTCAAATATGCAATGAACACGTCAACAATTTTATTTAACTCTAATTAGTGTACAGGTAAGATATTGCAATTTATTTAAAGGGGAATTCAAAGACTGGAGGTATGTGTGGTCCATGAAATCAATTTACAAATATTACAAAACTGACTTTGGTGGGGTGGTGGATTTCATTTGTGTCTCTACAGGGCAGATCTTATTTTCTGATTTTTTTTTATAGGCAGTAATTATTGCTATAAGTAATATACAATTTACAAACTCATGAAATAGCTCAAAGGTATATGCTTCATGATAGGGAAGAATAATTCTAATCCTTGTATTTTCACAGATTTTATTAAGAATAGTTGTTGAGTTGGTAACATAATTGTTTTCCCTTTTTAGCCTATTGCTATAATTTATTATTTTAATATTTTTCCTTTTATTAGTTTTGTATTCATTAAAATATAAGCATCATGAGGGCAGGCACTTTGTTTTGTTCCCTGCTGTGTGTCCTCAACATCTCCAATAATCTCTGTGACTTGGAAGACTTTCAGTGAACATATTTTGAGTGATTGAAGTGATTAATAGATACAACCCTATATGAGAAAGTTGTATTTTTCTTTACTGCTCGATTCTCTGGTTTGTATTAATTTTATTTAGTTTTTTGACAGGGCAAAAGCATAATTTCTGTACAAGCATAGGTATTTATTTTAATCTAATTATTGAATTTTTTCTTTTAATGTCATGCGTTGGTATATTTTGACAGCGATATAAACAAAGTTTATAATGAAGAGTATTACCATTGGAGGCAAAGATCTGGATTCTAGACCTGGTTCTTCTCTGAGTGGCCGTCAACTCTTTGAGCAATAGTTTCTTCACAAGTAAAATGAGATGATAAAACACTATAACCTTGTAGTTTATTAAGAGAATTAAATGTGATAATACACATAAATTACCTAGGAAGGTTCATGGCACATAGTTAATGATCAAAAAAGCTTAGCTGTGCTGTTAAACTATTATTTTAGTTGGGTTTGATTTTTGGTGTGTTATTTCATGGAGTTGTAAAAGTTTATATTTATTCTGTAAAAGCAGTCATTTCAATAGTGTCCTAAAAATCTGTGCTTACATATACAGTTAGTTATATAACTGTCTCTGATTTGAAGGACTCACACGTGTAATGTAATACAGTGGTGATTTGTCACATAAATAATAGATATGATAAAGTAAAATGTGGGACCCTAATGAATACCCTTTTATAAGTTGGTATTCAAGATGTTTACATTCTTTTCAATACATGCTCTCATAAGATATTCACCATACTGAATAAAATAACATTGTGATTTTACTTGGAACAATGAACAATTTAGCTAACTTCTGAAGCTTAAATCAAAGGTTTGAATTTTGCTTAACAATACATTTTGAGCTATATAAATAAGGAATTTTAAAGCATTTGATAATCATTTAAGGTTCCCCATTAAGCCCTGAATTTAGTTGATAATATCCAAGACAAAGCATATAGGAAAATAATGTTTTTTTTTTTAAAATTTTAAGTTGAGTATTATTGCAAAATGTTCTTGATTCCACTGGAAGAAATTCAAATTATGTAAAAGAAAATGTTTCAGACAGTTTTTATTGTAGCAGTACTTTATGAATAGGCTCTTGAATATAGCAGCTTATTGATAAAAATTTTGAATTTGTAAATGAATCAGGCATCTGTCTTAAATCTTATGAAATTGCTCTTCATTCTTCATAGATATAGTCTGCATATTGTAGTTCACTATCAACTTCTAGAATCTATAATAATGAATTGTCAAGTTGAGAATCTGTGATATTACTTTCCAGGTTCTACTAATTTGCCTGCTAGTCATCTTTAACTGTAAGAAAGTGAGCCAAAAGCTGGCTTCCTAGGTACTATCCTGTTACTCTATCTTGTACATTGCTGCTTATAGGTGACCAAATACTGAGAACCCCCATTCCCCACTTCTTGTCTTTTGTTTTCCCCCTCAGAGGCATTGTTGCCATCCATTAAGAGCCAGTAACTTCCTATTTTCTAAGTTTATTTCTGTACCAGTCAATATTCTTATTCCATCTTTGGCATTTTCAGGAGCATGTATTCACATTGATTTATAAAGTTATTTAAGTATATACCTGTTTAATATTTGTATTATTAGGAAATGAAAGGCCTGATCTTCTGTTAATGAAATTTGAAATAAGTGCAAGGTAAATAGGATGAGGTATATTTTCTCTTTTTGAAATTAAACTATGTGTATGTTTGGCCCTAAAGATAGATATGTATGCATGTATACACAGAGTTTGTGAGGTAAAATGAAGAATTGACCTAAGGAACCTTATCTCATTCTACTGTCCTACCTGGATCCCTCCCATGTAAAGCGTTTAGAATCCAGTATGCAGTGATACAATGCTTGGCCTCATTTTCATAGACCTTACTTGGTAGTAATTGTGGTCCATCCCATCATGACAGCTATAATTTCCTTCTTTCACAAAGTCTCTACATGAAAATTAACGGCTATGCAGTGAGCTTTTCAAATAAGGGAGAAGAAGATTGGATGGATGGGTGGAAGTTAGCTGACCATTGAGAAGCTCTGTTCTTGGTAGGCGTAGCAGGTTGATTGCATGTGGTGTCTAGTTAAATTGAAGAACTTTGCCGTTTACTGTTTGTGTATTTAGAAGTGATTTAACAATATGTAACAGAAAACTGAAATTTTGAGGATTTAAAAATTTGAGATCTGGCAGAATAAGAAACTTAGAGAGGTTTGATTTTTTTTTCCCCCTAATAATCTGCTTATTATTTATTTATTCCTCCACAGAGCCCCCTTCCCCCCTCCCCCCCCCAACACCTGGACACTGAGGAGGTTGTTTGGAATGGGTTACAACCTGGGGCCTGGAGTCTTGAAATCTGAGGCACCCTCTTCCGTCATTTTGTGGCTTAGGTGGGGGTATTGTCCAGGCAGAACCGGTGTCTCCGTTTGGATACTGCAGAAGGAAGGGGAACCTAGGCACACCCATAAAGGTGGCCATACCCAGAGGAGTTGATTGGCAGGCTGGAAGACAAATTTTCTCGATAAAGGCACTTTTACCTCAGTTGTGGGCTGGGAGGAATTATTTCGATGGCGGTGTTATTTGCAGGTTGCTGAGAGAAATGAAGGGAGTTCACCTACATTGGGCCATCTGCAGGGTCAGTAGGGGCTGCTGTATGTCTTTGCTGCCGCAAGGGGAAGGTAATGTAGGCATCATAGCCAAAGAGTAATGTAGGAATTAGGCCCAGTACCCCTGCAACGATTTTGGAGTGGTTTCCTCTCTCACCAAGCACAACAATGGAGGTGATCAGATAGAGGATGACCGCTACAAGGGTTCAGAAGAAATCACTCCAAGGCCAGTTGATGATCTGTATCTTGGTGTGCAGGTCACACATGTAGACGACAAAGAGAGCAGCAAAGACCATCTCTGTCACCGACAAGGAGGAGTATCCTGATGTCGAGGCACCGAAGCAGATCAGAATCACCAGGCACAATATAATTTCAGCAAACAGGAGAATTCCCTGTCGGGGGCGTGAGAAGTTGGAGCAGGCGGCCCAGCAACCGGGGCCGAGAGGCGCTCGGAATCCACCATGGCGTGGACCGGAGTCCTGAGAGGCGCAGAGGATCTGCTTGCTTGTGGGTTTGAGGACGGTACACACCCAGACATCTTGCCCACTCTCTGATCGGGAAGGGGGCCCTTGGGCGAAGGGAGAGGTTTGATTTTATGAAAGCAATACCAGTTATAGTCCTTTATGAAGATAGCATACAATTTATGCAAATATAATAATTAAATAATATGTTTCATTAGATAGATCAGATTACTTTCAGTTATGTTCAGAATAGTAATTATTCATATTTATGGACCACTAGGGATTTGTGCTTTATGTAACAGTTGTCACCTTCTCTTTCTTTTTTTTAAAATAAATTTATTTTTGGCTGCGTTGGGTCTTTGTTGCTTTGCACAGGCTTTCTCTAGTTGTGGCGCGCAGGTTTCTCATTGCGGTGGCTTTTCGTTGCGGAGCATGGGCTCTAGGCGCACGGGCTTCAGTAGTTGTGGCACATGGGCTGAGTACTTGTGGCTTGGGGGTTCTAGAGCGCAGCCTCAGTAGTTGTGGCACACGGGCTTAGTTGCTCCACAGCATGTGGGATCTTCCCTGATCAGGGCTCGAACCTGTGTCCTCTGCATTAGCAGGCGGATGCTTAACCACTGCGCCACCAGGGAATTCCCGTCACCTTCTCTTGTATTAAAAATTGAATGAAATGTTCATCAGGTAGACTAATACAACTCACATAGGAAAGTAATATTTGAACCATGTGATTTATCTAAAAATACTGGAGAACTAAAAAGTAATATCTCTGTGAAGCATTCATATAAATGTGTCATTTGTCTGAAATAGTGAAAGTCTAAGTATATAGAGCAGTACTTTAAATTATTTAGAGTAGGTCATTTTCCCTTCCCCAAACTTATAGATTTAATCCTACCCTGAGGAAAATTATACTAAATGTGAAAGATTGTAGTCAGTAATAACGTAGTCAGTGTTGCATTTTTTTTAAAGCAGGGACTATCAATTCTTAATCATCTCCTTTAGGCACCTGTGGGATGAAGGTTAATTTTATAGCATCAGAGACTACAAGTAATGTACATTGCTGGGGACATGTACAAAGCTGACTTGATAGGGCTTGTACTTTTGGAGTGACTGTATAGTAGGTGGAAGTAGCAAGCTCAGCCTTTGGGCTCTTCTATGTGTAATCAAACCTTTCATGTAGGAAGTTGTGGCAGGTTGATACTTCCCCCTTATACCCCCTTATTTGTAGGGTTTCTTAACATTTTTTAAATGGTTTTAATTGTTAAACTTAGAACACATTTTAGAAAATTGAAATGTAAAGAAAGAAAAAATGACAGTAACCTCTTTTTTATTTTCCAGTTGTATGTGAGTCAGTGTGTGTTTACATAGTTCTACAATTAGAGAACTTGGGGAGAAAACAGTTTCCTTTGTTTTTTTTAAGTAAATTCAGTTTGTGTCATGTAGTTTTACAGAGCCACCAAACCACAATCTTAGGGAAAATAATGTAAAAAGATTATTCCAAATGAAGGAAAATGGGCAAAGAACAGTATATTTCTTGAATGTGGTGCTTAGTTCTGGGAACCATATATTTAGAATACATGACAAACTTCTCGTTGTAGATGACGTTGGGCAGTTTTCCTATAGCTTCCTGTGCCTCCGTTTGCTCATTTGTACACTGTAAAATGCACACTGTACACTTGGGGTTGTGAGGGTGAAATGTAAAATAAAAAATGGAAGAGTATGTACTACTAGGTAAGGTGCTGGCACATGAAATCGTTATCATGGATGTTATTAAACTTCAGTATCATCATCATCATTAAAGATTATGTGATTTAATTTCTCAGTGTTTTCACAACATATTTATATGAATAGGTGGTACTCATTGATATATTGCACTGTTGAGAGCCATTTTCAAAATAGTCCTTTAGTTATACATTTATCAAATTGCTGCTCTGCTTACTGTGACTTCTCAGAAGTATAGTGTCATGGGTGGGATGTTACATAGAAATGTAGGGATTGAAGTAAGTGTTGTCATTTCATAAAAGTTAAATCTCCCAGTACTCTTTCTCATCCTTTTGGTTAATGATAAAAGTTTGTTGGGAATTCCCTGGTGGTCCAGTCGTTAGGACTCGGTGCTTTCACTGCTGAGGTCCTGGGTTCAATGCCTGGTTGCAGAACTAAGATCCCACAAAGCCGTGTGATGCAGCCAAAAAAAAAAAGTTTGTCTTCCACAGAACTAAATGCATCTTTTAATTTAGTTTTCTAATGTTACTTTATTTGTATTTACCAAAATGCAATATGCATGTTTTGGTTTTTAAAGTATCTCTCTCAAGTTCTTTGACATTCTTTCATTTAAAAGGTAGAGCCTAATTTCCCTGTTGTTGAATATGCCCAGACTTAGTAACTTGCTTCTAACAAATAGAATGTGTTAGAGTTGTGTGTGGCATTGATGATGTGCATTGATGTGTGGCATTGATGATGGGCTGTTTCTGAGGCTAGGTATTGTTGCTTCCACATTGTTTTCTTTTGGATGCCCATAATAAGAAAGTCAACTGCTGTGTCATGAGGACGCTCAGTCATCCTACGGAGAGGCCCTCATGACAACGAACTAAAGTTTTTTACCACCAATGAGCACCAACATGCTAGCCATGTGCAGGAGCCAGCCCCAATCACCATAACCTAATGAGATACCCTGAGACACAACTCCTTTGCTAAAACACTCCCAAATTCCTGACCCATAAAAAAAGCTATATAAAGTTATGTTTCTTATTTTAACTCACTGTGTTTGGCAGCAACAAATAACTAAGAGGCACAAAGTCCAAAATTTTAAAAGGTCAAGAGTATGTAGGGAAAAGTAGATTTTCCTCCTGTGCCCATACTCTGCTCACCCAGTTTACATAGTTAGATGTGATTCCTGTAACAAGTTTCTTGTGTTCTTCAAGAAATATTTTATTTCTTTACAGCTATGTGCGTATCTATTAATGTGTATTTTCTGCATATGTTATACTGTATACACAGTTTTGTATTTTCATTTTTTTTTCTTAATAGTATATCTTGGAGATTGTTCCATACCAGTATGAAATAGATATGGCTGATTCTTTTTAATGGCTATAATGGTCCATTCTATGATAGTATTATAATTTTTTTTAATAAATAAATTTATTTATTTATTTTTGGCTGCATTGGGTCTTCGTTGCTGTGTGTGGGTTTTCTCTAGTTGTGGTGAGCAAGGGCTACCCTTTGTTGTGGTGCGCAGGCTTCACATTGTGGTGGCTTCTCTTGTTGTGGAGCATGGGCTCTAGGTGCGTGGGCTTCAGTAGTTGTGGCATGCGGGCTCAGTAGTTGTGGCTCATAGGCTGTAGAGCGCAGGCTCAGTAGTTATGGCACACGGGCTTAGTTGCTCCACGGCATGTGGGATTTTCCCGGACCAGAGCTTGAATCCATGCCGCCTGCATTGGCAGGCGGATTCTTAACCACTGCACCACCAGGGAAGTCCCAGTATTATAATTCGTTTAATGAATCTCTTACTGTTTAACATTTAGATGGTTTACAAAGATACTTTAGGAGTACCTTAATATGCATGTTATTTTCCATCTGTATATCTTTTTTTTTCCTATGTGGGAGTCACATAGAAGGTTACATCTGAATAGGTTTTTTTGTTTTTGTTTTTTAATATTTATTTATTTGGCTGCTCCAGGTCTTAGTTGTGGCATGCAGGATCTTTAGTTGCAGCATGCAAACTCTTAGTTGCAGCATGTGGGATCTAGTTCCCTGACCAGGGATTGAACCTGGGCCCCCTGCATTAGGAGCATGGAGTCTTAGCCACTGGACCACCAGGGAAGTCCCTTCCATCTGTGTATGCTTATAATTTAGTCCTAGAAATAAGAATTGCTGGCTGAAAGAGCATAAGCATGGTAAATTTTTATACAAATTGTCAGATTTGTCCACATAAACATTTTACCAATTTTTATTTCTATCAGAACTGAATGCATATATTTATTTTAATACATCCTTACCAATTCAGAATATAATCAGGGTCTTCTTTATCAATATGCTGTGTAAAAAGTAAGATCTCATTGAAAGTTTACATTTACATTTCTCTGGATGACGTGAATCACTTGGATGGAGTGAACTATTTTCTGAGAGAAATAAATTACCAAAATTCATTCTAAAAAGAGAAAAATCTGTGTGGTGTAATGCTCATATAAGAAATAGAGCAGATTATCAAAGAGCCTCCTCTCCACAAGAGTAAAAATCCTAGGTGACTTCACTTGGCAAATACACCAGACTTGTGAACATCAGATTATTCTAAGATAATTAAACCATTGAGCAGCATAGGAGGAAAAAAACCCTTCTAGATTCTTTTCTTTCAAGCTGGTCTCCCATTGATACTATAACCCAACAAGGATAGCAGAAAGAAAAATAAGCAAGCATAAAACTAAAAGTATAGATTAATACTATTTTTGACTGTTGTGAAAAAAAGCCCAAATACAATATTTGGAAATAAATTTAGTACCACATTAATAATTGTCAGTGACCAAGTTGAAAAGTTAATTCTGGGAATGCAAGGATGGTTCAGTGTTACAAAATCTGTAATTTGTTCTCATAGCAATAAAACAAAAGAGAAATAGGATCTTCTATGGAGATGCTAAAACAACTTCCATTAAAGAAAATAGATATATGTTTTCTTAATAGAATCTGTCTCTCTCAACTCCAATGCCAGTATCATATTTTATAGATAAAATAGGGAAATAAAATTAACACTACCTTTGTTGAGTCTGTTGTGGAAAACCCCAATAGAATGAAGTGAATACTGTTGTAAACAAAGAATTAATAAATTAGGTGGATTTAAAATTTAGGTGCTTAAATTAATAGATGGGATAAACAAACTATAAACCTCATTTACAGTAGCAAACAAAAAGATAAATACCTTTTGGACAGACATTGTTTTTATTCTGGTTTTCTGCAATCTCTCCCCCACCACCTGCCTTTCATATTTCCTGTTTTTATTTAAGCATACTTTTTCTTTTCTCTTATTTTTATTTCTGTTTGTTTTCTGTCTCTATCCTTCCATTGCCATGTGACTTTATATATTCATTGCTTTGAGCTGTAAGAATAATTTAATACCAGAAACATTACAGATAGCTATATTACAATGCATACAGAAAATATAGTTAATATAATTTACTATTGTAGCTTACATCAAAAAGTACAAAAATAAGCTAATTCTTGGGCTAACTTTTGTTTTTTACAGATGCAGGGAAATGCCTGAATTTCAATCTTATACACCACAATGTGTTTTGAAAGTTTCGTATCATGCTTCTAGTTTTGAAAACCATTCTTTATTTTTATTTCTCAGAAATATGATACTCTAAAATAAATATATTGATAAATGATTATTTAAGTCATTCTACTTCAATTGAAGTAGGAAAGCCAGAATAATTTAATATCCCAGAAGAATAACAAAATAAAAATCAGTGGTAATTCTGTGTAACATTAGCCTATATTTCTATTTCTTTACTTTGAAATCGTTTGTTGCCTTTAGCTGGATCGTATTTCTTGAGTTTTACTTTAATAGTAATTTTGCTAATGTAAAAAGTTACTATATAATGTCATTAGTAATGTCATGCTCTATCAAGCTGATGCTCTCTTAAAAATTGTTGATCATAACAATATGAAATGAGGGAGGTATATGTAGTTATGAAAGACCTTAACATTACTGTGTATCTTTTTATTTAAGTGCAAAGTATACTCATATTGTTTCTATCACCAGTATTTTTTTTTTTAATGGTATAAGCCCAAAGAGCTATATTATGATGGTGAGACTATGAAAAGGTAAATTTATGGTTAGCTTCCAAATCTGCTCTAGTGTTTATTACCATCTGGTCTCTTTGGAGACTATTATAACTATTCATGGGAGTGTTTTCAACACAAAAAAAGGATGGTTTGTGTATTGGCAGAAAGCAAAAAATACCAGTGGTTTAAACCATATGTAGTTTTCTTAGAATTAGGCAAGGGAAATCAACTGAAGAACTAATTGAGAATCGTTAGTAGTTATGTGGTTTATCTCAATTTTGTCAGAATTCATTCATAAAGGACAAAATATTGTACAAGAAAAACTGAAGGTAGTGGAAATACAACAATAACTCCATTTGGCATATTATTTTATTTTCGTTTTAATCAGTGAAATGTTAAGATGGTCTCAAATCTTGATGTAAACCTCAGAAATAAAATGAGGAATATATGTCAAATTTGAGGACTTTTTAAAAATAAAAGCAGAAAGATATTCATGTTAAAATAATTATAGAGATGAACACTTGAAGAATGCCTTTATTAAAGGTATTTGTCTTGAATTTAATGCAAACATATTATTTTAAATAATTTTATGTGTGTCCTAGACATATCACTCTTAAGGAGTAGAAGTAGTTTGCAGTGTTTTAAGCTTAAGTTAAGTTGATTTAATAGTAAAAGGATAAAAAGAAATATCTTTTCACTTTTCCATTCTAAGAGTTGGAGAGAGGTCTATAAAAAATGAGATGACAAGTCAAAAAATTGAATTCATCTATTTTTATTCAGCAGTTTTAAACAAAAAATGCCTGGTGGGCTGGGAATATACAGGAATTAAATTTGTGATCAAGAATAAGAAATGCATTTGTGGTTTAAAAAAGAAATACCAGCATGTCACATTAAAGTTATGGTGTCTACAGTATTGTACAGTTAGCAGGAAAATGTATTACATCAGGGGCTATGTTGCACTTTAGAGAGCTAGTATGGGGATGCGGATGAAGAGAATAACTCCGTAGAAGGCACGACCATTAATAATGCAGTCAGAGAGGAAGAATTTTGCTGTCTCCCATGTAACATAAAACAGATGTTACATTCTATTAAAAACCTTCTTAACTAGAATGAATGTTTAGATCACTGGTCAATAGGAGAAACATGAACAATGGTAATTTAATGATTTTGAAAATTTATTGTTTGTCAGTTAATATTGGTGGTAGGGAGGGTGAAGGGAAGCTTGCTAAATGTTATTGTATTTTGGATATCTTAATTTAGAAAGCTGAAAGGCAACAGTGAACTATATTTTGAATTTATTTTACAAATTTTAGCTATTTTCTTTCTCAGAAATTGTTGTAAAAACCGAGAAATTTAGCAACTGTGAGTTCTGATTTAATAAATCTGAATAGGTGATTTAAATATATCTAAAAGTGTTTAATTTATTAACTTTAAATGAAAGCTGGAAACATTGTTAAGTAGTTGGCAGTCGAAAGAAGACATATGGAGAAAAGGCCACTGGGGATGTTTCCACAAAGTCCTAGGTATCGTTTCCTTTTCTTTTTTAAAAGATTTACGTTTTTTCCCCCAGTATTGTTTTGCATAAAAAATTTTTTAGGTGTAATGTACATAATAAAATTGACCTTTTTAATGTACAGTTGTATAAGTTCTGTCATAAGCACACAGTCATGTAGCCACTACCAGGAGCAAGATATGTTTTAGTTCCAGCACCCTAAAACTTCCCCTGTGCTCTTTTGTAGTCAGCCTTTCCCCCACCGCAGCTCCTAGCGATCACTGCTCTGTTTTTGTTGGCAGAGACAGACCTCCTTGCTTGGTGTGCCAAGACTGTAAGGCTCTGACTGCTCTCTTTCCTAGGACATTTCTCAGTATTATTTATATAGCTGGTGGACTTAAAACATGAGGTAACTGTCTCTCCCCAGACAAAGAGCAGACTTAGTTACTGTTTGCTATAAAATTGGTAGATTCCCTAAGCTTTATGTTCCTCACCTGCCAGTGCAAACCCAGTGAGTGCATGCATAGCATCTATCTGAACCATCCTGTTACCTGCATAGGACTTGGGGCAAGGGGAACTGGTGCAAATATGCCCATGTTCATGTGCCTTGACTTGAGTAAAATATAATCTTTTGCCTTTCATCCAGGGGTCTCGTGTCTTCTGCCCTTGTCTGTGAATCAGCATCAGAACTTTTTGTTGTTGTTGTTAGCTTTTAAAACAAGGTAGAATCAAATTCCATATCATAGTTTTCTGTTTCTGCAGTTTTGCCTTTTCCAGTGTTTCATATTGATGAATCTAGCTCCTGGCCAAAAACCTGTGTGTGATTTTTCAGGCCAATCGTAGGGATCTACAAAGGTTTTACTTGGTGGGGTTTATGTGGGAAAGCTGCCTTGCCCCCACCAGACTTGGTGTAAAGCCAATGAATTACTGTCTCTGAAGGGAGTTGCAGTCAAGGACTCATCCCACCTGGCCAGCTATGCTCTTACACATGTCAGTATTCCTAGCCCAAGCACCTTAATTTGGAGGCTCCTTTATCTGGGGCTTTTGTTGAGGCCTGGCTTAGATGCTTCTGTCAAGACTTTTTTATTAGGGAAGTGACAAAGAACTTTGGAGACACCTTTCTGTACTGTGACTTAGAACTCAATACTATTCTACACCTAGCTCTCTCCCTTCCATCTTACCCCAGACCCAGGGTCTTAAAACTTCAGAACCCTTTTTGGGGGGCTCCCTTGGCAGTGAAACAGCTCCCGCATCTGTGCAGATTCACCTGATCCTTGACCAGTGTACTGGTCCTTGGGGGAAAGTGGACACTTTCTCCGATTTACCGTCTTTCTTACAGTATCACAGTAAGGATGAAAGACTTAATTATTACTTTCACTTTGGCTTGTCTTTTTTGTTTGTTTGTTTTGTCATGAGGCTTGTGGGATCTTAGTTCCCCGACCAGGGATTGAACCTCACCCTGAGCAGTGAAAGCACAGAGTGAAAGCACAGTGAAAGCACAACTGGACCACCAGGGAATTCCCTGGCTTATTGTCTTAATCGACTACTCTGAAACCTGGCAGCTCGCCTCTCTCCAACTCACTTGAGTTCCTGACACACATAAATAGAATCATATAGTGCATAGCTTTTGAATCTTGTTTCGTTTAGTTGGCATAAGTGCATCAGAGATTGTCATCCCTTTTGTTGAGTATCCGTAATTTGTTTCTTTTATGGCTGAGTAGTGTTCCGTCATGTTGATGTACTGCAACTTGTATATCCATCCCCAATGGAGGAATATTTAGATTGTTTCCAGTTTTGGTGATTACTAGTAACTCTGCTATAAACATTTCTGTATAAGTTTCTTTATACAGACATACATTTTCATTCCACTAGAAGTAAGATTGCTGGATCACATGCTTCATAAGGAACTGCCTAAGTGGCTGTATCATTTTACATTCCCACCAGCAGTGTATGAACAGTTTTATTGGCTTCACATTTTTGCCAGCACTTGGTATTGTTAGCTTTTGTTATTTATTCGCTGTAACAGAGGTAAAGTAGTATCTCATTGTTTTAATTTACACTTCCTAATGATGTTGAATATATTTTTATGTTTTTTTTACTATCTGTGTATCTTCTTCAGAGCAGCGTTCAGATCTTTTTTAAAAATCGTGTTGTTCATTTTATTATTGAGTTTTGAGATTTGTTTATATTTTCTGAATATGTCTCTTGTCAGATATATGATTTGCAAGTATTTTCTCCCATTATATTCTTGTTTGTTAATTTTCTTAACAGTAACTTTCAATGAGCTGAAGTTTTTACGAATGTATCAGTCTGTTTTTTACAGATAATGCTTTTATGTGATACTCTTTGCCTAATTGAGGGTCAGAAAGATATTCTTCTATATTTTCTTCTAGAAATTTTATAGTTTTAGTTTTTACATTTAGGTCTGTGTTCCATTTTGCGTTAATTTTTGTGTTTGTAGGATGAGATAAGAAGTGTTCTTTTTTTAATCCCCACTTTGGCATATGGGTATCCACTTGTTCCAGCCAATACCCTTTCCTGAAGTCTTTTTAAATCACTTTAATTGCCTTTGTACCTTTTTCAAAAATCAATTATATGGTTGTTTTTCTGTACTGTGTGTTCTGTTCCATTGATCTATATGTCTATCCTGTCTCCAATATGCTGCCCTGATTACTGCAGCTTTCTAATAACCCTTGATATGTTTGTTTTCTGTGGTCTCTATAATCATGTTACATTGAATCTAGAAGTTGAAATTATTACATTTCAGAGGTTGAAAATTTCTTACATTTGTAGTCATAAGCGTCTATAAATTTTCACTATTGAATTTTGATTTAATGTACATATTAGAAATTGTTTCAATATGCAAAGCGCTGTTAACTTACAGTTGAAGAGTTTTGTAATAGTGACTTTATTTAATAGTAATAAGTAGAAAAATTAAATAGATAAAGGAAAATTTATACATCTTATTGTCACTGCTTTTTTGTCACTACTTTTTTTAAATGTTTTTATTTTTAATGAGACTTACTTTGTTTTTGTGGGTGGTTTAATTTTTATAGGTTTTCCCAGCAGGAGAACCTAGAACAAGGATTTTAAAACAAATAGCCAATTTGGAAGATGTAGGTAACTTTGGCAAGGGTGGCAGGAGGTGATTCAGGGAACACAAAGCAGCTAATAAAAAGTCATTAATCGAACTACCACGATAAGTTACTGGGGCTTTATCCTGTGGGGAAATTTTGAGAAAAATCAGTGTTGAAATCGATTTCAGAATTAACTCACTGGAAATGCAAGTATATTTCCTGTTATTGGCTGTGGAGTGCAATTTGGAAGGCTGTGCACCTGCCTAGTGCCCAGGTGGGCACAGCAGCTTTCACCAGTTCAGGAGAAAATGCCTCTGGCACAGAGAGGAAGCTTCTAGCTTTTGGAAGCCTGGAGCCAGGGGAAATTGTTAGGTCCAAAGGATATGGGAAGGGCACTGACAGCATCTGATGCGTGCCCTATGACTTTTAAGTCCCTTTTCTGGGTTATCATAATAAATAGCTTTAATCAAATGATCCCTATAATGATATTTTCTAAATAAATTAGATTATATTTTCTGTACTTATGTGTCTGTCTCCACTTTTTATTCATAAAGCTTCATTAACTTTTTGTATATTTATCCTTGTCATACTATGTAAAAGAACGAATTAACTACACACTTGGAAATATTGTATATTCCCTTTTCAGGTAATGTTAAAATGTTAAATGATAAAAGAGGATACATAAGATGGTAAATAAGCATATAAAACGTTTTCAATATCTTTAGCCATCAGAAGAGTGCAAATTTAGAAAATGTGATAATTAGCTAAAATTTTTAAATGATAACAGTAACAAGTGCTGATGAGAATGCAGAATGACTGGATCTCTCATACATTGCTGGTGGGAATGTAAAATGGCACAGCCACTCTGGAAACAGCTTGGCATTTCTTATAAAATTGAACATACATTTTCATGACTCATCAGTCAGATTCCTGACCATTTGTCATAGAGAAATGAAAACTTACGTTCACGCAAAAACTTGCTACACATATAGTCATAGCACTTTATTTGTTATTGCCCCGAAGTGGAAACAATACGAATAACCTTCAGCAAGTGAATGGATAAACAAACTGTGATACACCTGTACAGTGGAGTACTACTCAGCTTTAAAAAGGAATAAAATATTGCTACAGACAACTTGCATGGATTTCAAGGGGGTTACACTGAGTGAAAAAAGCCAATCGCACATATTTACATTCTGTATGATTCCAATTGTATAATGTTCTTGAAATGAAAAAAAATTACAGTCTTAGAAAACATTACAGTGGTTGTCAGAGGTTAAGGATGAAGGTGAAAGGTAGATAGTGTGAATGTAAAGGAGTTGCACAAGGGACTTTCTTGGTGGTGATGGAAGAGTTCTATATCTTAATTGTTGTAGTGGTTGCACAAACGCATACAGCGTATAAGATCTCATAAACTGTACACCTACAGAAATCAGAGTGCATGTAAAAACTAGTGAAATCTGAATGGGGTCTTCAGTTTAGTATTGTACCAATGTCAAGTTCTTGGATTTGAAAATGGACTATGGTTATGTAATACGTTATCTTTAGGGGAAGCTGGGAGAAGGTAATGTGGGAGCCTTCTATATTATTTTTGCAACTTCTTGTGAATCTAAAATTAGTATTTGGTCATTCAGTATGTTCTATTTATTGACACTCTTTTCATCTTATATTTAAGCTGATTATTCATGACAGAATAATCTCATGATATGTACTTAAAATTTGTTTTAAAGTTAGGGATTAAAAGACTATGAACCTAATTGTATGAAAATTAATTTTGTAAACTATTTGTCCCTTGGGTGTTACTTTTTTAACCTTTTCACAGAATTTCAAAATTGCAAATATAATTAGAATAGTTTTATTTTTTAAATGAACTCCTTTATAGACTATATTAGACAACACTCATGATGTCTTCAGAATTCTAGGCTATAAATCGAAACTTTTGGTGGTGACCCATCTCATTGATATAAACATGTAATTTTCTCTTCCTGTAACATTCTTTTCCTTCATTTGACCAGTTTGTGCCCATTTCATATGTCTCAGCTTAAACGTGACTTTCTTGTGGAGGTCTTACTTCTGACACTCCTCTTTCCCCCAAAATCTGTCTTTGGTGCTACTCAGGTATGCTCCTATACCAAGTTGGATTCATTTTACAGATGTACAAAGTGACCAGATAATGGGCAAGTTAATCAGCCTACTGAGACGGTGGCATTTGGCATAAAATATCAGAATACACCCTAAATCTTAAATGTGTGAATCAATTATTTAAAACAGGAGACCAGCCAACCTATTCTAGTGATGCTTAACAGAGATGTATTTGTAACTGGTAGAAGAAGAATCACTCCCTGGGTACAAGATCAATTGCTGTTTGTCTTATTCACCTGAAGATAAATTGCTTTCTCAGATTTTGCAGACTTCCTTTTCCTAAAAAAATGATTTATTAAAGTGAGGTTCCTTTATTATATCACTTACTCTTCACTTTATAATACTTTTATATTGAAGGAAGCCCAGAGGTCAACAGTAAGTAGTCTTGTCTCTTCTGCTTTTTATTTCACTGTTATTTTTAAACCAGTTGGTGAAATTCCCTTCCATTTTGATGAGCCATTTTTCACCTACATATGAGGAAATTTAAACTATTAGAGCTGATATTAACATTCTATTACTATAAATTGTCTTTGGTTTGTTAAAAATATATATATATAAAAATTTATATTTATTAAGTGTAATTTTAGGATTCAGATCTATTGACCAGAAAAAGTAGGGTTTTTTTTGGTATGAGGGAAAGAAACGGTATAAAATACTGGTTAATAATCTAAGGAAATGTTTTCAATGTTTCATTATGTATCTGAATTTTGCATTGTTTGTATTATATGAGAAAAACTTGGTTGTTTCCCTATATTCCCATATATTTTTTTGACAGTTTGAGAAGTATGACAGTTTTCATTTCTTCACCTAGTAATTTTTCATTCTTAAAATATATTTTTAAAATATTTATTCATTTAAATATTTGTGTATTTAAATATTTAAATAAATATTATATATATATATTATATATAGCTAGCTGCACCAGGTCTTAGTTGTGGGACATGGAATCTTCGTTGCGGCATGCGGAATCTTTAGTTGAGTCATGTGGAATATAGTTCCCTGATCAGGGATCTAACACAGGCCCCCTGCATTGGGAGCACACAGTCTTAGCCACTGGACCACCAGGGAAGTCCCTTAAAATATTTTTTAAACCAGGTTTCAGAAGATGTATTCTGGTTCCTAGTTTGGGAACTCTGAAAGTTACTATTCAAAACTGTAAGCAAATAGATCTTTTATGAAAATGAGGGCATATGTCCCATTTGCTTTGATAAAGTGAATAGAAATATGGACTGTTCTGGAAAATCTAGGATATATAGTTTCAATGTATATATATAATCTAGGTACATGGATTAACATCGGGGAATCAAAATAGAGTGAAGAAATAAACTCAAATAGAAATGGAAATTCAGGAAGAATATATATATAAAACTGGCAACCAGTGGAGGAAAACTAAGGAATTGCTATTTGTGGGAGAATTTTTTTCCACTCAATGTGCTTTCTTAATGTTTTAATCATTTTTATAACATGCTGTGTATTACCAATTTTAAATAAGTACATAATTTTGAAAAATTAAAATGAGTGGCAAATTTTTATAGGAGCAATTTATTTAATCAATATTTAATTGTCCATTTGCAAAATATAATTATACCAGGATTAGTATGATCTGTAGAATATTGAACGCTGTCTTTCAAATACTTTTTAAAAAAATTGTCAACCTTCTTCCATAAAAAATATCTTAGTAATTAACTCTATTCATTAGACATTTACCATTATCCTTTATGTCAGAAATTTAGAATGAGAGAAATTTTATGATGACCTGGTTGATGAACATTTGTCCTCATTTTCTTGTGCTATAGCCTTTGAGACATCCAAAGTTACAGTTTTCTACTTACAGTTTTTTCCCTTCTCTTTGGTAGTATACTAGCACAAGTATATTCAAAGTAATAATGTCTGTCTTACTTTCTTTTCAAAGTAATGTCAAAAATCATTTTAATTTTTACTATGCTTTTGCCAAAATTTCTTATACTTGCCATAATGTATTTTACACATTGAAATAATTTTTGAAATTATTACTTTTGCTTCTTGCTGTCTCTGGTTTTGTTTGTTTGTTCATTTGTTTTGCTGTCTATTTATGCCCTTTTCAGAGTTTTATATGTGTTTGGACTTACTTATTGCAAAATCCACCATGTGTTAGCTCTCCTAATAGTTCCCCATGTCATGCAGTTGCTTGCATAATACAAGTAACTATTCTTGGAGTTTTGTATATTTATTTATTTGGCTGTCATTTTATTGAAAATTGTTTGACAGTTGTTTATTTATGAACGTCCTTAGTACAGAAATATGCAGTGCAAGACCAGTGTGCTCAGGTTTGTGCTTAATTGTTGCTATATGTGTATTTTCAAATTTTTGAAGACTTAAAGAACAGTAAAACATGTACTTAGCATAAATGTTACTGCTCCTTGGTACCTTTAAACTGTCCTTTAACTTTTTAAACCTTGTTCTCATTCTACTTTAAAAAATAGTTTTGTTGCAATATAATCCACATACCATACATTTCATCATTTAAAGGGTACAATTCCATTGTTTTTAGTATATTCATATGTATGTGTAGCTACCACCAGTGTCAATTTTAGTACATTTTCATCACCTCAAAAAGAAACCCCATACTCTTTAGTTATCACTCCCTGGTCCTCCCCCATCCCTATTCCACATGAATTTTGGAATCAGCTTGTTCATTTCTACAAAAAATACAGCTTGGACTCTAATTAGGATCAATATAGGTATTAATGACCGTATTAACAGTGTGAAGTCTTCTGATTCATAACATGGGGTGTTTTTCCATTTATTTAGATCTTTAAATTCTTTCAACAGTGTTTTGAATTTTCAGAGTATAAGTTTTGCACGTTAAAGGAAATATTTGGTATTTCCAAATATTTTTTCTTTTTGATGTTATTGTAAGTTGAATTGTTTTCTTAATTTCATTTTTGGACTGTTCATTGCAAGTGTATAGAGACACAATTCATTACTTAAATATTGATCTTGTTTCCTGTACCTTTCTGAACTCATTTATCAGTTCTAATATTTTTCAGTGAATTCTTCAGCGTTTTCTATGTACTAAATATGTCATCTACAAATAGAGTTTTACTTCTTCCTTTCCGATTTGGAAGACATTTATTTATTTATTTACTTATTTATTTTGCTTAATTGCTTTGACTAACACCTCTAGGCCTCTAGTATATTGTTGAAGAGAAGTGGTGAGAGTGGACATCCTTGTGTTGTTCCTCGTGTGAGGGCAAAGGTATCTTGTCATTCACTATGTTGTTTACTGTGGGGTTTTCTTTTGTTTTTGTGTTTTTTTTGTTTTTTTTTTTGCCGTACGTGGGCTTCTCGCTGTTGCGGCCGGCCCGCTGCGGAGCACAGGCTCCGGACGCGCAGGCTCAGCGGCCATGGTTCATGGGCCCAGCCGCTCCGTTGCATGTGGGATCTTCCCGGACTGAGGCACGAACCCGTGTCCCCTGCATCGGCAGGCGGACTCTCTACCACTGCGCCACCGGGGAAGCCCACTGTGGGTTTTTCTTAAATGCCCTTTATTATATGCAGGAAGTTCCCTTCTATTACTAGTTTGCTGAGTCTGTTTAACTTGAAACAGTGTTCGATTTTGCCAGATGCTTTTTCTGCATCTGTTGTCATAATCATGTGAGTTTTGTTTTCTGTGCTATTGATATGATTATTATATTAATTGATTTTGGGATGTTAAGCCAACCTTGCATTCCTGGGATTAAATCTCACATGATGGTGTTATGTAATTCTTTTCATATGTGCCAGATTCTTTTTTGCTACATAGAATTTTCAGTAGTGGAACAAAAAGGGTATATTGTCCTTAGAAGGATTTTTAGCATTGCCCAACTTTTTCATTAAGATATTTAGCCCTTCTAACTCAGCACTGTCTCATTTTTTTCTTTTATAATTTAGTCAGTTGTTTTTATCTTCAGTTGAAATTTGGACAGTTGATTCATATCTTTTCTAATTTTCATTATATTTAGAATAGATTTCCTCAGTTTTATTTTCCTAAGCATGTATTTGTTGGTAAACATTAGGTACTATTTATAAATTCCCAATTCTTGGGTATAGTGCTACTTATTAATCTTATGATATTACTAAATGCATATGTTTGTCAATCCGCACTAAGAAATGCAGTTTACATTACTTCCAAGGTTGCCTATGTGTGTATATATGACTGAATAGTTCTTACCTTTGGTACCTTGCAGTACATTTTGATTTTTATTGTATTCTGTTACATGTAAAAATGATGGTTGTGAAAAATTACAGTTAACATCCTCTAGCACATCACAGACTATAGCTTGAAAGTTACTATAAAAGAGGTTGATTAATATAAATGGAGGAATCTTTCTCATCTTGTTTGTATAGGAGAAGTTCTTAGGTTATTTCATGGGATACTCACTTCATAGGATGGTTTGTATCTTGTTATACATTGTGGGTTTTTTTCCATTTTTTCCTTTTGTACCAAGTGAATCAAGAGCACTCTTGTTCTTTGCATCTCTAGCAAGCCTAGTGCAACTCCTCCTGTCTCAAATAGTTAATTATTCCATATGCTAGACACTATTAGGCACCTTACTTCTAAACCTTTTAATACTTCAGTGTAACTTTACTATATCTATTACCCCCATTTGCAGATGGCTGAATGTTGGGAGATAATTCATGGATTTCTCATATTCCTGCACATTCTGTGTCTTCTAAGCAAAGGCATTTACAGTTCCCATGTTTGTATAAGTATAAATTCCTGGATAGTAAAACTAGTACCATGTCCCTCCTTGGAGACATCCCAAGGAATTAAATATAAAAGACCTCAGCTTTCCATCTCCATAGGAGCTTTGTGTAAACAAATCTTCCTCGATTTACAATGGGGTTACATCCCAGTAAACCCATAGTAAGTTGAAAATACGTTTAATACACCTAACCCACTGAACATTATAGCTTAACCTAGGCTACCTTAAAACATCAGCCTGCAGTTATGCACAATTATGTAACGCAAAGCCTATTTTATAATAAAGTGTTGAATGCCTCATGTAAATTATTGAATACTGTACTAAAAGTGAAAAACAATGTTTGTGTGGGTTCAGAATGGTTGTAAGTGTATCTGTTGTTTACCCTTGTGACTGGGTGCCTGATTGGGAGCTGCAGTTGCCCAGTATCAGGAGAGAGTATCATACACCATATAGCTAGCCTGGGAAAAATCAAATTCAGAATACAAAATACAGTTGCTAATGAATGTGTATAGCTTTCACACCATCATAAAGGCAAAAAATCATAAGTCAAACCATCATAAGTCAGGGACTGTCTAGAGAAATGAATAATCTTTCTTTCTGGAGCAGAAACCCGGTGAAAATCAGTTTCTAAATTTTGGGATTACTCTCCTGAGATGCTCTTTGCTGGCACTAGTAACATCCAGCCCTCACTGCATTGCCCTATGAGGATTGGTGCTCAGGGAAGCAGCACTAAGATATTGCTCTTGCTGCTGTTTTTGCCATGAGTAATAAATTGTCTTTGTCTCTGATCCAGAGGTCTCATGTCTTTCTGTTTGTTTGTGTGTGTGTGCATGTTCGTGTGTGTGCGCGCGCGTGCACGCATGCACATGTTCCTGGATATACAAAAGGTGAGAAAGACACAGATAGGCAAACACTGGCTGGCTACTTTGTTAGCATGTAAGTACAGTTAAATAGCAGACCCTTGATGGTTTTTGAATTAACACTTGTTTATAGAAGAAGTGCAGGGCCTCATGCTTAGTAAGTAGCAGAACTGCAATTTGAACCTATACCTTACGTAGGTGGATAATAACTAGAAAATATGGTGCTAATGACTAGAGTTTGGTGTAAGCAGACAAAATAAATATTTTATATCACATTTGCATATTTTTGATCTATGACTCATGAGCAGTGTGAATGTTTTTCTCCTCATCCCCATATGTTAAACTAAAAAAGTGATAGGCTGAGCCTGTAATATAGGGGTGAAATTATTTTTATAAGAATAAAGTTTCCTATATATGTACATACATTTCAGAACATATTGAAAAATAAAAGTGTAATGACCTTGAATAAAAATAGTTTGTTAAAAGAATCTAATCCCCACAGAATAAAAGTACTTCTAGAATTTTTTAATTTAGTATTTTTTTCAGTAGCTAAGATTGTAATGCAAAGTAAAAAACTGGACTTAATTCACCACTTATTTATGATAAAATTTTAAAACTAAAATTTTGTCATGATTGTGACAGATGTAAAATCTTTAAGGAATTCCCTGGAGGTCAGTGGTTAGGATTCTGTGACTCCACTGCATGTGGCACGGATTCAGTCCCTGGTCGGAGACTAAGATCCTGTATGCCGTGAAGCCAAAAAAAAAAAATTAGTATATATCTTTATACTTGTTATGGAAGTACCATGAGGTAATATCCACAAATAATTGATTTTAAGTGACCCTCCTATGTGATATTCTAGGTATTAATCCTGTGTTTTGAGGAGTAATTTGTAATATGTTATCCTTATAGAACATTTAAGAGAAAGCCTTTAATTTAGCATTAGCATAGGCTTCTCAAATGAAGCGTGATGTGTTAAAATAGTTAATTTAACATTATCTGGGTCTAATACAAACCTATGGGCCATTTATTTCAAATTTCATTGTAGGATATCTATATCTATATCTATATCTATATCTATATCTAGATTAAGTTTGTGGCCAGAAGAATATAGCTCATTCTATTTTGAGAATCTAGAAAATAGTTTACACAAAAGCATACGGATTACTTCTATATGAATATGGTTTTATATTAAAAACCCTTTCACAATGTATATGTAGAATATAAATTTCACATTATATATAGTTTATAGTAGGAGATAAGAAAGAGACTAATGCTTGCTTCCTCAGAGTGAGGAATTCTTTATCCTATGTTTGGCTGCAGGGGGAGGGCAAAGGTGTTTTTGTTTTAACTAAGCTCTCATCAACAAATACTTTTATCTATCTGTACAGATCCATTCAATATAGCCACATTTTCTGAAGTACAGGAGGAACTGTCTAATGTGGTTAATTATGAAAAAAAAATTTAAGCAACAAATGTAATTTGTAAATATTGTCTAATTATTTGTGGTATTCTGAATCATAGTTATTTGAAATTGCATATCTTGCCAGAGAAATCAGGGTGATAGCAGAATAAGTGACGGGTAGAGACTTGCATAAAACCATGCTGTTTGTACATACGCAAAGTAACTCAGTTTTCCAGACTAAGTTGGGCCCTGAACCTTCTTTTCTATTCTCTTTTTTCTTTTCTTTTCTTTTCTTTCTTTCTTTCTTTAATGGAGGTATCATTAATTTACAGTGTTGTGTTAGTTTCAAGCGTACAGCAAAGTGATTCAATTTATGTATATATGTATTATATATATGGATACTCTATATGTTCATTCTTTTTTAGCTTCTTTTCCATTATAGGTTATTACAAGATACTGAGTGTAGTACTCTGTGCTATACAGTAGGTCCTTGTTGTTTACCTGTTTTCTATATAGTAGCGTATATATGTTAATCCCAAGCTCCTAATTTATCCCCTTTGGTAACCATAAGCTTATTTTCTATGTTTGTGAGTCTGTTTCTGTTTTGTAAATAAGTTCATTTTTATCGTTTTTTAAAATTCCACAAATAAATAACACCATATGATATTTGTCTTTATCTGACTTACTTCACTTAATATGATAATCTCTAGGTTCATCCATATTGCTGCAAATGGCATTATTTCATTCTTTTTTATGTCTGAGTAATATTCTGTTGTATACATATACCACATCCATTCATCTGTTGATGGACATTTAGGTTGCTTTCATATCTTGGCTATTGTAAATAATGCTGCTATGAACATTGGGATATTCAAATTAGAGTTTTCTGCGGATATATGCCCAGGAGTGGGATTGTATGATCATATGGTAACTCTGTTTTTAGTTTTTTAAGGAAACTCCATAATGTTCTCCATAGTGGCCGCACCAGTTAACATTCCCACAAGCAGTGTAGTACGTGAACCTTCTTTTCAATTCTTTATTTTGCTTTTAGTTAGCTTTCTGTCTTATTTTCTCTAGAATTTATGTTAATAACTATTCCTATCCCCACATCTACCCAGTCTCCTATCCCTCTATCAGGAGACAACTTCCCAACTTCTCAACCAAGCAACCATTTTGGCTTCAAGAAGTGTTTTCAGTGTCTTGTGCAGTCACACTTAATTACATCCATACCTTTACTTTATTGTTTCTACCTAATATGTGAGAATTAGTTATTCCCCTTCTTTCATTTTATTTCTGACATCCCTTATTTGTGCTTTCCTTCTCATTTTTGAGTCTACCTTCAAATCTTATACCCTCCTTGACCTTCACAGCTTTGTTGAAAATGTGCTTTAATTCTCTCCCATCCCAGTATAAAATAAGAAAATCTCTCTCCAACATCTGCCTTATGTGTCCTCTTTCCTTTTCAGTTGCATTTCTTGAAAATGTAGTCTACACTTCTGTATCTCTTAATTGCTCTTACCACTGCTCTGAAATGTAGGTAGTAGGAGCCACGTTGTCAAATCCACTGAACACTATTTAGTTCTCATCTCATGTGACTCATCTATGGCATTTATCACTGTTGACCCTACCACCAGTTTGAAACTTTTTCCCTCTCTGGCTTAGCTTCTGAGATACCTCTTCTTCAGACTTTCTTCCTTTTCTGATTCCTCAATCGTTTCCATAGCTGGATCTTCCTATTGTTTTAGCTCCTACAGTGTTTCTTTCCGTCTCCTTTAAATCTTTACTCCACATTTTCTCTTGGGTTCTCATAGCCTCTCTCTCTTTTTTTTTTTAACATCTTTACTGGAGTATAATTGGTTTACAATGTTGTGTTAGTTTCTTTGTATAACAAAGTGAATCAACTGTACATACACATATATACCCATATCCCCTCCCTCTTGTGTCTCCCTCCCTCTTGTGTCTCCCTCCCCCCTTCCTTTCCCACCCCTCTAGGTGGTCACAAAGCACTGAGCTGATCTCCCTGTGCTATGTGGCTGCTTCCCAATAGTTATCTATTTTACATTTGGTAGTGTATATATGTCCATGCCACTCTCTCACTTCACCCCAGCTTACCCTTCCCACTCCCTGTGTCCTCAAGTCCCTTCTCTACATCTGCGTCTTTATTCCTGTCCTGTCCCTAGCTTCTTCAGAACCTTTTTTTTTTTTTTTTTTTTTAGATTCCAT